>NC_056508.1:23433234-23440682 GCF_014905685.2 Nematolebias whitei | reverse complement strand
ACACACACACACACACACACACACACACACACACACACACACACACATATGCTTATAAACCTTCAGCCTCCTGTTTAACTCCCACCACTTTATCCTCTCCATTTCTTAAAGCATTAGCTCAGCTAAAGTAGTATTTACTGAAAAGGTCATCAACAATTAATACAGTATATTTCCTGGTGTGAATAGCGCTGTGAATGGACTCAGTTGGACAGAAAATGTTGAATTCTGACCAGATTGATGAGCTAACAGATAGTCTGAGCAGGGTCAAGAAGACCACAGTGGATAGCTGCTATTTTGGAACAAGTCCAATCTCAAAAAAATCACAACTGTTTACAAACAATTTAATTTTATTTTTTTCATAAATCTTTACATTGCCACTAATTTTGCAATTCAGAGAATTCGGTGTTCAAATTTAAGCTCAGAGGCATTTCCTATATAGCCTGGATCACCTTTGGCAGAAATATCTAAATATTTCTGATAGAATAGATGCATATAGCAAAACTGTTGAAATTAAACAGCAACCCACTTTGGTCTTGACCCTATTCACATTAGTTATTAGCTCATCAATCTCATTCACTAAGTGGACGTTGGTCACAGATCTATCCATAACAGGAAATATATTAATTGTTCACAAAATTTACACAGAACACCACTTGAAAAGAAATGAAATATGCTTCAAAACAGCCAGAACCAATAAACATAAATATTCTTACTGTCACATTCATGCACACGGCGTTATGTACACTGCACAATCACAATGGACCAAGAGACAATGGGAAACCAAAATACCTGACAAAAGAACACCCCTGTACGCAAAGCTCATCATACTTGAGTGCTTATCAGTAATTCAAGACGTATATCATTTACTGCTGTTTCTGCTGCTCTGTGCATGCTGAGCGTCTGGGTGACAAAGTGATGGCAGAGGAACCATTATTTGCTGTCTGTGAGCTGTGACAGATGACAGCACATCACAGGGCAAGCAATTAAACAATAATTATACACACACATCTTCTCATAAAAAGTGTAGTTTCCCCACTGTGTCATCTTTGTACATTGGCACAGACATGCTGAAACCAATACATGCAAGCACCCACACTCATGCTCTTTGGATTCTTGTGCGCATGCAAACTCAGTGTCACACAATGAATGTGTTAGTGGTGTGTGTAAATGAGACACAGAGGCTATTCGTTCACAAGCAGCCTGACCATAAGTATTTATGTGTTGTCAGTGCAGACAGAATGATGACAAGCCTGAGTTTAGTGTGGCCTCAAAAGTCAAACACTGATGCAACAATTTGTGTTGCCACTCAAGCAAGTCGTCAAGGCAATGAAATGTTCGTATGACCTGGAGAAACTGTATTATTGCTTGGATTGAGCATGCCCACACCCTCTCCTGCCTCTTGGGGTGTCATCTTGAGCAGTGATACATCATGGATCACACAGGGCAAGAAGGTCAGACAGTTTGTCTTGAATAAAGCCTTCAAATATAACAGCACAGCCTGCACTTGCCCCCTGTCCTGCCTACAGAGGCCACTGTTGGCCCTGGTCTGCCTGTTGCCCTGCTGACACCTTGCTTTCATTCATCTATCACAGCTGACAGGTGTCAGGCACAGCTAGAGATGGGCTTGTAAAATGAAAAGTCGGCGAAGGCAAAGCAGGCACAGTTAGATTGAGACTGAAAGAGGGGAAACTCTCTCATTAGATCATAATGTGTGAAGACAGCCCTAATCAGAGCGTGACACCTTATTTATGTTGGCAATTTGCTGTTTTCCTGCCGTGATGCAAACATCCCACTGTCAGAGGCTGCAACACATTTGTCTTTTCTGTTGGACTGTCAGTTTGACAAAGAAGAAAACACAAACATTTATTAGTAGCGCGCATGAAAACACGAATAACTTGCCTGACTTTATGTTGAGAGGCTTTTTGTTAATGAAGTTTGACACTGAATACATGTCAAGGCTGCTTTCATCATGTCCAGCTAGGTCTTCTAAGGTCAATTTTGCTATTGACACATGTTTAACTCATGTTCTTAGTCAGCATTTGTTCTAAAATATTACCCCTCTGGATATGAATATGTTTCAGCTGGATATTGGGTAAATTTGTCAGCCGTCACTCACCGTATCGAAAGACTCGATTTGCAACATTATATATTTGTTGACGTGGACATCCACCTGGTAAAGTCACTTCTGGCTCACTGCTTCATTAGACGCAATGTATCATTTTGTGTGAGTGTGTGTGTCTGTCTGTTTGTGCGCATGTTTGCAAATGTCTGTTCACAAGTATGCCTGGGGCAGGTGATACAGCCTGGGGCACAGCAGCATAAATAGAGCTCACACAGCAGCCAATCAGATGGTAGCACCAAACTCTACCCGTGAAGGGAACGTAAAATCCATACTCAATAGAGATTCATGAACCATGCAAAATTCAAACTACCCCAGCCATCGACAGCATCCATGATGACTATTGATCAGCCAACGATTTCTGGCTCTAAACAGATGTGATTAGATGACTTAGTGCTGAAAAGTGCCACTTCCAGTTTGGAGGATGAGCTCATTTTCGACTGATACCATAATGCCCCATATTTCACCTGCTGTCTTTACAGGCATAACAGTCCGCTGTGCTCTCTCCAATCATTCAGTGGGAATCAGATTATCTGTAGTGTCTGGCAGAGTGGCACTATGCCCAGAAGGTCTATTATATGCAGTATATCGCTAACATTTTAAGTTAGAGAGAAATGTGTGGCTCAAGTTTGACTCGGGCACAATAAATGTGGCTCCTAGCAACTGTGTCCTTTTAAAAAAACAACTTCTATTGCATGCCTTTATATTAGCCACAACTTGTAGAGTTGTAACAGTGTAATCTTTCAGTGCATCTGAAGACTTAAGCAATGGTTGATGAGACATTATACATAATAAATCAAAAGAGGCTTAGATTTATCTCCCCGGTCTTCTCCGACAAACCAGCTGCAGCCTTTAAATCAGTCAAAACCAAGCGGGCTACAAAATGAATTGGCAGGCTGCTCTCGAGCTGAAGGGGGGGGGGGGGGGGGAATTGGGAAACTAACCTAAATTCTTCATCAAAGCAAAACAAATGATGCTATGTAAGAAAATCTGTGCGTTATGGTAATGAGTGCCCCTAAAAATAGAATACTCATTGTAAAATAAACACAAACAGTTGATAAACAGGCACAGAGGAGGAGAATTAATTAGCCACGCTGGACGTGTAAACACAGCCATACATCAAGTTCAAAAGGAAAACAATAATAGGACTGAGGCGTTGAGAAAGAAAACCCTGACCGCTTGTAACACTGAAAACCATAATTCTGTTTTGTTTCAATCCGGAGGCTCAGAAAAAAACTACAAATTCAAAACAAAGAGAGGAGAAATTTTAATGCGAGGAAAACTGTAATGATGAAGCCAGGCAGCCGGGAGATTTATATTGAGCAGAGGAAGAAACGTGAGTGGGAAGGATAGAGAGATACAAAAGGAAGACAAGGGGGTATAGAGTTTACTGTCATGGTTTTGCACATGCCAGAGGAAGCTCACGCACTTGCCCATGTACGCCCGTCTCCCTGACTGAAGACATAGTGTCTGTTGATGCTAATGCTAGCCAGCTGGGCTCACGGCCAAAGGCATTAAGTGGAATCGAATTCCACCAAACTAGCTTTAATCAGCAGGTTTTAAGGTTAGAATTACTTTCCCTCTCCTCCAGCCTGCTGGCCAAGGTTAAAACAGACACAGACGGGGGCTGGGCGAGCTCAGCTAATGGGATGGAGTGGTGGCACGGAGCCTACGACATGCCACCATACCACAGCACACCGGGGGACAAATACACTCAGGAGTAACAACAGCCACACACTGTTGTATGAAAAGTTTTTCTAAAAAATTATACTGAAAATAACCAACAAAGTCCATGCGCAATAAGGATGCTCATTATGCTCAATAATCCAGGTATACAATCCAACAATTGTTGGATATACTGAAAATATAATGTACATTCAAAAAATTAATGCAGTGTTACTTCAAAAGGACTTTGTTGTCCGTGTGCAAAACATACACAAAATTACAGTCTGTTTGTATCAATGACAAGGAAAAAAAAGAAAGGAAATATAAAATTTATCTGCATAATAATATTAATGCTAATAATAATAATGTTAATAATTGAAATGTTATGTATATTAATGTATTAGTTCAGTGCCCTGAGATGACTGTTGTGACTTGGCGCTATATAAATAAATTGAATTGAATTTATTATAATAACAAAACAAGGGTATAAAATCTATCTGTATAAATAAAGGGTAAATGAAAAAAAAAGAAATAAAATATGTTACAACGGGGCTAAAATCATAAAAAATCCTAGTCAAGGGTTTATTTCAGCTAAAACTTTGAATAAAAATATCAACCTTGGTTTTCTAATGAATTTTGTCCAACTATTCAAAAATAAATATAAATTACTATTTCTCTGTGACATATGATATATAATTAAGTACAAAAATACGTATTAATTAGACAAATCAATTATTAAAAACGATAATTTTTAACTTATTTTTCATGCCTTGCTTGTAAGCAGTATTACTATTTTTTTGATAATCCAGTTTTGAATAGTCCATCAAATCAACTTAACTCCCTAAAAAAATCTCATCATAAAGCTACTAAAATTGTGTTTTGAAATTAAAATAAAATATACTTTAAAATAAATTTAGGCAAACTGTTGCTCTGATGTACATTAGGTTAAGGCAGATACATGACAGCTTTTTTTGTTTCTTATGCAAGAGTTTTATCATCCCATTTAGACACTCATAGTTTCTCTTGCCATGTCAAAATCAAACGTCATTTTCATTTTAACAGTTTTAAAATTGGCTAAATCTTGTGTGAAGTTTTTACGAGACATGCTTAGTTTTTTGTTGTTGTTTATTTGGTCAAAACAAGAATGAAGAAATTTATTTTTTAACACACCTAACGTGTCTCAAATTGGCAGAATACTTCAGTGAAAAATGTATCTTGTGGGCTGGATAAAATTATAACAATTTGGCCTGTTGACCTTCATTTTGACACATTTCAGTTGGTGGTTTTAGCTTTAGCTGAGCATCTAAAGAAACTTTGCAAACAATAGAAAGTGTTGATCTATATTTGGGATTTTGGTAACCTGGATAGGAAAAATCTCTATAATATTTGATTCAACATGATTTATGCAAACAAGAATAGATAGAAGAAATGTATGTGTAAACAGGTAAAAATTACATATTTTGCCAGTGTATCTATTGTTAATCTGTTTTGAGTGCTTTGCTGTACAACACTAACTCATTTTAACAGAAACCAAATTAAAAACAGATACTCGATGCCAGGATCTGATTTCACAGTGGAAGATATGGATCTATGCAACAAATAACTAAAAATGTTTTTAATATGAAAAGTTGAACTGTTTAAACAGGGAACACTGTCACTCTGGACTAAACAAAACTTTTGGCTGAGGCACAGGGAATCTCTACAGAAAATGTGACAATGTCAATGAACCCACAAGGAAACAGAACACAGGAGGATCTTTAAAAGGTGGAACTATAGCCGCTTTGCCATTAATAAGTGTGACTTCACTCGGCTCGTCCTATTGGTAGAAGAACCTATTGCCACTGTGACTTATTTCACCACTCTGTGGACGGGATAGTTAATGCACAGTGGGCGGTATCGTAACAGGTCCTTGTGTTCGAGCCACTCCACCTGTTGTGGTCCTTAACTGTCCTATACACCGACGTCAATTTCTTGAGCTTATCTCGGCACTGCTTATAAGTCCGGGTGTAGCCAATGTTGCGCTATCATCTCAGAAATCTCTCTGTAACTGTAATTGCTTGTGGAACTGTCCAGCTCATGCTGAATCCTAAAATTGGTCAATAAAGTTAGGAAAGTCTGTACCTCATCATTGGTCCATAGCACTATTTTTGGAGCATCCATATCAAAAACTAGCAAAAAGCACACACTCAACATGATCTAAGAGGAACACCAACTCACCGGAAACCATTATTGACATCGGCTCAGAGAGATGCTCTGGTGACGTCAACCCCACAAGGGCTATTGGTGACATCGACTTGGGGGAACACTCTGGGAATGCAAACTCCCCGGAGATCATTGGTGATATCAGTTTTGGGGGGACACCCTGGAGATGTCGACTCACATCGTCGGCCGTGCACGTCCGCTGAGTGCAGCGGCAGAATGAACATTCATTTGGATGATGGATCGCTGCCTGGCAGTACAGCTCTATCTGAAGCTTAACTGAACTTTTTACCTCTTTCAAGGCCAGTCAGCTCATGGTGAAATGGCTGTGTGTGGCTGGTAGATGTATGGCAGGCCATGTTATCATATAATTGGATCACAGGTTATCCTGACCTAATTAAAGACCCAAGACCCGCCCGGCCCACCCATTAATCACATTATAACGGCCCGGCCCTAATTCAGGTCAGTCCGGGCTGGGTTTCGGGTTCAGGTTAGAAATAACAGCTCTAGATCTGGGTTAGGTCATCTTGGGCCCAACGAACACCAAGGAGGACTGTTCAGTACTCTACCTGCAGCCATGACCATTTGTGAACAGCAAACAAGTTTTCTAAACATTGGCAGAACTCCAGTAGTTACTTTAGGTTGTTGGTGGTCTGAAACAACTCTAATTGCTCCATTACCAATCTGTTGAATTCCTGGATCTACTTGGGTTTAGCTGTGGCTATCAAGAGGCCATACACAGTAGTTGAATCTAATGAGTCCTTGAGGTCGGTTGGTGGGTTAGTTCTGCCAGGTTCTGGTTTCACAGCAGGAGAAAAGGACTCAAGGTATGGATCCAGGCATCAAAGAACTAAAATTGTCTTTATTATAAAGAGTTGAACTGTTAACACAGGGAACACTGTCACTCTGGACTAAACACAAAACATTTGACTGAAGCGCAGGGAATTCCTACTGAAAACGTGACAATGGCAATGAATCCACAAGGAGACAGAACACAGGAGAACCTTTAAAGGGTGGAAACTAATTAACTAAACTGGAACCATCTGGGACAATTAATCGGAAGGTAACACAAAGGGCAATAAGCTGAAAGAGAACACAAATATCCTGAAAATAGAAAAAAGGTAAGAATACACAAAAACCCAGCGCCCAAAAACATTGTGACACTAGCTGAACGAGTATGTTGATTTTTTTTAATACTTCACCAACAGTCCATGAATGTCTTACCATGACCTCGGTGAACCACAGCAATAAACACATTGATGCCTGTCAATCAAAGAAAACATTGAAACCTTGCAGCACTTTGTCAGCTTCTTAAAAGTCAAACTGTGTGTCTCTAAGCATTCACACTTTTGGAAGAGGCCATCAAATGCAACTGTTGGGAAATGCCCCATTTCCACTTTCCCTTTTGGAAGAGGCCATCAAATGCAACTGTTGGGAAATGCCCCATTTCCACTTTCCCTTTTGG
>NC_056508.1:23372468-23433224 GCF_014905685.2 Nematolebias whitei | reverse complement strand
TCAAATGCAACTGTTGGGAAATGCCCCATTTCCACTTTCCCTTTTGGCTTTAGTTTTTCTCATTTCAATCGACTTTTCTTCACACAGAAGGCCTTAATTTGGAGTTGAATGACAAAGTAAATCAAATCATGATATTTAAATGTTTTCAAATTAATGCTGAAACTTGAGGTGTGTTAGGAAATCAAAGAGTCTTTCCATAAAAGTGTCTGAGATCAGAAAATCTACAGATTAAAGAAGGCAGATTACAAATGGATATATGCAGCAGATGTAATTACAAATGAAAACAGGTCATTATTTTAAGACACTCCTTATAGTTTGTAACCTCTGATCTGACCTACAGATCACCTGTCTTGAATAGACAGGGAAATAATGTCTTCCAGCAAAGAGCAATGAGCATCTCTTAACATTATAAGTCAGGTCAAACACGACAGGCACTTCAATCTATTAAAAGTTGAGTAATGGACACAGCAAAGGGGTTATGGAGACAAGGTGCAAAGACACAGGGTCAGAGGTCACGTTTTAGCTGTCATTTTAGTGGGTATGGAAACAGCTGAGTATGGGGAGAGTTTCCCGTACCTAATCTTTTCGTTGCTCTTAGTGAAACGAAAATGCATGCACTGGAGAACAGCCAAAGAGATGTCAACACAAAACGTGTTCATGTACCTTCAAGAAAAACAGGAAATAGCCTGACAGGTACAGATGTAGCTCACAGTGAAATAAAAAGTCCACAAAAAAGGGAGAGAGCTTCTTATCTTAATAACAAATTAGTTTTTCCGTCACACTCTTATTCCAGTCCCACTTATTAAACACTGACAGTCAAGTTTGAGCCTATTGGACAATCATTTAACCTTCACTTGTGTTAGCTATGGTAAGGATAAAAGCGTGGGAAGAAGGGGAGCATGTCCTTTGCATTAATGAGCACAAACATCTAACCCATAATTTTCTGCTAAAACACACACACAGGTGACGGAGACCTGCTGAGGATGACGTCACATGCTCGGCCTCCCTGCTGTGGATTAAGCCAGGCCGACATGCTGCTTAATTGTAGGAGAGAGCACAGATTTGTAATGCCGCACAGTTCTGCTAGGGCTGATTAGCAGACACTCATGCCTTCTCCCCCTGCAGTGATCTATAGGCACTCAAAATTTCTAATATCTCCAGTGTAAGCAAGGAGGAGCTGAAAGCGGCCGTAAATCATGACAGGTCCAACTGAGTGCAGGAGAGAAAAAAGAAATAGACGGAAGGAAAGAAAGACTGAGAGTGAGTTATAGAGAAAAATATTCAGCTTGTATGGAAACATGAAGGAGGGGGAACGATGGGAAAGGGAAGAGCGGCAAAGGGAGAGAGAAACGTGTGCATATAAGGGGGGAGAGGAGCACACATCAAGGAGACATGAAAGAGTTAGGGGAGAAAAGAAGAAAGAAGAGAGGAGATATGATTACCAAGGAAACAGTGAGAAAAAAAATCCTGCCGTGGAGAAAGAGACGGAGTGTGTGGAGTAGACAAAGAGGAGAAAGATGGGGGGAAGAAAGGGAGTGGAAGGACTGAGAGACACAGAGACAGGGAGAGAGACAGAGAGAGGAGAGGATAGAATGAATGCTAACAGGGAGCCCAAACCTAGTACTGAAGCTTTATCCTTCACAGGCGGAGGAGCAACAATCGCAAACACATTTTCTCTCGCCCTGGCCCTAAGAGAGATAAAAAAGCAATTTGTATTCTATTCCTATTCAGCGTCGCTTGCCCTGTTTCTCTGCCTGCATATTTGTAAACACAGCTTTGTCAGAGCAGCTTAATCTTCCCAACACAAACACAGACTACAGGAAGGAGGGACAAGAAGGAGTGAGTAAGGAGAGACAGTGATGAAGGGAGGCGAAGGGAAAGAAGAAGGGTGAAAAGGGTAAAAGGGTGACAATCAGATGGGCAGGAGAGGTTCGAGAAAAAAGGAGGGTCATAAAAGATAGAATCAGCGTTTGTTGCTCTTTCTGATGCCACAAGATGTCCCTGTGTCAACTCTGACAGACCCACTGTGAAAGATTCAAACACTCAAACCCACTACTGACTGATACACAAACACAGACTCTCATTATTCTACCCACAGGCATCAAGTTCAACAGGCTGAATCATTGAAAGAGGAAGAATAAAAAGCATCAAATCCTTCTTTATCATATGGCTTGCATGTGACAGATGGAAGAGGTGGGCCTTGCACTTCTCTAACTGCCACCATGCTATAATTTAATGCTTTTGCCTGCACATTCACTCTGACACCAAGCTTCCAGTCGTGGATTCCCAAGTTTCAGGGGAACCAAAGTGCACATTCTGTACAGACTAAATAACATTGTCAGGTGGAAGGACAAACATATCACTGCAACCGAGGGAGAAAGAGAGAGGGGACTTGGAAGGGTCGATCGTCTGGGTGCACATTCGCTCACGGAGGCGTGAAATTAGGCTGAGCGACACCTGCCAATACGCTTTGCATTACAGCGCTGCTAGGTTCACCCCACTCTTTGGACCTTAGGAATCAGTCTGCACACTCTCTCTCTCATCCCCTCTCATTTTGCTCCACTACGCTTTGAGATCTCTTCATTATGGCCCACAGTGCCCAATTAAAGACTGATCGCTGCTCAACAATCTTCATCAGCTTTTGAGAACTTTGTTTCTGTTCACACTCTACTGACCCAGCTTTAGTCCCAACAGAAGCCTGCACAACCACTTTGGACGTCAAGACGGTAGGGTTAGTAGAAGTGAGAACAGCTACAATCATGACGTCAATCACAGAGGCACTGTTAAGACAGCAAAGATCAGAGTCAGATTGAATATAGTGCCTCCTATGGCCCCTATGCAGACCTGAGTCTTCAACTATATACATCAACTAGCTGAATGTAAAAAAATAATGAGTAGCCTGGCCATGGAGCTGTTTCTCTGTTAACACAAACACCCTTGAGTTTGGGTATGTGAGAGTTGAAAAGAGGTCAACGGCATCAAATGGAGTTATCAGCTAGCCATGCTACCATCCTCAGGTACACACTGACAAGGTGTTTCCAGACTGTAAAGTTAACTTTGTTATCTGTTTGCTGCTGCAGTTTAAACAAGTGTTGGCCAAAGACAACATTTCCTTTGTGCAAAATGTATCTATCTGCATTTCACTGTAGGAAAATATATAGCCCAAAAATCCATAACTTTCCCAGTGTTCATACTTGTGACTGTATGTGTGTAGAGAGCCCTGCAGACAGAGACACAGCCAAGAGACGGATCTGGAGAGACAAGGATTGCCACAAACAGACAGAAATGAGCAAAGAAAGTCAGAGAGAACACACAGCAGGCAGATGGGAGAGCCTGTGAGCCCCCAGGCAGCCCTGTGTTGAAGACAGTGGGGAACACAGCTGAAGGAGACCACATTATGTGCAGATTGTGAATGGGGGAGGAGGTTGGTTTAGGGACTCAGGCAAGCAGACAAGAGCGAACGAGTAAGATAGAATGAGAGAGAAAGAAGAAAAAAACACAGCCAGTGAACCAAAATGAGGGAAAGGATGGCAAATGAAAAGTGACACTTTAATTCAGGGGGCTTCTTCTGGTTGAGTTATTATGAGATGTTTGTAAGCTGACTTGTTCATGCATCTCCTGGCCTTGTGCCTGGCTCCCTCTCACTGAGGAGACCTGTGGCGCTAACCTGTCTTTATCTGAGCTGCACAGCAGGGGACACCACTCTGCCACCATGCTATGCTTTGATCCTCCCACTCTCACTGTGGCTTCCCTCACTGCCTCCTCCTTTATTCACTCCTCCATCCGTGTTCATATGTAAGATGTCTCTGTGGCACTGCTGCTTTGATATGGCCAGAGTCATCCAGGCTCCCATCACTCTTAATTAATTGCAATTTCTCTAATCTGGAAGGCAAAGGTTAGCTTTGGCTTCACAGAGCTACTTCTGAACACAGCACAGCATCAGTGCTACAAGTGAAGATAACCACTGAGAGGTGAGAAAAGCAGACTACATAAAAAGGGAAGTGTGTTTACTATGAATGAAATAATGATAAATAAAGGAAAATGTAACAAAAATGCAAGGCAAAATGAGAGGCCTAAATACATATAATTGGTACTTAGACTGAAATGATTCAGCATTCTAGTTAGGCAAATTGAAGGGCATACAAATGGCATTCTCCATCTGAAGCTGAACAGTCAATGAGCAGTCACGTGGTTGCGAGACATTCGTTTTTACATAAACTTTTCATAGTCCATGAGACACAGACTCAGAGCTCCTGGGAAACCCCTCCAACTGCAATATACATCACCATTCTGTCCCTGCAGCCACCGTTTGGCCACAAATCTATCATGAAGAAAGC
This sequence comes from Nematolebias whitei, assembly GCF_014905685.2. NCBI lineage: Eukaryota > Metazoa > Chordata > Actinopteri > Cyprinodontiformes > Rivulidae > Nematolebias > Nematolebias whitei. The sequence continues at coordinate 23,428,887 of NC_056508.1, read as the reverse complement.
ACCACACATTCCAGAACAGTCTCCTCTGTGTACAAGGTCTGCACGGTCTCCATCCAGGGTTTTTTGGCCATTTGACTGAGTCATGCAGCTGGGTATTTGGGTGCATTTCCATATTGACGAACACACCCAGAAATTTCTAACCAATTACACAACAATTGGTGCATACTCCTGTGAGAAAAAGTTTGGCCTGGGCCTTGTGTCAAGAAGGAAAGAGAGAAGCTACTCTGAGAACAAAACAACGTGATTTTAGTCACGCAACTATGTCAATGAGAGGTGATTTCACTGCTTCGGATGGAGTACGCAGGACCCCTGAGGTATTTGAAGGTAGGAGTTTGATCATGGTGTTCAATTTCAACAACAAGCAAAGGAAGGCAATCAGAGTTGTTTTTGGCTAGAGATTAAAAAAATAGAGACTAACAAATAGCTGAAAAACTAGAGGTGATGAACAATGATGTACCAGACAAGTACAATCGTAATCCAAAAACAGGATGGAGAAAGCACAGAGTGGAAGAAAAGAGCTCTGAATCAAATGAATCCAGTCAACTGGGAGATGCATGCACACTTATACGCTCAATACATGTTCTGCAAGAAATACAAGAATGTGGAGAGATCCATTTATGAATAGAGATATTCACCGAATGAGTGTGATGAGAAATGTAAGAGAAGAGCAGGAATACAGGAAGAACCAAGAGCAAAGTCACTGTGAACATGAGAGAGAGGAAGAGACGGAGACAGACGGAGATGGTGGCGGGGGTGAGGGGTAGTCAGCTGGAGTGCCGACAGGTCTCCAGAGGTTGTAATATATAGCCGTGTTTCAGTCTCTCAACAGCAACTCCAGCCCTCCTTTTTCATATCCTTCCACAGTGTGAGGACAGAGAGATACTTCTGTCCTTCAGAGTCAAATCGGTATTCAAAATGATATAATGGGCACATTTTTTTGACATCATACGCCCAAATCTGGATTGTTATTTGTGGCTGGATGTTCACACCGCCCCCTTTCTCTTTGAAACATCAAGGTTACTAATAGTAAAGGATGGATATAAAATGCCAACGTCAAACACGCTTCTATGTTTGTCTTGTAATGTTTCCGCTCTCCGAGATCTCCCTGAGAGGCTTGAGACCAGTGGTTGATTTATCTGCTGCATGCACCATTAATCCTACAACCATGCATGCCTCTGTTAAAAAATTGATCTCTATGCAACTGTAACTAAATCTGTCAAAAGAGTGACACCTTACCTCCCTGTTTTTGACTTTGTTTACAGTTCCAGTACTAGAATAAAACTCAAGTTGCTCCAAAGAACATATCTGGTTAGTTCTGAAGGCTTTTTTAGTCAGCAGAATTGAGAAAAGATGGTAATGGTAAACGGACTGTACTTATATAGTGCCTTTCTATCTTATCAAGACACCCAAAGTGCTTTATACTAAAATCTGTGCCCTTATTTACCCATTCATATGCACTCTACTAGATCTCTTCAAAGCTAATTGAACAATTTATTCTAAAGATAATAATCAGTGCTTTTTTTTTTTTTCCATTTACCCTTTATTTATACAGGTAGTCTCACTGAGCCATGAGAACTCATTTTCAAGAGAGACCTGTTTAGGGAGCAGATGGTGGGGGTTAAGGGCCTTGCTCAGGGGCCCAGAGTGGGGCGAATGAGGGTGTTTATCACATTCATACACTGATGGGACACACATCGAAGGCAATGAGGGGTTCAGTGTCTTGCCCAGGGACACTTTGGCATGTGACTGCTGGTGGATTCGAACCCCCAAATCTTGCATTGGAGAACGACTGCTCTAACCACTCAACCATAACCGCCCCTATTAAAATGTCATGTCAAGTCAAGTCATGTCAGATTCATTTATATTGCACATTTAAAACATAAACTGTTACCAAAGTGCTTAACAAAAAGATCACAGCATCAACTAAAAAGTAAGATAGTGACTTGCCTTTTTTATGACAAAATGGTGTTATTCCGTTACCAAAAAAAAAAAAAAAGTATGCATGTTATTCAGCCACTAAAGGGAGCTTCTTCAAATCTTAGAGGAAAGTCTCTGAAAGGAGGCCCAGCCAATTGCTCAAATAAGCAAAATATTAAGCTCTAGATGACAGGGTAGTTTGAAAAAGCCATTACCCCTACTTAGGAGTGTTGGCAGCTAAGTGAGTCAGGGATCCGGGCAGCAGTGACCTCCTAAGGTGATCAGCTCTGAGCTCTGTGTTTAAACCTCCACAAACACCTGCTCAACCAGGAGCAAAAGGGAAACAATGACCCTTAATTTACGTCCACACTCTCCCTCATGCTGCCTTTCTCTTTGACTTGGTTTTGCATACTACATTTAAAGTAATAAGTGCAGTGTCTCCTTGGATGCCACTATGCAATAAATCAGAGAAAAATAGACTTGTCATCACAGTAAACAATGCATGAGACCAGTTATTATTAAAAATAAGAGTTCTAGAGAATGTCTAGCCATGCATATGAATAAGGATAGGACCAGTCTACCAATCATCTTTGTCCGCTCTGGCCTGAAGTGGAAGCACATATATGGAGTCAAACCATCCATCCAGCCATCCATCCATACATACATCCATACATACATACATTATCTTTATCCGCTTCTTCCTTTTTGGGTTGAAAGGGGCTTACAACAAGCTCTTATTTTCTTTTGAAGATGTCTAAAATCATATTTTCTATCCAAGAATGCTATCACAGAAGGTTGTTATGTAAAATATTTTGCCAACATTTTATTTAGATATGTGCACATGGATGCTAATATGCCAAAAATATTTTAAAAGATTTGGTAAAGCCTGTTGTAAAACAATTTATAGTACAAAAATACATCATGCCTTTGTCTTAAATTGTAATGTAAAGGTTTTGCAGGGAAACCGTTCCTGAAAACACTCAAAATGTTGATTTCCCCAGAGCTTGAAGCACAGATAAAGGTTTCAAAAATAACAGTCTTGATTATGATATTTACACTATGTAATGACTTTTCATGACAAATAGCACACAATCATGGAGTCATTCAATCACAACATGTTGGTCGAAATGACATTAGTAAGATTTAGGTCAGTGCTCAGAAAATGAGATCCGGATTCAATTGCAGAGACGACATTGTTCAATGTCACAACAGTGCCAAGAAAATTTAGGATCATTTGTTATTTAGAGCCATCAATGTTTATGACAGCCAATCTATCCCCAAGTAAGCTGTATGTCAACCTTTATGTCAGCTTTATGACACATGGATCACATGAAATGTCATGGAATGTCATCTGTGTGTTTGCAAACGCCAGAGCACACGTGATGGATACAACAGTCAGAGTGGAAATTACAGTCTTCAACACATTTGCAGAGTGGACTTTATTCTCTTTACGTTAATCAAGCTTTGATGTTTCTGTGATTTTGTGTTAGGAGGCAAGTGGATGGTTTTGCATGCAAAGCTGTGTATCTATTTCTCAAAGTAGAGGCCCATCAGGTAGAACAGAGTTGAGGTTACTGTGAAAACTTTGTTCTTTCTGGCCTCAAAACAACAGATTCAGAGTCTCCCTAGTTTTATGTGCACTCATCTCTTTGCTTTTCTAAAACAAGTGCAAAAACAGACACTGGAGGTCATAAAGACAGGGATTATAAAGATAAAGAAGACAGATAGATAGACTTGTCTTTAGTCAAGAGACTTGGATTGACATTTACCCATCTGATGATTTTATGAGCAAGAAATAAAACTACAGCCAGTTTCTCCTCTATTTGATCATGACAGTAATGACAACTATTCTCTTGTACTTCTAAAACTTTCTCCAAAGAAACCACAGCGGCGAGCAGTAGCTCTAACTCATTAGCTTCATGAAAACACGTCATGTCCCTGAGTGATAGTTGATGAGAACGAGGATGGCCACATTCGTGTATAGTCTACCTACAAACAGGCCTCCAGCACTAGTTGTCCTATAAGCTAATAGGCTTCAGTGAGGCCAGCAGAGTGCTGTGACTGCACTTTTAAAGTGGTTGCAATTACACTGTTAAAAAAATCGTAAAAGACTGTGGACAGAAGTGAAAGTATCTAAGATTTCATTTAGTCTAAAACAGGTTGTCTTCTTCAAGAATCTGTTGAGAGATGCTCTCTTATCTTTTCATTTATACACAGGGGCATACCATAGACACACAGATTTAATTACGGTTCCATTTCCATCAAGATGTGCATGCTCTGTGTTGTCTGAGTCTGCTCTGTGATAAAGTCATTCTTCCTGTCAGATAGGAGCCACTTGAGCTACAGTGTGCATGCCAACCTCTGTCTGCAGCTGCCATCCTTCATACACACTTGGTGACAGAAAGGTTCAGGATGTCATCTAAGAGACGCACAAAGGCCTGACATGTTGTAGTAGCTCCTCCCATCATCAACCCTCCCTACCATCCCTTCCCCAAGAAGCCCCTGTGCTCCTGGCCTGTCTCATTATGTGGGCGAGATGTTTGTGGGTCTCTCTGTGCCATCCTGTCGCTCTGTCAGCTAACATAATGCCTCCCAGTGGGCGCCTTGCTACAGCAGCACACAGCTCAGCTCTATTTGTGCGCCTTTCAGTGTGTGTGTATGGGTGTGCCAACATAGTCTTCTAATCCAAAAAATGTATTTCCTCTACCACTGAAATCGTCTCACATAGCCAAAACATAAATTATAAAATAAGACACACGGTGATGCGTTCACAGTCTGGGTGTCCACATAATGCATAACTCAAATGTCACTCAATTTACAACAGACTGGTGAAAATACAAAACCCGAGTTTGTCTATGTGTCTTTTCAATTTGTCCCCAATGCAGAGGGTAAAATTTAATCTAGTAGGGATATTTACAGAACCAGATGACAATGGGGCATTGGGGAGTGCTGGCGAGAGTTGTCTTCCAGCGTGCAGATTAATGAAAGTCTGTGCAAAGATCTGAGGGATGACAACCAGCAAGGACTAACAGCACAGAACAACAGCAAAAACAATCAGCTGCTTGAAAAGGCTTAAATAACATTTAATATATTTACGGGCAAACATAAACATAAATTGACACTGGGAGACTGAGAGGAGTGAATACAATATCTGTGATTGCTATTACTGGCATAAGCAATGACAGCATGCACTAGATTGGAGTGGTATATTGAATTTCATGTTCTTTGAAATGGAGTCTGAAATGTGAGATTTGTCTTTTGCCTCTGAATAGCTCCCCCCCCTCCCCCCACTCATTCTCTCTCATTTGGAGACTGGCACATTCAGTTAACTAATGCGCGGTATGTGGCGATGCTACACTATTACCCCATTCTCTCAACTGCCTGTCAAAGGAGCGGAACATCAGATGTGATTTGGGGATGCTTTCTTCTCGTTTCTGTTTCACATCAGAAAACGTACCTGCTGGGAGGATTTTCTCTCTATAAATTTCTGTCTATCTGCAGATGAAATGCTATTCATCTCATTACCAATGATTGGGACCCTCATTACATTAGAGAACGTGCTCGGGCGTGTGTGTGCGTGTGGGTTTTCATGCATGTAAATAAAGACGAGATAATGAGAGTAGAGGAAGAGAGAGAAAGAGGGAAGGAGAGTAAGGAGAGGGAGGAGTGTGTTAATGAGTGTGAGATGTGCTGAGGTTGCTGTGTTTGTTCTGTAATAGTGCGTTGCCGCAGAGCACTGCCACCTCAGGTGGGTGATTAGAAGTAATTATATAATTACACAAAATGTGATAATAAACAGCACAGAGGGAATCGGGTGTATAGTGCGCTTTGCTGCATCTCATATGTATATATTCATATACTAATTTTCCTATGTGCAAACAAATAAAATCCTGGCTTGCACTCTCTGACAAACACACACAAACTCCAGCATGTTTCCGCACCAGGAGAGAGCGGGACGGACAAATCCATTCACACCCAGATAATTCCAACCTGATACAAAAAGTAATGGAACACTCACACTTGTCCTCCGCTCGCACCTGTGAGTAAAAAGCGATTTGCTCTGTGATACACAGTAACGGCCAATAAAACAAGTGCTGACTCGCTCCCAAAGGCAGCCGAGGGGAGCGAGGGGACAAATGAACACAAACTGGGAGTAAAAAGCTGCTCTCAGGAGGATTTTGCCTTTTCTGTAGTCCTCATGCTCCTTCCTGCTTAAGTGAGAAACACAATCTGAAAGGGCCTCGCAATTGTCCGTCTCATCTCTGGACCAGCTGAAAGGAGAAACAAGTGTGAAAAAAAAAGAGGGGTGGCTGGCTGATGCATCCCTTGACTCTATTTGAGAGCAAGTGAAATGGCCATTTTATTGTTAACTCCACTTAGAGTAAAAGCAGAGTGTGCGTCTGTGTCCATGAATCCATGTGTGACTGCTTGTGACCTTCAGCAAGAACACATGGTTTCATGTGTTCAGCAGGCTATGGCTAACAAAGAGAAAGAGCCCACAAAACCAATGTTGAGGACATGAGTCAAACCTGTGTAAAACAACGTAAGAGTCAAGAGACATGGAAAAAGAGGACGTGCCTGGATGTGGAAGGGAATCAGAGAAAAGACTGTGAGAAAACAGCATGGCGTGGAAGTCCAGAATAATTATTGCTAATAAAGCCTAATGGAATTCAGGCCTCACGTCAGGTGCAAGATGATATGATTACCGCAGGGTGGCCGGGAGAAATTGAGAACTGATCCGTTAATCCCACCATCCCTTTTTGTCTCTAATTCGGTGAAAATGTGTCTAGAAGTGTGTCTGCAGTATGCCCAGCTAAGCCTCACACAGCAAGCACATGAGTTTAATGTGTTTAACATTCATAGTTTCAGTGAACAGAGACCGCAGAAATTCTACAGTATAACTGCAAATCATATTAGATTGTATATTAGATTTCGTCCTATTATTTATGCGCTGCTCTTTTTTTAAACTTAAGTTACAAAGTGTGTTCTGTACAAGTCACTTGCTGTGACCCGGAGTGTCCCTGATTCACTGAAAAAAAATGGCCACAGTTTGTGCATGTAAGCCCATGTATTGTAAATCTGTGGGATAGGATGAATGCTGGTTGAACTTTCCAACTTTCTCTCCCCCACAAGACCTCCTGCTGATGACCTCTGACTTCAGCAGAGCAACACAGTCTGGCAGCACAGAGGTCATTAGAAAATGCTGTTTTTTTTTCACATCACACTGTGATACAGTGTGTACTGTGTGAAATCAAAAATATATATATAAAAAAATCCTACAGTGTGAAAAAAATGCTTCAGTTAGTGTCTCTGAAAGTTGATGACATAAGGAATATAAAAGTTTGAAGAGTTCTCCCACACATATGCACATAAATTAACAAAAGTAATTATATAAGGAAGGATAAGGGTGAACATCTTGTCACACTGGAGACAATCTCTTCCTCATCTGCAGGAGACCATCTCCAGTCTGCTTCTACTTCCGTGATGTCGGCTGCTCTCGTCTGGCTTGAACCTGGCTGCTGCAGAGAAACTGTCTCAGCACAGCGAGTGGGGAAAGAAGCGGGCGTCATTAGCCGGGGTGGAGATGCCTCTCTCAGCCTTCCTCTATCTCTCCACAGCACCTGCTCCTTCTCCAGATGAGATCAGGATGGTGGGGTAGCAGAGGGCAAAGGAAGGGTGCAACACAGGCATGCTTGAAGCAGGAAGGGAGGCAGAAGAGGGTGCAGAAAAACGATGGAGGGAAGAGGGCTGTGCATGGAAGATATCAGCCCGTGCCTTAAACCAGGCTCGAGGCGCCCGTTATCGTGGTTTGATTTCTTGCTACGCTGCTCCACATGCTCAGCTCATTGTAATGGTTCTTGGGTGTGAACATGGTCGTGGCAGCTGCAAGTCAAAAGGATTAGCCACTTAAAGAGGAAAAGATGTTTATTTTCAAGAAGTTGGTTTTCAGCACATTTATCGGAAATAAGCTTCCAAGGCAACGGGGGAATAATATTCCTTGGGGATAAATCTGCTTACGACAAATAAAAAAAAAAGGTACACGCCGAGTAAACAAATGGAAATAACCATTGCCACGGTACAAGTAAAGTCAAAGCAACAATCATGGAAACACATTTTGAAACGCCCTAACCGAAAACCACAACAAGTTTTTCTTTCTTACCAGACGCAGTCGCTTTTCAGCATTAGCAGAACCATGAGCATTTTTCACCACCACCAGCAAGATGAAAGACCCATATGAATCATTATGCTTACATAATAGCATATTGACCTTGTGTTATAGTAGATAAAATACACTTCATTCCAGAGAGGAATATTAGACTGCTGTTTTCTTTATTTTACTCGGCACAAAAGATTATGCTGCCCTGTTGCCCTATATTATACGCTGGGTAATGATATTATTTAGCACAGCCAGAGCAGTGCTCACTCAAATTTGCTAAACTCTAACACAGCCACTCCTGTGTCTGACATGTGCTTGTATTTCCAGCAGCACACAAAGTCCTCATAACAGTCATGCTGGTTTTTTTCCTCCATGCAATGTGAGATCTTTATATAGTTTCACATAGTTTGTAAAAAGGTTTATATTGCTAGACAAGCCGAAAGCTTGTTGTGTTTTTACTGAGCTTCATCTCCACTTTTAGTGTGAGGGTGGGATAACACACTGGATGTTTATTAGACCTTGAGTCAATGCCCAGGCAAGAGTGCGACTATAAAACTGGCCGCCATAGCTGGCCGGTAGAGGCAGTCAACTGGGGTGCAGGCCTGCTCAGGCCAGATGCCACTGAGCTGCTAGGAGCTCTCCTGCCCCCTAATGCCCATTACCACCAAGTTGCCCTGGAAACATCTAAAAGTTTTAACAGTGGGGTTGTCTGATTTGTTTACTTTAATATGTGACCTCCACTACCATGTAATGAAAGTAATGAATGCATCCACTATGTACCAGCATGCCGTTTATGATACAAACATTTGTGCAGTCTTGTCATAGTGTTACACAAACACAGTAAAGTCTCTGAAGGCATAATCAAAATGTTATTTTAAACAGCTCCCACGTGTCGCAGTGCAGTGTTGAACAACGGGAGCCATCTTCTACGTTTTTACTTTTATGTTTTACATTTCTTCCGTTTTTTTTTTTTTAGGGGAACCAGATCACCTATCAGAAGCACTTTAGAGACCCGTGTGGCCACGTGAGCGAGGAGCCAAGCTGAAATGCTCCCAATTATGCACACATATCACATCAAGACCTGGGGAGTGTGGTGAAATGCTGGGTGCTTAGGACCTGATGGACGCAGCCCAGTCCCTTTCTCATCGATCTTTTCCTCAGACCATTTAGCACCTCTGCTACTTGGGGCTCTGCGGCCACAGCTGTGTCTGTGTGGCCCTCCAGCGGCAGCCTCACCCTGCTGTGATTAACAGGAGGCTCATGAAAGACATAATATCAGCCGACATTTGGGCAGTGTCTGAAACACTTTTAGGGAATTGTGGCAATGTTATGTAGCCAAGGGGAACCAGCCCCATCTTTATTGCTCTTTAATCAGAGCAGTGCAGGCTGGTTAAAGATCAATGATCTTTGAGTGTTAGCATTGACTTGGGTCTACAACTCCCAATCAAGGGGCCCTCTCCCACCTAATGTTACATTTAATGAGCCAATTAGTCCACAATGGCGTGGCCGGCATCTTAAACTGTTGTTTACTCTGCATTCATTATTAATATCTCTTAGTTAGGTATGAATAAAATTAAAAGGAGCAGGGAGACCATTAGCTCCCCACGGTGGATGCTTATTAAGATAGGATGCTTTGTTATCTGAGCAAGGGGTGGGGTAGTAATTGTTCGTGGTGGGTAGGATATGCTGGTTCAGTAGCAAGAGCGATGTGATTTATGCAACCTTGGAGATGTTGTTGCGTGTATGTATGAGAGACGGAGTGGTGTGGTTCACTCTAATGCCTCTGAGAGAGAACAGCCTGCTTTCAATGGCTTCAGATGCTGCTTTAGTTCCCTCATAAACACTGTCTGTTCTTGCCCTCCACTCCTTTCTCTCTCTTTCGTCTTCACCCCTCACTCCCACTTTAACAGACATCTCTGGGAGGGGGTATGCAAATTTATTTTACGTCCCCTCTCTGTCATTGTCCCTCTGTTCTTTGGTACTTTTTAAACTTAAAGCAGTGGATAGTCGTTTGTGGTCACGTTGGGATTTCTTAGAAACCTTTGCTACACATGGTAAAACAACTGATCATTCATCAAAACAGGAGGTTAGGCAAACTCCTCCGTGTCCAACTATCAGCGCTGCCACTTGTTTGGGCAATTCCGGATGTGGATACACAGGGGCCGGGACCAAAGCCTGATAGGGGTTTTTGCTTGTTTTGCTGTTCCTCTTGACAAAGATGGAGTAAGAGTGTGTATGTGGAGGCTGGAGCAGAAAAAAATAAATAAATCAAAAAATCAATAAAACATTAAAATTGCTTCAGTCAACAGAGCAAGACGCTGCTGAATCCAGCAGCTCTTTTGCAGAGAAAGATTCTCTGCTGCTCCAGCTGATAGGAGGACCTCTGAATGTTTAGCAGCGCAGGGAAAGCTCACCTGAGAGGAGCACCTGCACATTTTTCAAGAAGAGCAAACTGAACAAAGTATTACAGGCTTTTTTCTTCTTTCTTTTGGTATGACATATTGGTTTCTGGCTCCAGGCGCAGTACTTATGACAATCATTGCAATACTTTTTAAGAATTTATAAAATTAAATGATCAGTGAACCAATTTGAAATGAGTTTTGCTCTCCCTACGGCAAGTGGCTTAAAAGATGGTGGCTTAAAGGAACAGTGATTAAATTACAACAAAAATCTGCTAAAGGCCATATCGTATGACAAATGGCAACATTTGTGTTAAAGTCCTCTTCACCAATCCTCTATTAAATTATTCTCTTGTTCCTCTGCAGGCCCCAGTTAGAGCAACAGGGTAAGCCTTTTTGGTTCTGCTGCGTTACACCGAGGAAGCGGTGCATAATAACTCAGCCAACATCAGGATGGAACATGGAAGCAATTGCTTTCAAGCTCTGCTCTTAAAATAGTTGTGGTGGCAAGCCTGCTGCTTTAAATAAGCGCCTCAGCCTGTCTGGAGAGAATCCTTAATCCCAGTGGTGAGAGACACTCCAACAGCAAGGCACTAGTGAAAAAAAACACTCCTGCACCAGAAGGGCTGGACAAATCTACAGAAGGCAACTGTGGGAATCAGGATTCACCGGCAGGGTGAGAAAGAGGGTGAGGAGGCGGGCAGGTGAGGGCTGTAGAGAGCGAATGAACATATAATGTAAATGAGACAGCTTACCTGCAAATACCCTATAATACCTGCACTGACACCCCAATAAAACACCTCAGGATACCACAACAAAAATTTGAAATTTAAAATTGAAGCTGGTCAAAATGTAACTGAACACAGGCAAATGCAAATAAAAATACAAGTCCAGAGGGAAGCATCAGAGCCCAAAAGTTTACAGCATGTGTTGTTCAGTTTGTGCTTTCAGTTTCTGTGCCAGGCTGTGCTGCGAGCCTCGCTCCGTTCCAGCGAGGTGACATAATCTTAGTGCAGACCAGAAGATGGGAGGCTCTGACGTCACCCAGAACCTTGGTGACCTCGCTTCCATGTTTACACACACACACACTACTCAGTTTTTCTTAGAACAGTGTCCATTACACAGATATTTTGGCTGTCCTCCCTCACTTGCCATTTTCACTTTTTCCCCCCTTTCCCCACTTCTCTGCCACACCCTCTAAATCTGTTCCACTCCTAGGCGGCGTCCAATTTCTCCCCCACTTTTTTCTCCCTCCCTGCCACCCTATCACTTCCGTCTTACCTACTTCCCCTCTCCCACCCTCCCTCCCTCTGTACCTGAGGCTCTTGTTCTTTTATAGCAAATTGAACCTTTCACTCTGAAAGAAATAATTACTCTCTGGAGAGAAAGGGGGACTGCCGTGGAATGCTGATATGACACACAATGTCACCTTGCCACTCAGAAGCTGCCTGCACGCCCAGCTCAGAGAGCGGAGAAGGGGTGGGAGTGGGATTTGAGGGAGGGAATGAGCGGGTCACAGAACCGGGAACGGTGAAGTGGGATATAGAATAAAAAGTAATAGAAAAGTAACAGGAAAGAGAGAAGAAAAAGCTTGGGGATGGGCGAATGGGAGAGGATGGCATTGGTTAAAGCAAACAGGAGACGAAGGGAGCGAAGCCACAAAAAGTACAGGGAAGGTAATCAGCTATAGAGAATGAGCCGAGGAGTGACGAAAAAATATAATAAAGATGGAAATGAGAGACTGACTGAGAGGAATGACAGCGGCAGATGAAACTGCACAGGAGTGAAAGAAGAGGACAAGAGAGGATACGTGATAAGAAGGAGATAAGTAAAGTTACAGGGTGAGAGAAAAAGTTGGTCCTTTCTAAAGAGAGCCAAGTGAGAGATAAAGAGCGAGACAGACGGGGTGTGAAAGTAGAGCCCTGGCTGAGGTCAAATCATGGATGGATCCATCTTCATTCTCTGGTATGAGCTAGTGAACAGGAATAGCAAAAGCTGTGAGGCGGATCGCTGCCATTTGCACTTATTACCCATCATGCCTTTCAGCACAGTGGCCAAGCAGTCATGCTCTGGTCCTCGAAAAGGTTAACAGTCCTTTGTGGGCTGAGGAGTAGAAGGGGACATAATGGGAGGATGAGTGGAAGGGAGAGGTTAAAGAATGAGATTTTTGAAACCTGTAACTCTTAGATTTAAAATAAATGCTCAAATTTAACTTGGAAATTTGGTGAAAATAGATTATCATAAAGACATATAATAAATTCTGATATGAGAGGACAAAAAATACAAATAAAACAAACAAAAAAAAAAAACCTAAAATTTCTGAAAAGGTGAAACAGACGATACAAAGACATGCTACAGAGTAAAAATATATACATTTAAAAAATAATTTAACTTGCTTTTGACATTACTGGTTTTATAGAGCTGAAATCAAATATTTTAAATTGTGTCCTGTAAAAAAACAACTTTTTGAAACACCTCATTATTGAAAAACCCAAAGAAAAGAAAAGAAATATTGGACTGATTTCCTTCTCCTCTTTAAGTGTGAGAAAGTGGAGGGAATTAAAAGGCAAAAAGGGACGTTTCATAATAAAGCAAACTGACAGAAATTAATTAAAGTGGAAATCCATTGAATGAATGTACACGCGAGTATTAATTTATTTAGCTAAGGTATTCAGCTCACCCTTGGAGAACAAGTGAATAATTTCTTCTAGGTTCTGGAAAAAAAAAGTGTCAACTATAAAACATATAACAGTAATTTAATATAACTTGCCTAAAGTTACAACAAAAACTTGCTTTGTAAAACAAGAGTTAATTTAACACAGTTTTTTTTATTTTAAGTTCTAATGTAAGGCATGCAAATATAAATTGGTTGAAACTTATGTCTCCTGGAATATTTTTACAATAAAACAAACAAAAAAGTAATACTGAAACTGTGTTGTTGTGTTTTTTTTTAGCTTATTTTCTATTTTGTTGAGTGGCAGAGCGCTCTATCGTACCACAGTAACATCGTTCTACACGATGAAGCTGGATTCAATGACACATTCTGCAAAGTGGTTACAATGACATGGTTAGACTGACACTGACAGCTGCATTGATGAGGAGATCATCTGCCCAGTGCTGCTGGTTTGTTGAAGTATACGTATAGTAATGCGTTTATTGGCAGGAGGATTTGTGCAATGTTCTGTCGGGGAAACTCTGGCTGCTGGAGACTGTCTGAATGTGTTTTCCTACCCAAGAACCATTATTGTGTCCCCATATGGGCAATGTGCTCTGTCATGCTGCAAAATGTGTTCTGGAATGACCAACGTAACATAATTAATCAAAGTGTTGTCCAAGACCAAACTTGTCAAAGACTAAAATGGTTTTGCATTTGCAGAATGTGCCTCAAGTCTGATATGTAAAAATGATGCAGCTTGCATCAAACTTAAACACACATGGCAGCTTTACCCAAGAGAGCTGATTTGAATGAGGCTGTTTCAATAAATATTGGGTTGGTTGGTTTATTCGAGTGTTCTCTGTGTAAAGTTAATTTATCATGTGCACTACATATGAACAGTTTAATCCTTTTGCACCATAATGACATATTGTGAGCACTGAAAGGTAAAACGTGTAAAACTGTTCATATAACTGTTTGGTTTTGTTAATATTACATTAACATGAGCATCTTTTACAGCCTCAATGTCCACTTTTTTCTCATCAGAACAGTAATGGACTCCCTTTTAAGAAATACTTAAAGCAATAATTCAGATCTAAAGTGTTTTTTTTTTAAAGCTATGGTCATTAAATCTCTACTTGTTGTACTCAACATCAGTTTTGAGAAAAAGTTTAACTCTGACCATACTGATGAGCTAATGGATAGTTTAAGAAGGGCCAAGGCTAAAGTGGAACGCCACTGTCCTAAAACAACTCCAAGATGTCATTGTGGTTCATTAAAATGCTATTTTCTAAACTTTATATATCTGCCACTTTCACATTAAGTGGTAATTCAGGGGGCAGCACGGTGGATCAGTTGGTAGAGCTGCCACCTCTCAGCAAGCAGGTCCCTCCAGTTCAAATCCTGTCCGAGAGCCTTTCTGTCGGAGCTTGCATGTTTTCTCCGTGCATGCGTGGGTTTCCTCCCACACACCAAAAACATGCATGTTAGGCTGATTGCTAACCAACTTGTCCCTAGGTGTGAGTGAGAAAGTGAATGGTTGTTTTTCTCGTTTGTCTCCTGTGATGGACTGAAGACCTGTCCAGGGTGTCCCTCGCCTCTTGGACACTGATGGCTGGACATGGGCACCAGTGACCCCTGCGACCCGAAAAGGAAAGATAATGGATGGATGGTTATTCAGAAAATATTATATTTCTGCTTGAATTACCCAAGGCTGCACCAGAAATGCTACAACTGCTGCTGCAGCTGCTATTTGCACTTGCAAATACTCATAGAAATTTATGTTAAAAATCATGTAGACAATTTGTAAAAAGATAAATTTTCATAAACCTTCCTCAAAATACCACATAAAAAAAATCTGAACTTTGATCGATCACTTAAAGAACACAAAAAAGAGTAAAAAGTGTTGATCTGGTCTAAACACTCTAACAATCATGCTCTATAGAGGCCTCATGACTTCTGTGAGGAACAAGATCAAGTCACAAAAACCCTTCACTCCATAAATCCTAATGTCATAGTTCCACACATGTTTAAACAATCCAATATGATAGATCAGAGTTGGTTTAACTACAAAACATGAACCTTCAAAACATTAATAAATGTAACTTGGCACTGTATTCATACAATGTACAACTACAAGAACCTCTAATTTAAGCAACCGTTCAATTTCTTTTTCTTTTTTTTTTTTACCATGGCTTGTGAAGTGACAGCTATTTTAATATCTGCTCTGGTGCTTCCTGAATATTGGGCAAATATTACTCAAGGTCACATCTCATTTGTCAGGCTGTGAGTTGAAAGAATGGCTGGGTGCACTAAGGCTAACATTCAGCTTTTATTCAGCTGATAAAACCCACATTGGCTTTACGAGTACAAGCAGTTAAAAACAGAGAATAACAGGCGTTGGGTGTGTGGTGGAGTAAAAATGGCTGACAGCAGCAGGTAGAAAATGATTTGCAGGGGAAGAAAACAGAATGAGGAGCAGGACCCGTGCTTGGTCCAAACTAGTGAAAATCTATTAGCTTATCACCTAGTGATGTTTAGAAGAACGCCAACGGTGTCAGGAAGGAGTGGCTTTGAGGATAAATCATGCTGCACGTGACTTTATGACAGCTTTAGTCACAGTGGTGTTCACTAAGGGGCTGTAGTGATCAAACAGAAGCACTGATGACTTTATCCAAATGTCACACACGTAGCACTACAAATGCCCGTGTCTCTCTGGGCAGGCGTTTGATCTTTTAAGACAGGCACATGACAAAGTATAGCATAACAGCTAGCATTATGCTGAAGACAGTGAATGACAGGGCACAGTTCGCTAAGTCTATCTATAATAAATATAAAAGAAATGTAACACAGCGAGGACAGCGCCGTGTCATGCCTTACAGCAACATTATTAATCATAAGGGTTTGCAGTTTACTGTCTTACAACTGTAAACTATTACTGTGCACTGCTTCTGTGAGCTTACAGCTCCACAACCTCTGGTCTTAGGTTATTAAATCCTATAGCCCCCAGCATGCATCTCCAGCTATGATGCTTCCAACTCTAGCCAGAGACTTTTATCTTCCTCCCCAGCACAGTCATGGCACCTCCATGATGCTTTCAATTTTCTGCTCTGTGCTTCTGTGTTTTATGAGCCTGTGCAAAGGTTCCAGACTGGACTGGCTGGGCTGACCTGGACTCTCTGCCTGTTGGTGCATGCAATGTGGCCAGGGTGACATCAAGGCCACTGGCCAACCAAGCGCAGGGCCCTGAGGCATCATCAGCCAACCGCAGAACACCCAGACACCCCATCTACAGATAAATAGGGAGGCATCATGCTCCACACATGTTGGCAGCTCTCTTCTCTCAGTTCTGCGTGCACATACAAAGAATAACAAAACAAACAGCAGCAGGTGGGGGTAACAGTTGCTTTTGTCCAAAATATTATGGCCTTTCATGAGGCTCATTCGGCGCTCTGAACAAAAACTAGATTTCAATTGGCAAACCCAAAGAGTCTAACCCAGTCTTTGTTTTTGTTCCAGTTTCTGTAAAAATGGGTTTTGTGACTCAGAGAGGGAAATAAAATGGCAATCCTGTGGTTACCTGAGCAGATGGATGGATGACTAAATCTACTGAGCAGTGAGAGAATGTAAACAAAGAGGAAAGCCTGGGTCTAATTTCATTTGAAACATCTAGACATAAAAATCAGGTAAAACCACATTTCTTGTCTGCTCCCATTTATGTACAAAATGATCTTAGCATTAATTTAAACTTGCTATTTATTGCACCAGTGACTTATTGAAAAACAGTCAGTGAATTTTGCGTGCAGCCTATTTATTAAAACCACTGCTTAGAGAATAAATATACAGTATACATCACAGTATTATTACAAACAGTTGCTGCAACTTATAACGTTTCTGTAAATAAACTATAACAAATGTAATTTTTTGTTGTATTTTGCTGAACTTGAAATACAAATAAGAACTGGGATAACCAGAAGTGGTCCTTTATGTGGTGCTCCATGTATCCAAATCAGTACATGGACTAAAATTCCCTTTTTTAAAGTTCAGATATAAGGGTATAAATGAGAGGTAACTTGATAAGAACAATTAAAAACATTTAATGAGTGATGGTCTAATGTATTAGCTAGGAAAAAAAAAAACAGCTTATCTCTGAGCCCTGTAAGTGTCTCCTTCCCTGAAGTGTGATTTGGTTCAGCTTCTTGCCATGCATTTGTACTTGTTTAAAATGGTTGAAGGGGGGGCAAGGTTTAGGACCCTGTCAAATCCCTCTGAAACCCAGGGATTCTCACACTATTAAATATAAATCTCATGTGGCCTATGAGACAAGGATGGAAGACCTTAGCTCCCCTGAAGAGGCTTGAATAGTGAGCAGAGGGTTTTCCTGTGTAGGGGAACATGGTGTGATGCATTTCATTTTGCTACACCGCTTAGCTGATCTTTGAAAGATATTGCTTTTAAAAGAGATGACTCTAGGCGATGGCCAAGTTCTGTAGTTTTATTACACCTTGGGGCTACGGCGGCCTGTCTTTGGAGAGATAAGGTTGTACCCTTTTCATTTTGTATCCTCCGGCCGATATTTTAAGCCGGCTTGTTAAGGACAGGCGAGCTGAGTGCTGGAACAGAGTTTGATGCATAGCTTTACAACAGGAGCCGGGCCCATAACGCTCAAAGGCCGATCATTACTGACCTTAATAGCCCAGTCTGCATCTGGGCTTGATTGATCGTGCCTAGCAGGTTGTGAAATGCACCATCTGGAAGGAAGGAAGGTGAGACGGGCAAGCGGAGACAGGGGAGAAGGCAGGCAACATCAGCCGAGCAAGGAAAAAGGGAGGAGAAGAGGAAAAACAGTTCGAGATTATCTTGTGCTAAAACTGATGGCCAAAGCGGGATGTTGTGGAAACTTAACTGCACTAAGAGGCCAACCAAGCACCATAAACATTGTCCGTGACATAAACAACAACACTTAGCTAGACTAGGTGTATACAATATTCATCAGAAGAGCTGCTGCTTGGTAACTCTTGTTTACTTTCTCAGTGATGTTGGACAAAATCACCTCTGCTTAGGTGGGACAGCTGTGCGGTAGAGTAAGTACGATATGAGTTATGCCAATAAGTGCGATTTTGAATGCTTGTGTATGCCTGCTTGCTTGTGACTGTGTGTGAAGAGAGTGTGCGAGGAACAGAAGTTGGTTAAGTCCACAAAATGTGTTCTACTACGGTGCCTTTTACTAGAGACTGCATAATGTATGAGCCAACAATTGATGCAGATTACAATAGTGCACTCAATGTTTTGCAGCACAGCTGAGGCCAAAATATCAATATGTCCCCACTTTCTATAAACTGTGCAACAAAAATGACTTTGAATTCCACAAGATGAAAAATAATATCATATTGCTCAGAAGTGCTTTTTATTCACTTCTCAAAACAAAAAAAAGCCAATTATCTAGTAAATGATTCATAATGTATTTGTGTCATATGAAGGTCATGCACAATAAACTATCCTACTCAAGCCATTCATGCACAATGATAATTCACTACTATAAATATTTAGGGCTGAAGAATCCCATGGAGAAGCTCTTGCATGCCAGTGGAAGCTCCCAAGAGCCCATCAAGCTTGCGTTCTCCATTACGGAGGCTTTCCTCTCAGTGAGTAAGTAATGGTAGCTGCAAGCAGGGTAAAAGTGCACAAAAAAGGAGTCCTTTTTGCTCTTCATTAGACCAATTATTTGGCTTGCTGAGTCATTTGACTCAGCGCAGCCATGTGAGTTATGATAAATGCAAAGAGGTTTCTACAGTGCTATGAACTTTTTTTTATTTCAGTGCGTATTCTTGCATTTGGCAAGGACATTACATTGCATAGCATGTTGCACACCATAACTCGGTGGTATAAAATTGTTTGACTGCAAATTTATGTATGCTGTAATCAGCAGCACAAAATGTCTATGGGGCCAACTTTACACGAGGGAGGGTGAAACATCTGGTGTGAGCTAGATTAGGAAGGAAAGAGAACAAGGAAGCAAGAAGAGGGAAGATGGTTATTGTGCTCACAATTTCTTTACTCCCGTGTGTTGCTTGAATGCTTGTGCGTATTCTTGTACGTCTGATCCAAACAGGCAGACGCACAGACTGTGAGCTTGTGCAAAGAATACAGATAGAGTTTGCACGCGTGTGAGTGAGAAAGGAGAAATGGATTACAAAAGGCCAGGTGGAACGGAAACTTCTGTCGCTGACTCAACATCTTTCTCATTTTATTACCAAATCATCCATGACAAACAGCTCTGGCGTTTGGCAAAAGGTAAAGCAAGGAGAATAAGACCTGGGATGAGAGCAGCAAAGGTCACCTCTGTACGGCAAACGTTGCATTGGTAATGCAACATGTCTGTGTCACTTCAAATGCTGCCTTTACATGATGCAGCCATCAATGTGTCATTTTTAGATTCACCGGGGTGACAGTGATGACCTTTACTTCCTATAAACTCAGACCATCAAAGCACAAAAGACTACTGCTGGGGAGAATGTATCACCTGAGTGACTACCAAAAGAAAATGCTTGGTGACAACACAATCAATAAACAGTATAAAATATGAAGCAAACGTTCTATGCAAACGTTCTAAAACCAAGTCAACCATAATAATGGAAAAAATATCTTAAAGTAGGCTGAAAAGAAAGTGCTGCAAATCAGATTTATTTTATTGATTGATTATGATAAAAATATTTACCGTTCATAAACAGTGCTTTCAACAACTTACAGTGGTAATAATATTTACCATATCCTTATCACTTTGTCTTTTTCAGTCTAATTGGGTAATCTGCTAGTAATCAAACAACAAGATGATTGCTGACCTAAAGTTGGGCCAATATTACTGAGAAGATGAAGAGGACATGGTTTGAAAGAAGACTGAACATTCTTTGATGTCAAAGTCTTATGGGCTATGTGAGAGGGAGCAGATTATCCTGACTGACGTCTATAAGATGCTAAGGACGGAGCTCGAAGCAAAGCCAGCCTAGATGTTGGAGTGGAATTGAGTTCATTCATGAGTTACGAGTCTGTTTCAGTGATGTAGTAAAAGACAAATAAATCCCAACACATCTTGTGAAAAACAAAAAACAACAACAACAACCTCAGGCTTGTGATGGAGACTCATACAAGACAATATACGGAGAAGCTGGCAGCTGACACATACAGTACACCAGAAAATCTAACCATGAACCTGCACCAGGTGCAGTAACAACAGAAAATACATGCTACTTCAACTTTTGTTTTTTCCTCCACTATCTTTTACACTTTACACACAGTCAAGACATCACTGAAAAAAGTTAAGAGGTTGTCAAACCGTCCTTTGCCAGCTCAAGATTTCAAGGAGATTTTCCTCTACTTAAGGCCAAAGGAGACAGAGTAAAATCCTGGACAGAAAGGAAAAACACTGACATAAATACCAACAGTGTTAAAGCTCCTCTCTGCCTCTCAATGACCCAGAACTGCAAGGACAAATAACTGTCTCTGTTGCTGTCCCTGAGTCCCTGTGCTAAAAGAGGCCAGGTTAAGGTTAAGAAGACCTCAGCCTAAAGGGCCCTGCATACTCCATCTGAAGCCGCAAAATCGGCTCTCAATGACGTAGTTGAGTGATGAAAATTGCATTATTTTGTTCTCAGAGTAGCTTCGCCCACCCCTGATTGACACAAGGCCTTGGTCAAACTTTTTCTTACAGGAGTATGCACCAAGTATTGTGTGATTGGTCAGAAGTTTATGGAAGCGTTTGTCAATGCAGAAAAGAACTAGGACATTTATCAGTACAACTTCAAATTCACCAAGAAAGTCAAATGGCCAAAAACTCTTGGATGGAGATTGTGCAGACATTGTGTATGAAGGAGTATGTCTGATGAAAAGTGTGGCACTTTGTGACAGATCTGTGGCCAAATGTTAGATGCAGGAACGGAGTGGAGATCCTGGCGGGAAGAAACCCTGCAGTGACGTATATTGTAGCCGGAGGGGTTTCCCAGGAGCTCTGCACCGTGTGTCTTCTGGACTTTGAAAAGTGTGTATGAAAACGAACGTCTCACAACCACATGACCGCGAGTCCACGGTTTGTCTTTGGAAGGAATATGCAGGGCCCTTTACAACTGCCACTAAGATGCATTTACAAAATCAACCTTCTCCTCTCATGAGAACCAGAACCAGGTATGTGCTTTTAGCTTGAGATAACCTACTTTCTAAACAGTATCATCATACAAGTCATACAATATTAATTATTTTGACAAAGGTAGATAATATTAGACAAAATGTTTAAAAAGTAGGTTTGGAGTCCATGTTAGAAATTTATGAGATTTGTTTCATTTTCCACAGCAGAACAGAGTTATAGGCAGCATGGCAGTGAGGTGGTTAGAGCTGTCGCCTCAGCTACAGTATAAGGATGCAGAATCGCGATCTGGCCTGGGGCCTTTCTGGGTGGAGCTTGCATGTTCTTCCTGTATAGGCATGGGTTTTAACTGGGTACTATGGGTTCCTCCTATAGACCCAAAACTTGCCTACTAGGTTAATTGGTAATTCTTTTTTTTTTTTTTTTTTAGATGGCCTCCCTTCTCCCCTTACAGCCATCCTCTCCACACCATTATTATGAAATATTTATTCTAGTGCCTATCTAGTGTAGTTTTTTTTTTAATAGGATAGAAAGAAAGAAAAGACAAAGTAAGACTCCAAAATATAAGAAATATACACAAAGAGAGCACACGGCAAAACACCCGGCCACTGTCTGTTCACCTGCAAAGAACATGACAAAACACAGCAACAAAATACATATGTATAAAGAACTTAAAATATTCATGGCTTTGCAGTAAGTTTCCATAAATATATATGCCCATACCTACGCCTATATACATACATACATACATACATACACATGAATATACATTCATATACATATCTATATATCTACATATAAAGCCTACATAAGCATCCCTGCTTCTATTTGTATGTGGTTGTGAGCATGCATAAGTGTATAAGGCTTCTCTAATAGAACATTTAATAGTAACTGTGAAGCAGCAGAGACCCGATCCCCAAGACCAGAGGTAGACAAACTTTTTCGTTAATTGGTAATTCTAAATTGACACGGTGTGAGCGAGAGTATGAAAGATTGTATGTTTTGTTTGTCTCTATGTAAATGGTAAATGGACAGTGTGTGCATATATCGCCTTTCTCTCTAATCAAGATACTCAAAGCACTTTACAATCTGTGCCCTCATTTACCCATTCATACAGCACTCTACTAGATCAATACAAAGACTAATCAGAATCAGAATCTGAATCTGAATCTGAATCGGTGTTATGGAGCACCGGGAAAACACGTCTGTAAAGAGAGAAAAAAAAAAATTCTGTGCTTTAGATCACATTCATACACCATTGTGACACACATCGGAGGCCATGAGGGGTTCAATGTCTTGCCCAGGGACACTTCAGCATGTGACTGTTGGTGGAATCGAATCCCCAACTCTCCCATTGGAGGACAACTGCTCTAACCACTCAGCCAGAGCTGCCTCTATGTAGCTCTGTGATGGAGTTTCAACCTGTCCATTGGTGTATCCCCCTCTCACACAGTAACTGCTGGAGATAGGCATCAACTCTTCTTGACCCAGAAAGAAAAAGTGAGTAGAGAAAATGGACGGATGTAGAACAGAGTTCTTCTTGACTTCTTATGCAGGCTATCAGAATAACTTGTATAGAAGCTTCCAGTAAAACCGATAAGGATTAACATGCCATCACAGAAGGGGGACACAAGATGTTTTGACAGTTACACTTGTGAGCCAAGGCTATATCTAACACCTGCCTCACACCTCCTGTCCACAAGCACATCTGTTCTGACACGATGTAAGGCTTGCAGACATTCCTAGAGCAGTGTTTACACCTGTCCTAGCCTCAGGGAAACACAGTGCCATGGGGGAATGTGAGACAATTGGATATTGGTAAGATCAAGGCAGGAGGAAGATACAAAAAAGAAGTTGATGGAAATTTGCTGTAGAGAAACTGGAAAAGAGAAACGATGATGCCTGAGCACGCTCAGCAGTACTTTGGTGTCGAGGTAACATTGATGCATGGTGTGACCTTACTTGTAATGCCAGCCTTAATCTACGCAAGTGGAATAAATGAAGTGGGTCCACTGCAAACGTGTCACCCAGACTTATAAAGACAAATCTCCCACTGTTCTGAGCTGTGTACATGTATTCATAAAAGTCAGAGACATCTCAACAGAGTAAAGTGCCCTGTATTTCTGGCTGGCTGGTGATGAAAGCCTTGTGCCTATTGTCATGGCTGCATAGAGTGACAGATCTAAAACAGAAAGACAACAAAATAAAACAAATTAAAGACAACTAAGTAAGTATGTACAATCCAAAGTGTGATGGGCCACATATATTAACATAATATTGACATTGTCCTGACACAAACTGTGTGTGAAACACATTAGTAAGTTCTGCATAAAATTTAATATGTTGTATAAAATTGTGCAACCAATATAATAAAAATGACAATATCTCAACTTGTGTTTATTAAAAAAATAAATTGTCAGGACAAAACTTGAGCTCTGCACTCATTTGAGATAAACCAATTTCATTACAAATCACCAATATGCTGACACTAATGCGTCTTGTCAAAACCACTCATTACAGTTTAACGATTGATGTCCTGACAAACAATCTTTCCAGCTGGACAGCCAACTGGCTTTCCTGTTAGCAGTGAATTCATACTTGGCTGCCTTTGAGGCATGTAGTTCAAATAAAGAGCCATCATTGATCACCGTACGTTTAGTCAGTTTTCTGCAGAGCAGTGGAAGCGTGCAGGATTGACAAGAGGTCTTCCTTGATGGATGTCGGACCGACAGGGGACATAAGGATGCCAAGATCTGACACATGATGTGCACTGAGATCAAGGTGCATCTAACATGCCAACAAGCTTATGTGCACAACTGCCCCTCCCTTTCACCCCTGCCTCCTGTCCAGTTCTCATTCTGACATGGCCGTGATTAATTCCTCAGCCATGCTGATGATAATAATAATGGTCATAATTAATCAAGGGTTCTTCCTAAACCTCTAGGAGCCAACAGTGACCTGAAAACTACATCCAGACCTCCTTTTCCTTGGTCTCCTCTTTACTCTCCTTCTCCCTTTTCTCCTCCTCCTCTTCTTCGTCTTACTGACAGGACCGAACCGTGGCCCAGCAGAAAGAACCATGCATTATCCTGCCATCGCCACTTCTATTTATATCACACCGTCCATCACTATCACTTACTCTCCTCCACCAGGTTTTACTTTGCCTGCTTCACCAAAGTGGAGTTTTCTTGAAGCTGCCCCATATTTCCTGGAGGAATAATGCTGCCTATGCAAATGGCTAGGAGTCAAAGACGCAGCCTAGGTGACAGTGAGAAAGTAACATCATCATTTTTTTTGACATGTACAGAAACAACATGCAAAACAAAAGTCACCACCTCTTGCTGCCTGAAGCCTGAAAGTCTCCGTTTTTTGCATCAGAAGTGTTTTCCTGAAGGTTCGGTGTACCGTGTACACATGTGTGACAGAAAACATTTCTGTATCTGACTGTCTGTCTCTCACAGATTTTCAGCATATTTCAGAAAGTGAAACTCATATTGTATAGCTTCATTACACAGAGTGAACTATTTCAAGCCTTTTTTCATGTAATTTTGATAATTATGGCTGAAAAATAATGAAAGACCAAAATTCAGTGTCTCAGAAAATTAGAATAGCCAGCTGCAGCATGGTAGCACAGTTGGTAGAGCAGTTGCCTCTCAGCAAGAAGGTTGCCGGATCAAATCCTAGTTGGGGGCTTTTCTGGGTGGAGTTTGCATGTTCTGTCCATGCATGAGTGGGTTTTCTCTGGGTACTCTGGTTTCCTCCCACAGACCAAAAACATGTGTGTTAGGCTTATTGGTATCTCTGAATTGTCCCTATAAGTGTGAGTGAGAGAGTGAATGGTTGTTTGTCTCTGTGTCCCTGTTATGAACTGGAGACCTGTCCAGGGTGTGTCCCCCCACCTCTCATACAGTGATGGCTGGACATGGGCACCAGTGACCCCCGTGACCGGAAAAGGAGGAAGCAGGCAAAGATGATGGACGGACAAAGGCAGCTTTTGGTAGCTTTGTCAGTGTGAGCAGGAGTCAAGTCCTGCTGGAAAATAAAATCAGCATCTCCATAAAGCTTGTCAGCATCAGGAAGCATGAAGTCTCTAAAATGTCCTGGTAGATGCTGTGTTGACTGTGGACTTCAGAAAACCCAGTGGACCAACACCAGCAGAGGACATGGCCCCGGCCCAAACCATCACTGTCTGAGGAAACTTTACTCTGGACTTCAAGCAACGTGGATTCTGGACCTCTCCACTCTTCCTCTGGAACCTTGATTTACACATTACATGAAAATTTACTTTCATCTGAAAAGAGGACATTGGACCACTGAGCAACAGTCCAGTTGGTTGTCTTCTCAGCAGGTAAGACTCGTCTGACGTCTCTGGTTCAGGAGTGGCTGGACTTGAAAAATTTAACATTTGTAGCTCATGTTTAGGAGTTAATCAGCTGATTAGGGTGTGACACCATAAGTTTCTAATATTGATCCTCTTCACGATATTCTAATTTTAAGAGACACTGAGTTTTTTTTTTTTTTTGGTTTTGACACTGAGGTTTTTTTTTTTTTTTTTTGGTTTTTACACTGAGTTTTGGTTTTTCATTATCTGTAAGTTATAAGCATCAAAATTACAAAAAATAAAGGCTTGACATATTTCTCTATTTGTAATGAATCCAAATAATGAGTTTCACTTTCTGAAATGATTGACAAAAAGTTGAACTTTTTCCACAATATTCTAATTGTTTGAGATGCACATGTATGGAGCAGCAGAACAGTTTTTCAAATTCCTGGGCGGCTGCCATGTAAGAGTTGCCTGGAGCGATGGAAACATCTTTTTTTTGTCTCACCTTCTTTTTATTTCCCCTGGTGAGGAGGATACAAAGCTCTTTTGCTCGGTTGAGTTGTACGTGCCAGGCATGTGCTCAAAACCACTACCTTGCCCCTGAGCTACTCAAATACACCTCACATATAGCTGGTTTTATTTTTTCTTTATTTCCCTATCTCTTAATACATGTTGTCCAAAGGCACTAAGCAGCTAAGTGCAGGTGCTGACAGTGCTTACACATCACACAAGGTATTAACCCTACAGTGAAAAATGTAACGTAGCTACCACCACCAAGTGCAGCTCTGATGTGTCTTCATAGAGTTTGGGTTAGTAATGCAACAAATTGTTTTGTATATTGTAAAAGCCACACTCACTAATACATTGTCTCTGTTTTAGTGTCACTCCTGATGCTTCTTCAGATGATTGGTCATACCACTTCTCAAATCCACCTCTCTACTTCAGTTTCAGGCCTGGTTGCCCACAATCCATCCTACTTTGGAAACATCATGTTGGATCACTGAAGCTACCAGTGCTATACCGACCAGATGGCATACATTTCCAAGCTGCAGAAGATATAGGATGTTTTCTTGTTCTGTACTCATGTTCACTCTAATGCATGACAAAATGTGTCATAGGCAGTTGAGCCAAATTGGAGTCTAAAAAAAGACGGGCACGGTACATTGGCTATTATTGCTGATGCTCAATGTATATGCAGAAAAAAATTGCCATAGATCTGACTCAGTCTGAGTCAGAAGCACTCTTTCTGTGCTCTTTGTCTTTGCATAAGGCCCATAATGTTTTATGATCTGATTCCATTTCCATGTTGTTAAAATTAAAATGTCACATCTCACCACAGGTAAGACACAAACAGGATGTGCCAGTATTTATATTGCAGAGAAGTCAAAGCACCAAAGCTTGGCATTACTCAAAAAAAAACAACAACCTTGAAAAATAGAAGAGTTTCCAAAAATTGTAACATTCGGCTAAAAGTAAGTGCACCACTTGCTGTTATGTTTTTGTTTAAGGACAAAAAACGTCTTACCATACTAAAAACGTAGCGAAATACAACCTTAAATAAATGTGAATACAAAAACCATATCTGTGTCATTATCAGTATAATGACAAATAAGCCAAAACGCAGAAGTTAAAAACCAAAAAAAAAAAAAAAAACACTCCAACTTCACTTGTAGAATCACTTTCAGCAGAAAAACTTGAGGAACCATCGTCTGTATGATACTGTCGGTCTGCTACACAACTGTCGTCCATTTTACTTGAAAACAGGTTTCCAATTCATTTTTAGCTAAATATGTCTTTAGAAATTGATAAAAATTGTCAGTCTGAATTAAAAGAGTTTATGTTTAAAAATGTCTCTTTAGGTTACAGCCATGCCCATTTGCTTCACACATGGTTTTATCAGGCTTGCACCTCTCTAAGGTTGGCTTCTGTCTGCTGAGGAAAACAGAAAAAACACAAAGCTGCTCCACCAAAATTACTGCAGAAAAGCTATGCTGCTTAAAATAATTACCATAAGTGCAAAACATGTAAAGTTAAAAAATATAAATAGACCAATCTGGGTCCAGATAATAATTTACATTAAAATGTTGCTTTAGATCATTGATGTTGGACTGCACTGATTTATATTCAACACTCCAAAGGTTCTGCAAAAGGTTTTTAATCTGACTAAAGTCTGCAAACTGCAACAGCTTGATGCTTTCATTTGTTCTTGTAACATTATTGTTGCATTGGGAATCTTTGTCTTGTCAGTAAGACAAGTATACTTTCCAATTACCCATTAAGGACCAACTATTTATTTTACACCTTGATATGCAATATCTTAAACACTTTAAATGGTTGAAGATATATTTCATCAGCTCAGTTAAAACACAATATTCTCTGGAATCAAATGTCACCAACAATGTATTTTAGAGGAAATCGGTCAATATGACAGATCTTCAACTTCCCAGGGTTTGAAATTAACATTACCACGTTAACAACATTATCATCATCAGGCCAAAGAAGACTGCATGTTGTAGTCCAATACAACATGCTTTGTTATTCACTGTCATTGAAGGCAGCTAACACAATAACATGACTATAAATAAAATACACATTTTTATCAGCTATTCTTTTGACAACTGCATAATAAAAACTTGTGGCAGATGTGACATATATAAGCCCCGACATTACTTCAGAAATGTTCAGGAGGAAAACAGCAGCTCGGTTTTACTATAATAGTTAGCTATCTGTAATTTAAGGCAACGGTTAAGGTTAACATTCACTGTTACAGACATGTGAAGAATGTAATTGAGACCAAACTGTAAAAGGAAAACTAAAGGGCAATAATTAGAATATTTACCCACTGTCAACTTTGCGTCTGACTTGTGAATATTAACATCTTTAGAAAGGCACTTAGGAAAGGAGGTTCAGCCAACAGTATAGATATGACAGCTGGGGCAGGTTCACATAACATCAGCATTACAAGTTGGTCCAGGTCACTTTAGGGCGTCTAAAATAGGTCTGTGAATCTTAAGGCGCAAAACAATTATGCAGTTCAATTACATTTCTGAGGGCAGAAATGTGATGATAAAACGATTATTGATGAATTTTGAAAAAAATTCTGACTACTTTATAGCTTTAATGCAAAACATTTGTATGATTACAAACAATTTACCTATTTCTAACCTAGCCGTCTTGCGCATATCTCTGTGATGTGAACACACACTCTTCAGGATCTCCACTTTCACACATATTTAGAGTGAATTTAAATTTTATGAGCATGACTCTTTTGCAACAATAAATCAATAAGGCTTTAATTTTATTCATTCTTAAGGGTTTATCATTTGGGAGTCAGTCATTGTCAGGGTTGCCCTTGTCAAGATTCATCAGTATAGGGCTGCTTTTTACAATAAGGTATGTCATGCTCTTGTAGGTCCAGTAATTCTTTGAATTTATCCTGGTCAGAGTTTAGGGAGTAAGGTAGCCTGTAGGCTAAAGGTTTGAAGTATAAGTAAAAGTGGCCAGAAAAGAAAGGTATCGAGAAGAAAAACAAAATAAACAACAATACATATTTCTGGAATAAGATGTGCAGGTAGGTCAGCCACTGCAGAGGGGGAGTCATCCCAAATCATTGAGGTGAAGGAGTAGAGCGTGGAGGCACTCACTGTAATGTGAAAGGCTAAAACACAGGCCTCTAATCACAAAAACTGCAGCTACACAAAGACACCAGCAGTAACCTTGCTGTGAACATCCCCTCTCTCCAGGAGGCTGAAGGCAGCGAGGCGATATTGACAGAAATGTTTTCAGATTATATTCTCATGACTAAATCAATACACAGATGAACCTTCTCTTCAGACTTGAGTTAGAAAGGAGTCATTGTGAAGGTCAAATAGTTAGCCCATTAAAGAGGCAGCTAGACACGCGATTTGGCAGCACATCTCTACCTCCTCCTGCACGGCATGGGGATAACAACCTTGAGGAGTTGAATAGTGATAGAGACGGCTCCCACGATACAGGAGAGCCCCACCTCATAAAATCCTGGGCTCGGCTCACAGAACAAGAGAGCCTGGGAGAGGGAAACTTGAGGGGATTCAAGGCAGAAGAATTGCTTGCCTGCCTCATCTTTTACAGGACAAATTAAAACCACAGCGGAACAAGTCATAAACCAGGAAATAATGAATTCAATTATACTTTTTAGTGTTTAGCGGCTGCTGGTGAGATGTGCTGAGTGGGCAACATGAGGCACGCACACAGCAGCGGGCACAAGCTGATGACTGTGGTGGTGGCGCTGAGCTTAGCCGAGGGCTGCGTGTGTGCTGACAGCATGTCTTCATGCCCTTAGGAACAGTTTAGACCTCGACAGGGCCTTCATTAGCACGAGAATGACTCTTAATTGGCCTAGCAAATACACAGGATGCTTGTTGATTATGAGGAGACTTTTTAAAGTCAGTGCTTATTCTTTGACATAGATACACAAAGTCTTTAACCGTAACAAACTAATGAAGCACAAAGATGTACTTTACCACAGGCACCGCTGACCTTTATGCCATTAGAATGACAGACAGTAGACTTTGCTCAAAAGCAGGACATAAAGGATTTTGACAAAACATTCTGGGACAGTTTAGTCCATCTATGCCTCTTTCTATTTCCCTCCACCTCCTACAGACTCCTTGAACTGCGCTAGTTTGTCCCATGGCATTCGTAACACCTCAGCGGGAGGGAGAATCACAGACAAGAGTCCTGATGTCCTAGATTCAGCAACACAGGCAGGAGCAAGGCACATGCTGGCCTGTCCTTTAAACAGCTTTATGCTGTATGACCAAAAAACAGCAACTCATACCAGTGTAAATTTATGTTGATATGCAAGAGCAAACAAGACCTTCAGTCTCTGCTCAATTGCACACAGAGATGATGATAAAGGGAAACATGCTATGATTAGGATTATCCATGTTTGTCACATTGACAATGCTATTAGTACACCCCTTTATCTGTGTGACACAGGGTGTTTATGCAGAATCATTGATAGCACATAAATATGAAATTAAAACACAAAGCAAAACTACAGATTTAGTACTTTCAATTCATGAAGGTAGGGGTAATCTGAAAGTCCAAATGATGAGGGGAATGATGAAATGAGAAGGAACAGATGACTATCTGAGGAATGTCAGCATCCCCTCGACACACCAGCCCCTGGTGCCACTCACCCACTGCATGTCTGCCAATTAAAACCCTGATTAAAGCCGACAAAGTGTCTCCAAATGAAGAAAGAGCTGTTGGAGGCCGTAACTGCAGAAGCCTGTCAGTTACACTGCCAGAGGAAAGTGGTGAGGGAAGAGCAAAAGGGTATGGAAATAACATGCAAAGTGGCACTATAAGACCTCTACCCGGTAATTCTGTGGCTCTTCGTGCTTGTGCAGAAAAAAGAATGTGAAGCATAATTCTGAGAGTAAAGTTAAAGGTTGGATTTTTGTCTTTCTTGTGCAGGATTCCTTTATTACGACGGAGCTTTAGGGCCACGCTAAGATAAGAAAAAAATTACATTGCCACACTAAGAAAAAAAATAAATAAAGCCATAAAATTATGAGAATAAAGTCATAGTATTATGAGAATAAAGTTGAATAAAGTGTTAATATTATGGGAATAAAGTCGTACAAGACTTTTTTTTTTTTTACAGCTGTTGTTAATTTTTTCTTTCTCACAAGTCGGAGCCACGACGCGACCTGTCAATCAATTCAGTAGGCGTGTCAGCAAATGACCCATCCGAAGCTAAATGAGTTGTAATATTATCCAAACTCTTACACGATAAAACAGGGTTTACTGCATTTTAACTGTGATAAAATGAAGAATGTTTGTTAAAGTTTATTGTTATTGACGCTATTACTCAAAATGTGTTCCAATACTGCCACCTACTGTTGTGTTTTTGTATGCTGTTTCTGGGATGCACATACGTTACGTCATTATGCCATGACTTTCGTTTTTGTTTTAATTTGAAAACGGCGCTCAATGCGCAAAACTGTGTGTGCAGCACTGTTAGAGGTCTTCAATAAATATGCCAGAAAGAGGCTGAAAAGACCTAGCGACTCACTTATAGGAGCATTTAGCTTCGGATTGGTTATTTGATGACACACCTACTGGCTTGATTGACAGGTCGTGTCCGGGATACGACTCGAAAAAACAAAAACGAGAGCTGTAAAAAAAAAAAAGGCCTGTACGACTTTATCCTCGTAATTATACGACTTTATTCTCGTAATTTTATGGCTTTTAGTTTTTTTTCTTAGCATGGCAATGTATATATATATATATATATATATATATTTTAGCATGGCCCTAAAGCTTCGTCATACTTTATATAATACAATGGAACCAAAGAAAATGTATAATATGGTGGATAAAAAGAAACAGATCACATGGACCAACGATGCAGTGTCCTTTTAGTTTCCTCTTGTACGCTGACATTGTAAGTCATAGGAACCTGAGAGTGATGGGTTCAACAGCAAAGCCCTCAATCCCTGATAAACCACCCACAGTGCACATCAGCCACTAAAATATGATGGTATTCGTGAAGTCGTAAATCTTGTTTTAGTGGGATGGGAAGAGAAGAGAAGCCCAAGTCTCCCTTGCATCGTTACAGGCACATCCCTGTAGCCCATTCCACCTCCATTTAAGCTAAATGTCAACTTTTCAGCCCTTTTTCCCCCTCCTTTTTTGCTCCTGCAGATGTCATTTGTTTTAACACTTGGAGAGAAAAAAATAGGAAAATAAGTCAACAGAAAAAAAAAAAACTATAAAGAATTTGTTGTCATTGGCTTTCAGGGCTGAGTGGGTGGCCTAAAGTTCTATATCTTACAAAGTGGAGAGAATTCAGCGGAGAGATAAAATGGATTCCCGATCTGTCTGAATCTCTAACCCAGAAGCCAATGATATGAGTAATAGGAGTTGCTCCTTGTTGCTAAAAAAGTTTTGACTTAAACTAAAAGAATAATGTCACATTCAAGGAGAAGATACCCTAACTTATTATTAAACGTTTTTAGTTATTATAATTTAGACCACCATTAGGAACTTTAATTATATTCTTTTACTGTTATTTGCTAACTTTGGGGCACCAGATATTGTAGTGTTTTGGAAAATCTCTCATACAACCAGATGGCTGTGGATTAGCAAATACGTGGTGTGCAGGGTCATGGGTTGTTTCTCTAACCAATATGGTGTCTCTGAAGTAGAAAAGGTCAAAAAGTGTTTAACGGATTTAAAGTCAGACATAAAGAAATATGTTAATTTATTCGCTGTTTGCTCCTTTATTATAGTCACCTTTAAAAACTCAGTGTGCCACGGCAGGAAAAGATTACAATGGTATCTAGTGAAAAACAACAAACAGATGAAAGAGCGGCTGCGTGCCTCATAAAACAGATTGCCATACAACCATTTCCTTTCAGCATATGGTAAAAGAAAAAAATGAAAAAGAAAAATCTAGAAGACAGACAATGGGCTGAGGAGGAGAAAACAACAAACTGGCCATCTGATAACTTTAAGCCCACTAAATTCCACCACTTGCCGCCTGCCTCTTCCCTTTTGCTGTTTTCTAAACTTATTTGATTTCTGTTAGAAATGTTGTCAAGTGAGGAGAGAAAAAAAGAGAGTTCTCCAAAGAATATGAGAATATCTGCTATACTATATTAACATAGGAGAACAAAACTATTTTAAAGGGAATAAATAAACAACACAATCTTTTTTTAAGTAAAAAAAATGGTTGAGGGAAAAAAAGCGAGCATTGCAGAGAGGATGGAGTCTTTTGCTTCTGACCAACCAGAGGCCCTGAGGGACATGCATAAAACACTGCGTGAGGGGGAACTCACCCTTTACTGCTCCATCAGTTTATTCAGAGGGGAGGCAGACGTTGTTAATATTTTATTGGACAACCAATGGAATAAGGAGGTGTAAGCTCACAGAAAAGACAAAAAAAAAGTCTCGGTCATTTTCCTTTGCTCTGGCATTCAGGTTTATGCACAAAGTCCTTTCTTAAGTTTTGTATGTCTGTGCTGTACATGTATTAGCATAAACAGGAGTGTACTGTGACTTCTTCTCCTTGTCTTTTCACACAGTCTAATGTGCCATGAAACAAGAGTGAGTGGTCAATGCATCCCTTAGCTAATGGTCACAATTGGATCTACGTGTGCACAACTCCACAACATAACCGCCTTAACTTCTGTTTAGAGCATCACATTACCCTCTGTAAGAAACCCTTTAAAATATCAAGTTAGGCAACAAACGGGCAGACATTGTGATGTACTGGAGCTCATTTTATCTTAAAAGCCTCGATGTCACAAACCTGAATTGGTCATTGCGCCTTAAGAGTTTCCTGCCCACAACACAAAATTAGATAAACCTTTTTCTTTTAAGCCCATCATGAACCTTTAATGGATAATTGTAAGATGCTGTGTCAGACATCCCCGCATGGCATTTTTTAAAACCACCATCCCTCACTGGCACCCCTCAAGTGGTAGTGGGAGTTGGAGAAAATAAAACACAAAAAGGCAGAATGGTGCTTCTGAGTACAAAAAAAAAAAACCTCTGGACTTGGCTGTAAGAAGCACATTGCTGACTGTGTTCTCTTTGTGCCAGAGCAGGAGGACAGTCCTTTGTGTTGCAGAAGTCTTGGGCCATTGAATTCCCCATGTCAGCGCTTCTTTACTGGGGACAGATCCCGAGAGGTGCCGATTCTCCCTGGGTACCCCCACAGTGAATGACATCCACCTTCTGTTCACATCTAGAAGGGTGAAAATGGGCCACAGTCTGACCCATTTCAATGACTCACTCCAGTACCTGAACTCAACTGTCCTTAAAAGCCTGAAGTGATGACCAGAGGGGTCTTCTCTGACTACAAAGAAAGGTGACACACTATTATGTACACAATATGGTCTGAGGAAGAGTTGAAGTAGGTAAGTGGCTAATAGAAATAAAATTATTTCTGAAAAGAAAAAGAAAAAGAGATTTGGCACATCCCCCATACTCAGAAGGAAGGATACTTTTGTCATTTATGCAGTTAACTTGGGAACCGTTGAGTTGTCCTTATGTTCAGGTTTTCTATTGCTGAACTTCCCTGTTGGGAGATGAAAAGTATTGTTTTGTGTCTGCATACAGTATTTTTTTAGGTATCAGCAATATTTATTAACTCCCTATAAATGTGTTGTTCCGCATCCTATTGTGTAATTTATGTCACCAATGCTTGAAAAACAGCTAGTTCCTTGACAATTCATTAATTTAGCCATTTATTCTGTAAATCTATCCATTTATAAGATAAGCCATTAATATTTTATTTATCATCTACCATATTCTACCATTTGCCTTGTGCTTGTAGGTATGGACAGCAGTTCAGTTGAGATGGCTAAATCTTCATCATCAGCGACACCTCTTCAAACTCTACTCGGGAAATACTGAGTTCTTCCCAGCAGTGTCATGACATCTCGAGTGTGTCTTGAAAATGTCACAAGGTATTAAACTGGTAAAACAGGACTGAAGATGACCTGTAAGGTGTCTTAAAACATCCTCACAGGATGCTTGCTACCTTTCAAGACAAAAAACAGAGTGCCATCTGTTCAAATGACTGAATACATACCATAAGACAATGAATCACCTTTAACATTCACTTAAGTCATTTGCACTGTTAATATCTGCAATCTTAAACTTTCTATAATTGCCTACAGTTGCTCTTTGTGAGGTGCAAGGTAACTGTTGGACTTGGATAGTTGGATAGGTCAAAAAGTAAATTGACAGCTTCCATTTTGGTACAGCTCTGTGGTTGCAACAAATACAGCATCCCCTGCGACCCGAAAAGCAAGAACTGAGTAAAGATAATGGATGGCTGGATGTTTCTTCTGTGACAAATCTTCTTTCTTTTTCATTTTTGGTGCCTTGTTTCTGTATTTTTGTTGCATGTTTTGAATAAATCCAAGTTTATGTTAGTTCCGGGGTTGGCTGCAAGTCTGACTCCGCTTGCATTAGTGTGTGAATTATAGCTGAACACCTATGAGAATTGTGCTGCTGCTGTTCAGTGTATTGTTTTGCACTATTAGTTACTAGCATATATTTTAGATCTTTGAGTATATCATTGGATGTTCATTTAGTGTATATCTTAGTTTATATCTTAGATCTTTAGATACGGTTTCTTTTCACATTTATATTTTTTGCTATTGTTTGATTTAACTGGGACCCTGTGTACACAATTTTGTTCCACCTCATGTACCACATGCGATGTGAATGACAAGAA
This sequence comes from Nematolebias whitei, assembly GCF_014905685.2. Classification (NCBI taxonomy): domain Eukaryota; kingdom Metazoa; phylum Chordata; class Actinopteri; order Cyprinodontiformes; family Rivulidae; genus Nematolebias; species Nematolebias whitei. Next base: position 23,393,057 of record NC_056508.1, on the reverse strand, counting down.
CCTTGAATCCTTGAATTGTGTCTTCTTCATAACAAGATAATAAAAATTAACTACTTTTTCAAAGCGGTACATAAACCAGGCAATGCTTCTATTTACATCACAAGACAACCTTCTTTGACAAAAAATAAAAATAAAAAGTGATAGATATAATCTTCTTCACAATAAGCAGCAAACCACCTCAGTATCAAAGGTCAGGAAAGCCAGTTATGCATTAAACAACAATCCTGACTTACTGCCAAAGGATTGTGCACCTTCTTCTGGTGATGTGAACAAAGATCTTGCTTTGGTTGTTTGTCAGCAGAGTGACCGGTTGCAGCAGGTCTGGTATCCTGTACTCTTAAAGCACCCCTGACAGAGCAGCCCTAGGGATGCGATTGTAAGCCTTTTCTAAGTCCACAAAGCACACTTGGACTGGTTGTGCTTGTGCCATCAGTCACTCAGCCAATACTGAGCTTCCCAGTCATTTATCACAACATTTTTCAACTGGGAGCATACAAAACTTTGCAGAACAAGAATAGAATGAGGTACTGTGAATGGTTTACAAGCTTGCCCCAGGCAGAACATGGTGATGGAGAAGGTTACAATACAGGTCCGTCCCACTGAAACTGTTACAGCCCGTCTGGATGGAAATGTTTTCATAAGTGTATCAAATTCATCAAGGGACTATTTTATGGATCATAAAACAAAGTGTGATAGATACAGAGCCTCAGGCCAAAATGTGTTTAAGTTCTGATACTCTTGGTGCAGCCAGGAACTGTTGGATTTGACTATCTTACCTCAGAGTATTCATTTTTCTCTTGAGTCATGCCATGGCCAATATGATGGAGATTAAAGCATCTACAATACTGATAACAGAAAAGGGTCTGAAGTTCAAGAACAACACTCTGGCATTGTACTGGTATGCACTTTCACAGGTCAGCAGGTAATCAACTGTTTAGCATAAGAAAGTACTTTGTATTTTTAAGGTTGTGTAGAGTACTTATGAGTTGTGAGCATATTATTTGTCAGCACAATCCGAGTTCAGAAAATCCAGAAGGAGTTCCTATGGGGAAGTAAAGCTAACTCCTATTTAGTAAATTGGCCTATTTAACATCTACTCTTTGCCACCTGGAACAACTTAAGTTCATAACAATTCTGGCAGAATATGAACACAACTTTGGGTATTTTGATGCCTCATCATGAATGGCACAGTTGTTTTATGTTATTATTTCCTCAACTCACCTATTACTATGTTGCTAAGTGGTACTAAGTGGTCAAATAGATATCCTGCTGCATATCAGCTGTAACTCACTTTTTTTTTTTTCAGTTTAATCTCAAAACAAAACTGCAAGACTGTACAATTGAGTGCTAACATGGTTAAAGATGAAGGAACGTGTGGTGGACTCAGGACCTCTGCAATAGGACATGTTCAACAGCCACAGTGCTTGGAGCGAACAACATGAGCACTGTCTGGCTGAGAAAATTGAGACAATCAACACAGATATTTCATACAAGTGGCGGCTTGTAAAAAGCATCTATTACAGTGTTCATTCAAGCTACTCATAAAATTTTGAGTTCAAGTTGTTTTTATGATGTAAATTTGATTAGTTACTGGGGGCTTTGCTTCTCAGTAAATTAGCTTGGTACTTAGAGAACTTTTTCACAAATCTCCAAATAGATTATGTTCTGGAAGTAAAATACTGACAGCTCAGAGGTACTCCACACTAACCCCACTTAAAAGAACAAAAAAAATCTTTAATTTTATTTTTAATTTACAATTCAACCATCTGGCAGTAGATGTATTTCAATAAAACAATGCTTACTTGAAAAAAATAACAGTCTGTTGACCTACTGAGATACAGACAGTGCTCCAAACTAACTCAGCATTTGAAGTAGTCAGTTCTTGACAAAAATGCTGCAATATCTTTCTTAGCTGGCCCTCTGATGGATGAGTCAAATGCAATAAGATGACCGTCTAGATAATATCTCAGATAAGAGTGTAGCTGCAGGGGCCAGGTGGCGAAGTAAAAGATGGGGAACAGAGAGTGAGAGACATGGAGCTGCAAATGAATGCAGAAGCCGTAGAACACCTTGACAGGCAGATATCTTGCTATGCACGAGATTTACCTCAGGGGACGTCTGGCTAATTTCCTATGAAAACAGCAGACTAGCGAGACAGGAGGCAGAGGGTTGAAGTATAACAGAGAAGAGGGAAGAGGTAAACTATTTTCACTTCTGAGAAAAGTCTTGTCAGACTCACTTCTGTTGGCAGTACTTACTAGAGACAGGTGACTGGGGATACAGACGAGTAACATAAATATATTCCAATGAAAACGCTTCTCTTTTCAAAAAGCAGTGGAGATTTTATGTAATTAAGAATGCCAAACAAAACCCATCTTCTGTTTATGATTTCCTCTGAGTTTGATTTGCTATTCCTCTTAAAACTTTGGAATACAACATATGCTAAAAATGAAAAATGTTTGGATAGAATAGTGTGATATACTTTGTACTGTAACTTTTGGCAGCAGCTCATCATGTGGTGTAGATAAAATTCAATAAAAAAAAACAAAATACTTTCACATGCACAACTATTGAGTTTGGAAAGATCAAGTGAGAAAACCCAGCCCTTATTAGAGCTCAATACACTCAGGCAAACTTCACAGTAGAAACCAAGGCTGATGTGATTATTCAGCATAGTCAACTTCATCAGTTCTGATAACCTGTCAACAACAATTTTTTTAGTTGACATATGACATGTTTGATTTTATCTTTTAATCTCTTATATACTTCAACTGAAATAGATAACACTTAATTTTTTTCACACCACCAGTATACGCTGCATTCCAGTTGTCTGACTGCAACTGCAGCTGCAGCTTCAAGCAATCATGGCAGATAAAGCAGAGTAGGGATTCACCGATCCACTTTTCTCACTTCCGATCCGATACCGATATATGCTGTTTGGTATTGGTCGATACCGATCCAATACCAATCGGATACAGAAAAATTCATTCAACCTTCATTTAGACAGGTTAATTCCATTTAGCCTCGAGGCTGAATTAACAAAAATGGCTAAATCATGCCCGTTTCTGAAACAGGCCCAGATAACATGATTTAGCCATTTTTGTTGTCTATCTGGATGATTGAGCTTTCAAACCCAGTGCTGAATTAAATTAAAACATTTGCTTTGTTAAACGCAGACATGAATGTACTGAATTACAAATTTATTGAAAACTCTGAACCATAACAGCACACTTAAATACTCCAAGAGCTTTACAAGCTTGGTCAAACATGTAAAAACAACACAACTTTAATTTGTTCAGTCGGTTCACTAGCGCATGACGTCACTCAGAGCACAAAGCATAGAATTAGAGTGAATAGATCTGTCCAGTCATGGATCGGTCACATTGTCAACGATACCTAATCCAGAAGTTTTTATTTATTTAAATTGCTTTTTTTAAAAATTTATATAGGTATCGATACTGATATTGTTATCGGATCGGTGCATCTCTAAAGCAGAGTCCGCAACAGAAACAGTGTCAAGAGAAAATGAGTTAAAAAAAGTTTTCAAACACCAAAGTGGACTAAAGTATGGGAGTATTTCAAGCTAGTTGGTAATAAATGTCATTTGTACAGAGCTACAAGTTGTCCTTACTTTGAACTTTATAGAAAACAGTTGATGAATGTTGTAACATTGAGCATTGGCATCCTTCTTAATTTTTTTTTTTTAATTTTAAGTTCTAAATTATTGTTTAATTAGCTTCCACACCTGTACCTAGTTACAGTACCTTGATCATATTTCACTTTCCATGTCAGCCATTCCACATCTGATCACAATAAGACAGCCTCAGAAATGCATTAACACCTACATCAACTTGCACTTTTTTCTTTTTCAATCGATCACATGCACAGTGATGGAATTTATTGCAAATGGCAATAAAGTGCAAACTGAATAGCAAACATCAAATTTTATTCAAGCACTTTCTCTATAGGGGAAGCGTGGTTTCTCATTCTCATGACACATTAGATATACAGCCACTGCAAATTAGCCACAAGCCTGTGAATGTGGAAAGAATTGCTATTCCAATCATCTGCATGATATAACAGCACACAGAACAACGTCAAAGTCATCTGCAGTGTCTTGATTAGTAAAGAGCACAAACAGGAGAATACAATTGTGTGTCTAAACTAGATACATACTTGTTTCCCAACAAAGGCTTGCATCTAATAGAGCCTCCATCCCCAACCTTACGAAATTTATACAAATATTTCAGCTGAAACACGAGGACTGATTTATCAGTGCAATGTATTGAAAGAAATGGGAAAATACTGGCAAGAAAAAAGAAAAAGAAAGAATGAAAGAAAGAAAGAAAGGTGAAAGTGTGAAAACAGAGGTTGTTCTCAGAAAGGTCAGGCTGATTGTCTCTGCCCAAATATGCTGGCCTTTTCAAAATTAACTTGGCAAAGGCGATATTTTCCACAAAGCCGGCATCATGAATCAAAGAATCATCTATAGTTCATCCCTGAAAGCAAAGCAACTTGCTTCACGGCGTCCTCCACACTTTCTACTGACAATCCACCCTCCTGCATAGAGCTGACATCTTCAGTAATTATGTAATTAGCACCATGGCATGTCTGATTTCAGAGAAAGTACATTATAATTGTATTCAGTAATTCATTAGTTTGGCTAAACATTTCATACACTATGGGCAAGTGTGGAAGAGGGCCAAACGAAACTTGTTTTTTGGAACACTATTGTAGTGTCAATGCCTTGATTGGGTTGTGCTTGATATCGCTGACAGTACAGGTTTTGTAATTTACCAATAATTACCCTCGCTCTCTGATACAATAAAAAAGTCACTGGACTCAGCTAAGATAAAACAATTGGCTGCTCACCCTCTGTTCCTCGCCTAGTTGTCGCTTTTTGTGCTGTGAAAAATGCCACAGAGCCTGCCTTTGACTAACATTAATATTATAAATAAAGAAAAAAACAAACATAAATGTCACAACACCATTTTTTCTTCTCAGTGCAAGTGCAATACAGTATTAGACAAGAATAAAGTTGTAATTACCTGAGCGATAAAGCATGTTAGGAATGCGAACAAAACTCATGCTGTTCAGCATGATGTATTACATTAGTCAAGCAGCAGTACGTCTGTGAGCTATTTTTAATGACTTCTTCTAAACAAAAGGGCCAGTAATTTAAACAAGTTGTGGCTTTTGACTGTATCCAATGCACTCAGTGGGTTTGAAAGGCAAACGAAGGAAATGTTCTTCCAACTTTAACCTTTAACATACGATTCAAAAACAATGTCCACACCAACATAATTAAATTTAAATTTCTTCCAGTTTGGTATCCTAAAATGTAATATTTTTCTTGTGATCAGTGGATCATATTGTTAACATATTACCAGCTGGTTAGGCAGACAGACAATTTGGTCCCAGTAACACCAGATCTGTCCCTGTCCTTGTGATGATTTCTTCAATTAAGCCTTGCTGGCAGAGAAAGCCAAATGCTTAACTAGGCAGAATTGGAGCTGCCACTAGCTAGAAGTAGCAATGGGCTCCACTTCAACAGCCCATTCATCAGCCTGGGCTCTACCACCGGGCCACCTGTTCTGACACCATGCAGGGATGGAGTCATTTGCATTCTGCTCCGACCATCTTCTTTCAACCTCTTCACTTTCTCCCTTCTCTCTCCTCCCTTTCCCTTGCTTTACAACTTTTGAAGATCTTCAGCGGCAACTCTGGCAAATAATTGAATACCAGGGTTTGATTTAGTTTAAAATCAATCTGCGAAGGGGCTTTTCATTCATTATGCACCTTGGCTTTGTTTCTACGTCTGAAATCCCTCAAACTTTGGCATGGGCTCCAACATTGCCAATTCAAAACAAAATTAAGTAGCTTTGGGTTAGATTGACTGGCAAGCAGATTATGATGGGTCAGGGTGGGTCTGTTGTGTGGAGAATGTGTGGACATTCATTTCCTCTCCTCTACTGGGGTGCTCTTTGTCACCACCAGGTGCTGCTGTGAAATAAGGAGAGATGTCAACAGGAGGCAGCCATTGCACATAGCTTGACATTTTAACCATTCCTTTGTTGACATGTAAGGATAACGTGTGGGTGCAGATTCCCATACGAGTAAAAGTTTGCTCATAGAGCAGGCATGTGCAAACGTGAGCATGCATGTATTTTGGGGTTTTATATGAGTCATTGTTTGCACATATTACAACTCTTATCTTTGTGTTGTCTGTGTGCCACAGTGTGGCATTTGCATTCACCAAAAATGTCTCAACACAATAACTTAGAACTTTTTATGCAATAGTATTGTATAAAATCTAAGTTCTGAATTGAGAGGATTTGGTTATTGTAAATAACTATAAAACTACTCATAAAGTTTATTAGTATTGTTGCGATATTGTCCCTTAACTCCAGTCTTGATTGTAGCCACTTTAGCCTTCAGCAACCAGACTACTGCTTAGAGGGATTGAGAAAAGATTGATCGACTTGGTCAGTCAAATGCCACGTTCTCACTCTTAAAAGCTCTCTTGTTGCTTTGGCCTCATATTTTGGATCCTCGTCCTGCTACATGATGGAATGCTGTCCAATAATTTTATTGCATTTGGCAGAATATGTAAACACTTCTGCATTCAAACTCTGTCAGCAGTGAAGTCATCAATAAATGCCAGTTTGCCAGTATTACTGGCAGCCAAACATGCCCAACCCACAACAAAACCTCCGACATGTTTAACAGATGAGTTTCCCTCACTTCGTTGTATTGATAAAGATTTTTATTTTTATTTTATTTTAGCCAATAGTGCTTCAACTGCAAGCTGATGGTTGTCCATGGTTGTCTACAGAACAACAATTTGTTTGAGGGAATTTCTTTATTTTTATTTTTTTGCATGCTTCAATAAAAAGGGCTAACAATAAAAAAGTGTCAAGGTTCATGCTCAATAATCCAGGTAAAAAATAAAAATAAAAATCCAACAATGTTGGATTTGACAAAAAAAAAAAAAAGAAGAAACCATCCAGATGACCTGACTGAACATTGCTGGAATAAGAAAAGTGATTTATTTAAAACTGTGGCTCAAATAACCATTTGGACTCACAGGACTCCGAGAACATGATCAGCCAATATTACATGGTTTCTTCAATTTAAAAACATTTATTTTTCTTTTGGTATCAAATCAATGTCATCCTGCCACCCTTCATTCTACTTCCCTATCTTTCATGGCGCTTGACTCAAAGTTGTCATTTGTTTAACTTGTGGCCGTGTTAAGCAGTTAAAACCTCTGTGTATGGTAATCTGTGGCTCTGACCTTGGGAGAAAGTGTGTTTGCAAGGTGTCAGACCCCCTAATTTATCAGAGACAGGCCATTAGCTCACTATCCAGGCACACAAACACACAATAGAACAGGAAGGAAAGTTCTCAGGAAAACAGCAGTGGCCCGTGTACCAGAGACATCATTAGTTACTGCCTTTCAAAACTGCTGAATTGGGACACTTACCTGACTTGCCCCATTTTTGGTGCCATAAGAGCTAAGATGTTGATGAATGGATGCATGAAACTGTCACTCGTAGAAAATGGAAAGAACAGGGTTAAGGACATATCCTTGCCTAGATGTTCAACATTAGGTAGTGATAAAAATAAATTTTAGTGTTTTAACTTTGATTAACAAATGGGACCATATCTTAAAACTGCAGACTGTTAATATTCACACACAGCTGCATTTCGAGTCTCTCGGCATAAGATTATTGAATGAAGGGCAGCATATGTAGATTGAGAATTTTCAAACAATTTCAAAGAGGGCGAAGGGGTGCCTCGTGAGGTCAGTGGTTGTGAACAGCCTCATTTATCTAGATGCCAAGTGAGATGGAATGGTAATTATTCCTGAGCATCTCCTTGAAGAGATACAACCTCTATCTTGTAAGTGCCAATGATTGACAGCCTCAATAAGAGACTCTCACTGCACCCCTGCCCTCCGCCTACATGCCCCTGTGACAAGTGGTCCAACCCATTGTCTGGTACCCCACAGGCAAGGTATGGATGACGACCCCCCCAGATAATCCTGTCCATCACATCCATCATGCCCACTCTGCTCACCCCAGAAGAGGGCACAACTAAGGGAATCTAATCAAGCGGTCTAATTGAGGAGCAGTGCTAGCCAATACCAGGCCTGAGAGTCCGGCTCTGCCTGGCCAGGCTTGGAGAAAGCCAATAGCACTCAGCAGGTGTTGATTCATCAAACCTGCTTAATGTCATTAGCCCTGAGAGGCTTGCTTACCCCTCCACCCCAGCCACCCACCACATCACGCTCCCACCCCTCCATCTTATTCTTTCATGCGTCAAACCTTCTCTTGCTGACTTACTGTTTCCTCTTTCTTGTGTCTCTAAATCTACACTGTAAATAAAATTCCATAATTTTTACAAACTAAAACTGGCAGCTGGGTTGCCAGAGAAATTCTGTAAAAATTACTGAGAACATGTAAATAGTTTTATAACTGTAAATTCAACAGTTTTATTAAGTAAAATTTACATATTCTGTACACATAAACACATTTTAACAGTAGTTGTTACAAATCTTTTATGTAAAAATACATTAAAAAACAGATTTTACAGAATAATTTATGGATATGTACGTTTAAAACATGTACAATTAGCATTTTTACCATCTATAAATGCCAGTATTTTACTGTGATTGAAATATATTTTGTGCTAATTCATCAGTTAAAAACTGTTGAATTGATTTTTTTATTCACACAATTAAATGTAAACATCAACAAAATCTACACATGATTTTGACAGAATAGTACCGTTAATCTTACAGTAATTACTTGCTTTTCATATTACTGTATTTTTCTGTGAATTTTACTATATGTTAAACTTTTCACAGTAACATGCTGTGTTTTCTACATACCATAACTGTAAAAAATACTTTAAATGTCTTTTTTCTTGATTTACAGTAATACAGTGTATTACTACAGTGACATACATTTTACTGTTGCCATTTGACAGCTTTTTAATGTATTCTATGGACTTTTTTTTTAACAGCGCATGTTTTTAGAGCTGTCATTTCTAACCCGGGCCCGAAGCCCGGCCCAGGCCATAATAATGTGCTGGATGGGTGGGCCGGGTCGGGCTTTTGATTGCGTCAGCGGACGTGCGCGGCTGACAATCCAAATATATGGCAACATGGTTGGCCATACAATCACCAGCTGCACACGACCATTTAACCGTGTGCTGACCAGCATTGAAAGAGGTAGAAAAAAATTAAGTTAAGTTTCGGATGGGACTACTGCCAGCAATCCATCAAAGCCCAAACAGATGTTCATTCAGCTGCTGCACTCAGCAGACGTGCACAGCCCAAACAGGTGAGATCCCAAAATATCTTTGCAGCCATGACAGAGCAGGGTACGTGTCTGAATAATGCAGAATGCAGGCAGAAGCCGGGATTTAATGCACTTTGACGGCCATGAAAGGACAAACACCCCCTCAGCTCTGATCTTCTACCCCCTTTTACTCAGCTGTGCAGATTTGCCAATTGTTAATAACTATATAAGCAGTCAATGCTTAATTAAAAATGTCAGTATTTTTTTTTTTTTTTTTGGGGGGGGGGGGGGGGGGGGGCTTTTTTTTTTTTTTTTTTTTTTTGGGGGGGGGGGGGGGGGGTCGGACCTGTAATTCCTGTTAATTCTTCAGGTCGGGTTCTGAAATGATGGCTATGGGCTGGGGCTGGGGCTGGGTCGGGTCAGATTGTTTGGGCCCGAATGCAACTCTAGTATGTTTCTCCCACTCACAATTCTTTCTCCCCTCCTCTTTCTGAAGGCCGCCACAATAAAGGCCATAATAAAGGCCATAATAAATTCCCCTTACAAAATAGGAATTTAGAATTTGTTTAGATGAGAAAATGTCTACCTGTTTTAGGTCAATTAGAATGTATACCCTTTCACTGTCTCCACTTCAGACTAGAACTCTTCAACTTTTCAAATTTGTCCTGTCAATCTTTTATTTTGTTCTCCAGCATTTCCCCTCTACCCCAACATGTTTTTCTACCACCTCTCCAACAACACATGGCACATTTTCCAGCTGTTTATTAAACAATACCAGAGCTTACTAGGAGCAGGTGATGCAGTCAATTACTCCACAATTACCTAGGTAATTATGCAAGGAAAGAAAGAGAAGAGCAGGTTCAGAGGGATGAAGAGGACTTTGGCACAGGTGGATCAGCTGGGCTGGCATTGGCTGGGGAACTGAATGGCAAGAGATTGAGACCTTGAAGTGAGAGTGCCAGAAACAGTGAACATATAAAGGACAGTGGTCTCCCCTGCCAAAAACAACTTGTCATGCCAAGTTAACAACCACAAACAGAGTTTGAACAGTCAGCGCTGTCCCTGCACACTGACATCATCATTTTTCTGTGTATGTAGCTTTTCTGCGTGTTCACGCCAGCTGTTTATCCTCAGGGCCATGAATGTTCAGTGTTTTTGCGTTCACTCCAAAGTTTACTGAGTTTGTTGAGAATTTAAAGTAAAAACTATTTGAAAAGGGAGCAAAGGTGAAACGAGTGGACAAGTAAATCTGTAGGAACTTTAATGTACACAATGTTTTAGTACTAAAATTGATAAGTAGGGTGGCCTTCCTCCTTGTTTTGCTTTCAAGATCCTTGTTAGTGAACAGTCAGTTTTGGTTGCATGCACATTTTCTTTCTTTCAAACCCTACTCACTACTGCTAACAACCAGGGCTGCTCTGCAATCATCCATGAGGACTATTTTACACATTGACAGTGAAGCTCCTGTCAAGTGAGCCTGGCAAGCATATCTTGGGGTAAATTGAAGCATACATTGGCTACTCTGGAACAAAAAGAGTCAGATGGGAGAAGAGGGTCTGGCAGATTTCCTGCCACAAGTATTTTGTGCACTTGGACTGGAAATATTTTCACTGGCAGGGTGAATACTAAATTGCTCAGTGTCAGCTCATTCCCTTAAGGAGGATTGTTGGTAGATATAATACTTCCTCACACATGGTTTCTCTAAATAGCCTCAAGCCAGTCAACCCGTTTTAAACTCTCTCCTTGCATCCTAAAGTGAAGATGTGGATGGTGCTCTGCTTTTGGACACTTTGCCTTCAGTTGTGACACACCAGTTTCAGAATTGTGCTTATTGTGCTGCATATTAATTTATAAATCCTCTTCAAAACAATGCTAGACTGTTGCTGATAGACAAACTACATGTGAACTATATATATATATATATATATATATATATACAGCTCCATATATATACACAAAGTATGTTTATACTGTTTAAAAACAGCTTCTGTTTTACGCAATGTGGTGGGTTGCCAGTTGGGCTTGTTTTGGGCTTGTTTTCATAGAGCTGGTTGCTTATTTATATCACAAAATCTGGCAACACTGGTGGAGACAGGTGTCATTGCCTCACAGATCCCACCCACAGTTTGATGTTGTTGGTATGGGGAGTTGAACAGCTGACCTTCCGATCACAGGCCCACCATCTCTAACCTTTGTGCCACTACTCCCCTTTGTCATATATGGTAATCGGTGGGGGTGGGGGGAATAAATAAATATATATTTATATAAGAAAAATCCAAAAGCTTCCCATCTTCTTCCTTTATATACTTTGTACATTTATTATGGCTCAATGGGATTAATCTGTATAAATAAAGGTTGAATGAACGGCATTGCACATAAAAAACAGCACAGTTATGCTAAACACATTGAACAACATACTTTTAAGCTCTGATTTAAAATATACATTTTGAGTATGTAAGTTTTTCTACATGTTTTTAAAAACAAAACATCCTGACATCTGCATGTGAGTGGAGCCTCCTAGTGGTCGGCCACAGTATGAGTGTTTGTTTGGGTGTGCACCTGTCACCTGCTAACTTGGACGGGAGCAATAAACAGGAAATGAGGGCGTGGAAGGGACAAACTACCCACTACCACTCGTATTTTGCTTTATTGTGCTGAGATGGGAGATAATCAACCAGTTTCACTCAGAAAGAAAGTCAAGCCCAAATGAGCAACTTCACGTTTAAAACAAGCTCAAAAAAACGCAAACCGTGACTCATAAGATTTACAAGCAACTTTAGAAGAAAAAAAACAGGCCCAAAGTTGCTTTTAATAAGCAGACTTGGCAACTATGGTCTCCACCCTCATTTGCCCCACTCTGGGCGGTCCTTGAGCAAGCCCAACATCTGCTCCCCCGGGCATCCTAGATAGCAGCTCTCTGCTCCACACAGAGGGATGTGGTAGCTCGGTGGTCTGTGGTTGCATCAGGAAGGGCATCCTATGTAAAAACAATTGCCAAGTCTTCGTGCGAGTTAGTTCACTGTGGCAATCCCTGAAGAAGGGAGCAGCTGAAAGAAAAAGAAAAAATCCCGTATATGACAAACAAAAACCAATTTGTCCTTGGTTGAGCTTTTGCTTCCATTGCTTTGGTTGGTCAGACTATGAACAGTTTGTGGCTTAAGGGGCAGAAGTAGCTGGCCACATGCTGTTAGTGAAGACGGGCAGGAGGAAAAAAAACTCACAGCTCTGTTTTTTCAATGGGTGGGATTAAGCTCCATTAAACACGAAGCATTGCCAAAGCTTTATCTCTAGAATTTCCCTCTGACACAGAGCTGCGAGTGCAGAAGGGATGGGGCAGGAAAGGAAAAATAGCAATGAAATGTCCTTCACCTTTATCGACCAAATTATTTAAAAAAAGAGAAAGCATGGGGGGGAAAATGCTTGCCTGGTCAATGGTACAATCGTGCATGGCCCTTGAGTATAAAATGATAAAACACCTAAAATCCAGACGGTGTAACACTGACCACTATTTTATCTGCTCCTGTCACACACGTACTCGTTTCCCTTGGCACACTGACTATTTAATAAGAAATGACCACTGCTGATCCTCTGTACTTCCATTGCTCTTAGATAAAAATACACTTGTTTAAACTAAAAACAAAAACAGTAATTTTTTAGAAAATAGTGTATTATTGTATTTTAAATCACTGCTAATGTATGGAGCCCCAGCGTCTTCTCACACCCACACATAGGAACTTTCATCTGGGTCTGGCCATGTTTCCCCCCCAGAAAATAAACCAAAGCCTCCCTGTAACAAGAGCCAGAGAAGGTAAGCATGCTGGGAGTCAGGGTGGTCTAGTGATGAACACCCTCTGTGTCCCCCCTCACCCCATCCTCTTGCACTCTCCCTCCCTCTTCTCCTTCCTCTGGGCAGTTATTGATCTGATCTGTTCCTCTCTCAACTGGAGCCATGATTCATGTTGCTCCGACTGGTCTTCACTCACCACACACAGACACAGCTCAGTCATGCTCTTCCTTATCTACGTGTCCATCTGTCTCTGCCTGCTCTCCCACTCTCTGCCCCCGGGCAAGTCAACCTGCCGTCCACATAGGGCCACTCCGGTCTGATTTGCTCCAGTGTCTGACTGCTCTCACTTAATTTTTATTTCTATTATTACTCTTTTTATTATCCCTCTCACTTTTCTGTTCCTGCTTAATCAGGGTCTGCAGCAATCACTGGCTGAGAGACGGAGTACACCCTGGACAGATCACCAATCCATCGTAGGACCCAAGTTGAGACACATCATGTACACACACACACACATACACACACCTAAAACTGAAAACGAACAATTAAGCTAACACATCTGTGCTTGCAACGTGAACAGAAAAACATGAAGAAAATCCACAAATACTCAGACCATTTTCCTGTGAGCGCTGCTAACCCTCTCACCTTTGAGCAGCACTTTTTCAAACCATCTAAAAAATATATTCTTGTAATATCAGTCAGTCTCCCCACCAACACAGACATTTACACCTCCAGATGCAGGAAGAGGGTCACCTGCATCATGACAGACCTCACTCATCCAGCACACACACTTTTTGCCCTGTTCCCCTCAGGCAGGAGGTTGTGGAACATTATGTGTAGAACCATTAGACTAAGGAACAGCTTCTACCCTGAGGCTGTTAGACTCATGAGTCTCTAACCAGGATAATCACTGTAAGAAAAAAAAAATCAATGTAATGAAATTTTAATTGGCAATTTATTTGTGCTGCTGATCTCTTGCCTTTATGCTGCTATATTCCTGCCAAGTCTTCGTACGACTTAGTTCGCTGTGGCGACCCCTGAAGAAGGGAGCAGCCGAAAGAAAAAGAAAAAAAAATCTGTGCTGCTGATTATCCATGCTGCTGATCTCTTGCCTTTATGCTGCTGTATTCCTACCCATCTGCTCACTACAGACTCATGTTCGGGCTGCTGTTTAATATACCATATTGTTTTACATTCTTAGTGTTTAGTGTATATCTTAGATCTTTGTATACAGTTTCTTTTTATACTTTATATTTTTAATATTTTTGGGTATAATTGGGACTTTGTGTACACAATTTCATTCCACCTCATGTACCACATGTGATGCAAATAAAGAATCTTGAACCTTGATATCAATGATCAGTTTTTATTTTTATTTTTAAGGTATTTTAGGGTATGATCTAACAACTTGCTAATAAAATTCATTGTAAAATGAACTGTTTACAGTAACAACCTGAATGCATGATAGCAGTTTTCACGTTTGCTTTACTAGTACTGATGTAGTTTAAAGGCATTTTTTTATCTTACAAATACTTTTAGCTGTTATATATTTATATGCGCTATGTACTGGTTACAAAAACACATTGTGTATCCCTTTCCCAATTTTCAAAGTGTTTTATTTCATTGCGATTCAGAACGTTCATCTTTGTTTGATAAAAAAATAAAAAAAATAAAAGGAGATGGAGCGAAAGTGGGGAACAAGAGAAAGAGACAGAGATACGTATAGGCCTTACAGCAGCAGAAGCACATAAAAGCCCAGCTTCAGCCATGGCCCCGGCTCCAATGTGTAGAAATTAATTGAGTGAAAAAAATCTGCTGTTTAAGGTTGAAGTGGGTTATGGGAGGCAGTGTAACAATTGTTTTCTGTTTGCCAGGGGCTATGTATCGTTCATTTCGGCTTTCTCTCTCCTCTCCGCTCAACACTCACCTCACCCTCCCCACCTTCCACCTTCCCTCTCCATCCATCCACCTTCTAAGCCTCTCTTGCTCGCTCCTCTCCGTTTCATCAGTACTTTATTTTGCACAGAACACAGCCCGTTTTGAATTTTTCTCACATGATATTTTTCTTGTATCTTTAAAAAGTAATTTTCCAGCAATAACAGGTGGCATTTATGATGTTAAGTTTAGCTCAATCTGCTTATGTGTGCATTTAGTGTGAAAATGCATTCACCTATATGGAGTACATATTTATGTAACAACACGTTTCACGGTCGGAGCAGAAGAAACTACAGTTGGTGCATGTTTCTAGATGTGTGCATCATTATTTGGTGACACTGACAGTAACAGGGGACCAGTGTCAATACACAAAGAACAAGCTTAGCACCCCCTTGGGCTTAAACAAATGACTCATTCTCTCTTCACATTTTAATGTGCAAAACAAATTCACAGAAGTCCTCTGCTAGGCACAATTGCCAATTAAAATTTGAAATAAAAAAATTGAGGGAAAGTATGTGTATGTTACATAGGGTACAGAGAACACCCACTTAAATTAGTGTCAAAATATATTAAAACAGACACATACTGGAAGACAAGGCCAAGTAAAAAAAAATTCAAAAAAAGAGGCGGGAGAAAACACTTTGATCTACAAACCATTAATAAAATGTTTTTGATTTAATTTTTGCTTTAATATTTCCTCTGTTGCCCAGAGCAGATGGGTTAAACCTGTTTCCTGTGGTAAACTCCTCTTTACCACCCGTTCATGTAAATATCAAACCTTACAGTATCACTCAGAGGAAAGCAGAGCTGCTCAGCCTGAATAAATCTACACAAACACTCAGTCATTCTCTTTGAACTTTGCTGTTCCACTCATTATACCTACTTTGAAGAGCAGAGTTTGAGCGTTGGGTACATTTTGATTTTGTCGTTATTAAATGCAACATAGCAGCAAATTACTTTGTACATCTAAACTTCTGTTTTGCTGGTTATCATTGCATAGGCCATGTGCAGAAAAAAAAGAACACATGTTGCCAATGTGATATATGGTTAAGTGTAACAAATTATTCTGATGGCAAATGGTGACAGATTTATTTAAAAAAAATTTTAATGAGGCAGAATAGTTGTTTTTTTGGCATTCTCGAGGTTCTTTATTGTCATTCGCATCATGTGTGGTACATGAGGTGGAAACTGTGTATTCAAGGTCCCAGTTACTCTCAAAAATAGCAAACAAATAAAGTATGAAAAGAAACAATATATAAGTATCTAAGATATATACTAAGAGATACGCTAAATGATACTATAAAGATCAGCTAAACACTATAATATAAAATAATATGGTATATTAACAAGCAGCTCTAACATTATGAGGCTGCACTTGCTTTTAGAATAAGAGGAATAGTATTGTGTGTTGACTCATCCATATAAAATCATGAATGACCTCCTCCTGTAGCATACTAAAGACACATTTTACTCCCCATCAAAAAGATCTCAAAGAACCAAGCTGGGGTAAAAAGAAAGCGTTCTGCCAGGACATAAGCTGGTCTTCAAAGTGATAGCTTTTTGTTTTCATCAGCATGAACTAAAAGGGACAGTTCAGTGTTTTAAAGAGGGATATGTGGAGTATTTATGTGTAGCCAATATCTTACCTGGAGTAGAACATAGAGCCAATCTGAGTTTGGGAATCAGAAATAAGTTTCATAGAGAAGTTGAGCTAACAGCTGCTAAAATGACAACTTCTAAAGTTCATAGTACTGTTACTTGAAAAGCTGCTTTTTTCAAGTGACTGTGTGTTTATTTAAATAAAAATATTTAATTGTAAATACAAAGATTAAACACCTTTGCATGCAACTTAGATGTTTGCACTTTTTGATAATACCATTCCATGCAGACATCTTTCTTTGCAAGGAGACCAACAAACAGATGAAGCATGCTGAGTCCAGCTTTATTTAACTTTTTACTTCAGTTTGTATACAATGTCAAATAGAAGCAACAAGTCAGCTTAAAAAAATATGAGGGATCTTTAAAAATGTTTTATATCATCAATAAGAATTTTTTTTTCTTCTATTTTATTTTATTTTTTACAATTACACATACTTGCAAAAGAATAACGATTGAGACACTTTTATAGTTCCTTTATATTGAACATACTTTAATAAACATTATATTTAGCATTTAGACACACAGTTGGGTGAGGAAGGAGAACTGGTTTTTGATGTGGTTTAAATGACTATCCACCTTTTAGCATTTGGGTAAAACTTCCATTCAGTCAAGTATGGTGGCCGACAGGTGCAAACGTGCCGCAAACCTTGAAACGTGCTGCAAACACATGAATGATGCAAACTCCAAAACAACAACATAAAAAACTAATGCAACAGAAAAATGCTGCAAAAGAATAATTCTGAAATCACAGAATATATAAGAAAAAAAAAAAACCAACAACATACAACCAACAAAACAGATGCAAAGGAAAATGCTGCAAATAATAAAAAACACTGCAATTTAGAAATGCTGCAAATTCACTCCTCAAAATGGAAATGCACCAGACCAAAAGGGGGACTTGAGCACCAAGTCATATGGGACCAGACTCTGTAATCACGTTATAGCTGAGCATCAACTTTCTAAAGTCATAATACTTTCATAGTATTCAATGATATATAATCTCTCTCAAATAAAAGAGGTTTTGGTAATGTAAGGAAACAAACAATAGCTTCTGTAAAAAGTAAAGAAAGGCAGACTATTAAACATTGGTTACACAAAGGCTTTAAATCATCCATCCATTATCTTTTACCTGCTTCTTCCATTTTGGGTCATGGGGGTCACCGGTGCCCATGTCCAGCAATCACTGTGTGAGGGGTGGGGTACACCCTGGACGGGTCGCAAGTCCATCACAAGGACACATGGAGACAAACGAGACAAACAACTATTCACTCTCTCACTCACACCTAGGGACAATTTAGAGTTACCAACCAGCCTAGCATGCATGTTTTTGGTCTCTGGGAGGAAACCGGAGTACCCGGAGAAAACCCATGCATGCACAGAGAGAACATGCAAACTCCACCCAGAAAGGCCCCTGGACCAGGATTTGAACCAAGGACCTGCTCACTGAGAGGCAGCAGCTCTACCAGTTGCACCACCGTGCTGCGCACTTTAAATCATGTAATTTGCTATTTCATAGGAAAACTAGAAACAATTTGTTAAGATAAACATGAAAAAGAAAGCGTTAGAAAATTGCCACTATATGAACATTTTCTGAACTGGGGGCAGGGGCAGAACAAGCAATAAGTCCAGCTAAGATGTGGCACATTTCTAAGATCTGCCAATACTGCCAATAATTTTAGTAGAACATTTGTATCTGGCTATATCACTGATATTAGTGTGGTGCCGAGCCGGTCGTTTGATATAACATTTTGGGGGATACACATTGCGGTTCGGGCTACATTAAAGTTGAAAGAAGACCAAGACTTTTCAGGAGGATGATTATAGGTGGCTGCCTTTTCTAGGCAGTCCTCCAATAGGCTTAGAAGCCACTCATCAAAATTTAATAAATATAAAATACATATTTTCAAGCAGGCAGTAGGTTGTTGATTTCCACACTGCATTAATGTTGTACAGATATTAACCGGCATGTGGATTGGGTATACTCAACACTCATGGTGTGCAGCACATTTTAGACAAAAAGCTGTCGCTAAAAATCACAGATCCTATTCCAATCTGACCTGTGTTCAGCACAAGTTGATATGTAATTGTTATTATTGTTAAATAACCACATACATCTACAGCTGTCTGATGTAAATGTAAAGTGGTGTTAGAGTTTATAATAAATATTCACTTGAGCTTCATTAATTGAGTTGCTCACGAAGGCAAAAAAAAAAGAGCAAGTATTTGAGTACCGGTAGTTATTAGCAAGACCTCCCAGTAAGAATTTCTTACTGACTGCTATTTGGAAAAGGTAAGATACTGAATATTGATAACTTCACAGAACCCTACTTCAGACGGTCAAAAATATCTCTTGATCAACTTTAAAAAAATTAAAACAGTAAAAAAAGGCCTTAAAAATAAAAGTAAAGGAGCATGGGTGAAGAGAAAAATAAACTTGTGGGTTTAGTAGAGTCAAGTCCTGTACAAATATGTACAAGGAATTTTTTAAGACTCAAAATAAACTGACCCTTTGGTACTGACCTTTAGGAAGAAAAATGCCTGAAATATTTGAAACAGTCAAAAGCTGCCTACAGATCATTAAACACACATTTTGCAAAGAACAGCAAGAGAGGTGATAGTTAGAGTGATGCTGAACCAACTTCATTCTCTTTGAACTCCTTACCGTTAAATCTGGGTGGATCAACAGCACCCTGGAATGATCTAACAACTACACCAGAGTGAGCCTTCAGAACCGTAACTCTCGGGATTACACTTGGCATGAGTAATTTCTATGGAGCATAAATCTCTGAAGAGCATTTTGGCCTGGATATGTGGAATAACACAGGGCAGAAGCCTTGGCGAAAGGTGCTTATTAGCATAAAACTCAGGCTCTGTCTGGCCCATGAGACCAAACAAAAAGCAATGTTCACACACACAAACACTCGAGCAAACTACATAATCATGAAAAAGTCTGCTCACAGCCAGAAGAGTTTTGTTTTATTCACCCTTTCTAAAAACCTCTGGCTCCCATTTTGCATATCGGGTTAGCTAAGCTCTGCTATTCCCCAGGGGTTCAAACTATGTTGACTGGTGAACCAGTTGTATTAATAACTATAATGAAAGACTTATTAAGAACTGTGAGGAATCTTTCTGTCTAAAGAGTCTTTAAGGGTGTCATCTTGAGTCATAATGTGATCTATTATTCTTTTGAACTTCCCAATTTTAATGAAGTGACTCAGTGAAATAGGAGTAGGAGAGATCATCTCTCTCCAGTTTTAGCTTCTCTCCACTGGCTCCATGTCAAATTCAGAATTTAATTCAAAATCTTACTTCTAATCTAAAAGCTCTCAACAACCTAACTCCATCTTATATTTGAGATCTTATTGTTCCATAGTTTCCTAACAGAGCACTTCACTCTCAGACTGCAGACTGCGGGTTTACTTGTGGTTCCTAGAGTTTCCAAAAGCAGAATGGGATGAAAATCTTTCAGTTATCAGGCTCCTCTCTTGTGGAACCAACTTCCAGTTTCTGTCCGTGAGGCTGACACATTGTCCAGTTTTAAGCCTGGGCTTAAGACTTTCCTTTTTGATAAATCCTATAGTTAGGGTTGGAGTGTTATGCTGCTATAGGCTTAGCCTACTTGACAAACTTACCTCATTTCCTTAAATGATTTGCTAAAATTGAATAGTTTTCATTTGATACCATTTCTATCTTAACATGTGATTCTTGACCTGCCGTTGTGTATCTGGTCCTCTCAAACCCAGCCAGTCAAAGCAGACGCTTGTCCTGAGCCTGGTCCTGCTAAAGGTTTCTTCCTCATGAGGGAGTTTTTCTTTCCACTGTTGCCTTCGTGCTTGGTCAAGATGAGTCTGCAATGGAGTTAAATTCAAAGCAGTCTGCTCCTCAGATAAATAATGTTAA
>NC_056508.1:23314739-23372068 GCF_014905685.2 Nematolebias whitei | reverse complement strand
TGCAGTGTGTGTGTGTGTGTGTGTGTGTGTGTGTGTGTGTGTGTGTGTGTGTGTGTGTGTGTGTGAATGTTTCTGTTCAGTGCCCTGAGACGACTTCTCTTGTGACTTGGTGCTATATACTGTAAATAAACTGAGCTGAATCCAGCCTGTAAATGAGAGGCAAAGTATATTCTGAAGCAAGTTAAGATATTTCCCCATTCATTACACTGAAGGCACGTCTTGTCGTCGCTTCACAATGCTGAGGGAACCCCTATGGAGATACCTCAGCATGACAACACCTCGTGAAGCAACAAGTGGTAAATTAAATTACCGAAGCTGCTTTTAATGCACAGCTTTTTTGACAGGCTCCATATACTATATGCTCTGCCTCTGCAGCAACTGTTCTAAAATTATCCCCTCAAAAATGGGTTGCTGACTTCAAAGGGTGATAGCCAGGTCAGTACAAAAGCCAGACCGAGGATTTAACTGCTGCTGAGTGATTTGGCAATTGTAAGATGTAAGAGACAAAAACTAATTACTGTGGGCTTAAAGAAAAACCACGAGTAAAGTGGATGCTCCAAGGGCTGAGAGTAAGCTCTTTATATGGGCAGGCTTTAGTTCAGTTGCTAATAACAACATAACAACCCCAATTAAGCCTATGTTGAGGAAGATCACAGCTTTTATCAATTGTCCAGGGTAAAAAATTGCACAATAACTAGAAAGACTTGTTTTATTATACATTAAGATACAGTTCCTGGGGTTTATTTTAATAAAAACCTAGCAATCTTTCAATCTGTATTAACACATTTTGTACATGCCGAAGGTTTTTAATTTTTCTTATTTCATCTTTCTTTTACTTAATAGACTTTAAACCTGAGAAAATGACCAAGTTAACTGTTTCTTTTCTGCAACTTCATATTGCTTCATGAAAGAGCTGAAGGTTAAGAGTTATAACTATGGGAACTCACCGTTTGGCCTTAACTCCTCCACATTCAGGTAATTCAAAAGTGAGAAGGTAGTTGTGTTCTTTGAAAAAAAAATGAAAGGAGGGTAAAAAGGTGACTAAGAAGCTTTTGAGACAGGATGATGGAAAAATAATGACTTTACTGCAGGCACATGTGTCCGTTGTTCAGCAAAAGGAATGCAAGTCCAAGTAAAACTTATAAAATCCTAAGATGTTTTTATTTATTTATTTTTATCTGAGCATAGCTTTTATTAGAGATCTGCTCCTAATTGCACAGCTGATTTGGAGCAGTAGAAAGAGGAAAAGCAACCATGTTATTGCTTCTTCATAAAAACAGGGGTTTGCTTGTACCTTCTCACGTGAACACACAATCTGCATCACAGTTACTAAAAGTAAACGCATACACGGTCAGTCTGAGCCATTCTATTTTACAGATATGCAGCAAGTTTGATAACAAGTAACTCCTGCTACCAATCCATGAGGGTATGAAAGTACCAAATGTCATATTTGCTCACCTAAACTTCATTTTAAAAGAAAAGGACATGTAAATGTTGGATTTACTGCTAAACAAAGGGCTGGATTACTTGTATGCTGAAGAGTGAAGTGTTGAAGGTCATGTGCTATTGAAAGCCAATGCAGTGTAGCATCCAGTAGCATCCACTCCATTATAACATTAGCAACTAATGTTTTGACATTTGTCTTCATTATTATCAATGAACAGAGGCGATTGAGCCACCAGCATGCTCCATTACCTTCCTTCATTGCACAGTTGCACAGTTGAAATCACACATTAGGGTGGATCCAACATAAAATGACAAGTTACAGGGGCTAAGGATGCACCAGCTGATTATTTGTGCTCTGGAGGGTGAGTGGGAGGTGGGGTGAAGGGATAAGGGGTGGAGCAGAGACAAGAAGGGAAGATGGGGAATTGGTAAAGCACTGTACTGGCATTAAGATCTGAGGAGCACGGAGACACAAAGCAGCACAGCACACCTTGGGAAGAAAACCTCATTTCAATCGGTATAATTAGCCTGTGGTAATGAAATAAGTCAGAGGCACTGCCACCTTCACTTAAGAGAAAATCGATCCGTGTTTGAGGGAGTTTATTAAAGCTTAGGAATAATGGGAAGAAGGAAATGGAGAGAGTGGGGGGATGGAGGTTGAGTGTACATTAACAGCTAATCGGCTAAGTATAGGTGGGAGCACTGGAGACTTGACGAGAAGTAAGAGAGAGATTTGTAAGAGTTTTTGAAAGTTAATGTACGAAAATTCTGCTATTTTACTTTGTGAAGGCTAAAGATGATTATACACAATACAAGATGTACCACCTGAATATGAAGATTATTCATTCAACCTTTATTTATACATGTTAGTCTCATTGAGCCATGAGGACTCATTTACAATGGACCAAATAACACAGCTGAGGTACAAACAACAATAGATAGTCATATAAAAATAATATAAAATGAAAAAATAAATAGAAGAAATGAAATAAAAACTAAACAAAAGCAGCTACATTATAAAGCGGTGTAAAACATGGATAGTTTTGAAGAGACAGTGGCGGAGGCAGACAAAAAATACATCCAACTCTACTTGAACGACTCTTCCAGATAGACATATATTATTAAAGGGCCACATACACCTGGATTGAGCATGCACAATCCAGGCATGGTGTGACGTGTACTGCAGCACGAGGGATTTCCTTGGAGCTCGGTGCAGTGGGTTTCGTGGACTATGAATGGTGAGTGCAAAAACGAACGTCTTAGTCATGTGGTCATGGTCAGACTTCTGGGCTTCAGCTGGAGTATAAAACGCCCTGTGAAGTTACTGTTCTTATGGAAAGCAGGTGCACATTGGAGAAAACCAACCTCTAAGTTTACTACTGAATTAACAGTATTCCTGATGTCGTTTGTTAAGTCAGTTGACATATTTGTGTCAAGGGTTTTGGCACAAACTAAACTTGCTTGGTGTTCATTAGAAGACTTTTGGGCAGACCCTTACTTTGCTACACATTATATCATTATTGTGTAATATTTTATTATTGCTATTACATTGTAAGGGTTGCGCAACTACATCTTTTTAAAAGTCGACTTCAACATGATAAAAGTCGAGTTGACGTTGACTAGTCGCTGTGATGTCAAGACGCTATATCATATTCACAAAAAAATAATTTATTATTTACACAAAAAAAGAGCAACAAAATATCGGGAGCATATATTTATGCTCCTACCATTTATCATACTGCAAATAAGTCACAGGAAAACCAAAATGATTATTAAGCTACAAAAGTGAAAGAAACATGCGGTATGTAAAAAATCTAAACTAAAAACTGTGGGTCACCACCACCTGCACCACTGCTTTTAGTTTTATTTTATTTAAAGTGAGGCGGGCGATGGTGGAATCCACTTTATTATAATATTATAGTTATTATAGTTATTAACAGTTGACAACTGCACACCACTGACGCAGCAGCTGGGTCCAGTTAAGCCACAGGTGAGTCGCTGGCAATCATCCATCTGGACTTTTCTGTACCTCTTTCAATCGTCCGAGCTCGGCCGCACGTGTCCGCTGACATGGCATCTGGTAAGTTTCAGGTGAGTCGCTGGCAGTGATCCATCTGGACTTTTTTGTACCTCTTTCAACTGGCCGGTCAGCGCGTGGTCAAATGACTGCGAGCGGCTGATGGTGATTCAAATTGGATCGTCAGCTGCACGTCCGCTGACACGATCAAAAGCCCAACACCTACCCGGCCCGCCCATCCAGCACATTATTTTTGGCTCAGGCCAGGCCAGACGTGGGCCCGGGTTAGACATGACAGCTCTACAGTGGGGCGGGCAGTGGTGACTGTGACTAGTCGACATGAAATTAAAAATCTTGCGAGATGTCCTAGAATCAACTAGCCGACTAGTCGATTCAACCCCTATTGCATTGTTTCTTGAAGTACAGGTCAATCAAAAATTTGTGCAACCAAGGATGAATCATCTTTGGAAATCCTAATTATGGTGGCAACGCTTTTGGAATTTAGACTACGGCCAGGAGCATCGTAAGACTAAGGTGGGATAATCACCGATGGATGTTTTTTCTCAAGTTCCTCAAAAGCACAGAGGGTGATGTGGGTCCTGCTTGCTCATTTATCCAGCCGTCTGGCCAACTCACCTGGAGTGATGGGGAAGATGTCAGGAAGGCAGGCTGCTATTTCACGGCCTGTTAAGCGCTAATGCCGCAACATGCCCTGTGCTCCAATTTTAGGGAACAGGGAGCATTACCGCCCAACTCAAGGTTCTGTCTGTCTGGACTTGGAATGGAATAGAGGAAGGACAGTAGAAATATTCTCAAGTAGGCAGATATCAGTGGGGGCACAGAAGGACACTGAAAAGTTAAGTGGAATATTTAAAACACTTCAAATAAAACAGAAAAAGCGGAAAAGGAAGAGATTAGATCTTACAAAAGCAGCAAAAGGTATTGGGTGAGTATGGAGAAAAGAAGCAGAGTCTTGTTTTACACGGACTGCTGAGCCAGTGCTGTACAGCTGACAGGACAGCAGCGGCACACACTAACATCTACTTTTGCCATGCAAGGCTGCGTCTCACAGGCCCCAGAAGGCCTGTGGCCTCACACCCACAGCCACCCCCTCACCAGAGCTACTGAACATGACTGGCTTGACCCATCCACAACACTCATCCCCAGTGTGCACTAAACCTGGCCCGTGTAATAACCACCGTGCCTCTATTAAACACCGGGAGGCTGGGGAATCAGAGCAGCAAGAGCGCTGCATGAAAGAAGCAAAGCGAGGTAGAACCAAGTTATATAAACTCTTTCCTCACTGGCTTGAGAAGAGATGTAATTAATTATCATGTGCTGCCATGAAAGTTTGGTGATAGCGTAATCGCCTCTATCTGTATGCATTGTTGGTCTGTCTGTGAGAATAAAACCTTATGAACCACTGAATGGATTTTAATGAAACTTTCAAAAAGCAATCAATTTATGTACAACTACAACTGATAATCTTTGAAGTTGGCCCAATTCAACATTATTGCTATAAAATGGTAATACCTTTGTCCATTTTACATTTTACAGATACTGAGCAGAAATTGAACTAAAATTAAATACGCAATGTAAAGTTCAAATACATGTTTACAGGCCTTGAAATAGGTATTAAAACTGATTTTCCAAACTAAAAAATAAGTAGAAATAAAGTGATCCTAAGCATGATCTATTGTATTTACAAAGCAAAAATCCAAAGCACCAGTTCATTTGTATTTGCTGACAGTAAACACGATCGTGCAAAATGGGTCAGACTCTGCAGTAGGCTGGTTACAGCTGTGATGGATCACCTCACGCATCACCCTGCTCTGTCACTCTGAGGGGTGAGGGGTTCAAAGGACACAGGCAAATCTTCAAAGGCTTCAAAATGTTGATGTGCACGAAAGCACACAAAAAAGAACAACACCCAGCGGACTAAATTTATCAACTATATTTTCAGAATCATTTTCCTCTTTTGGTGCCAGTACTTTGTGATTTGGCTTTTGTCATTAGGTGAGATTCTAACCTGCACATGTCAATATGACGGACATGAAGGCTCCATTCACCTTGCAGGCAAATGTGGCCCAAATCTGATTTCTTGGACATATCAGATTTTGTCATGATAGTCTGAATGTGGCAAATCCTATTTTTCCAATCTGGCCCAGGTCTTCTTCGTATGCAGTACTGCATCAGATACATATCCAATGTTTTTTTTTTTTTTAATTGACTGCAGTCTGAACAGTCATGCCACATTTCATTTGACTTTTACATTAGTGAGGTAGAAGTAAGCTGGATTGATTCAAGTACCGGTATTAATGATAATGATACCAACCTGATGCAGTTTAAATGTTGGATCTCTGCACATCTTCAGCAACAGAACAAAAGTCCAGTTGCTAATTGCTCATGTCCTGGATGACTAAGAATCTACAACAACACATACTAAGGTTAGTGTCGAACCTTATCAATACTAACATGATGAGTTTGTTTTACCTTCAGCACATCACTCTCCCTTTAAAATAACAATGTGACGCTGGAGGAGCCATCAGGAGGCCATATAAAAATTAAAAATAAAAACCACTGGATGAAACAAGCCAGTCAGATAATAATTTAATTGGTTCTTATTGCACAACAACTTCAGAATCACACATGATAACTTGTGTAGCATCAATATTTTCTTCCTTAAACATAGTATGCTGCGTGTGATATGTTTTCTGTGGATGTGGGTTGCCTCAGAACTGTAAATGGTTCCCACCCGAGTCCGATGCATTTTAATGATAACATGAAATGTAAAAAGCATTAAGGACTGCGGTGTGAACATAGCCTTAAAGACATCTAATTTCCGAAACGTTTTTATTAAAGCAAAAGTTTACCCAGTAAAGGATGATTATCTACTCAAAGGTCCAAACTTATTTCTTGTGGGTGACATTGAATGCTCAATAAACCTTTTTGGAAAATTACCAGATCCCCCACACACAGTGAGACTATTTAGATCCAATTCTTTATTCTAGTAACAAGGAATGTCATTTTTGAGGGTACAATCTATAATGCAAAGATGTTCTTCTTTTCAGGTGCACACTATGTTCAAGTAAAAAAAGCTCTTTGCCTTTGGCAGGGAGCTGTGGGAGACAAATGGCTCATTGGTGCATCTCTATAAGAAATTATACACTCATGCAAAAGTGGGCTTCAGTGTCTTCACTGTTCATCACTTTAAGTTTGTAGAATAAACATGATCTACTTTTTCCTAAACAACTTCCTGGTATCTATGAAGGGAGGAGTGCGCTTTCTCACATAGAGAACAAGATTTTCTTAAGTTTGAAAGAAAACTTACTTTCCAACACTGAATATAAACGGCACATTAGTGTAAGAAATAAAGTAATAATTTCACAGTATCGTCAGTTATAATCAATCACATTCCTTATTTCTTAAAATATTTACATATTCCTTAAAGTTTAAAATGAAATAACACAATTACAGGGCTCTTAGTTATTCTCCAGTTTTGAGGATATTTTTTGTGTTCAAGAAAACTTCAAGTTTAAAGTCAATGTCTGGACTAGATTTCCACAGTTTGTCAAATAGAACTTGTGGTCAAGGTTTTAGTCGGTGGCCTTTTAAGTTCAAAGTTAGTTTGTCATCTTTGTGCTCTGCGTTAACTCCACATTTTACATGAAGCAATCAGCTTTAAAAAGTTTAACTCTTCTTTACAGGACTCACACGGTCCTGTAAAGAAAAACAGTTCAGTGAAAAGCCTCAGTTTTTGTGTGTCTGCGAAACATGATGAGTCAATATTCATGTCAAGTGTCATATGAGGTATAAAGAAAATCCAATTTTCATCTGTTCAAGGGTTTTTATGTACTTATGTTTCTTCTGTGTTTTAGATTCAATAGATTTGTTGTGAGTCTGGCTAAAAATTCAGGCCACAGTGCTTCAAAGAGCATGATGCATTTCAAAAGATGCTTTCACAAGTTTTCCTCAAACAGGGGCTTAGATGCCTTCTGGCTGCCTCGATGTGATTTCTGAATGGACAGAAGCAGCCAGGCAGTCAAAGCCAACCCACTCCTGAGAGGCCTTTGCGCCATTAAGTGAGGTACTAATAGAGCCAAAAACGGTCAACATGTAAAAGTTAAGCCGGCGCAGCAGCTCAATAATGTCATGAAGTGCTGACAATTGGTCTGTGCAACCACCATGCCGCGGGATTAAACAACAAACAGCTTTAGGATGAAGGTAAGATGAATGATAATGCACAGCAACTTCACATTTACCGGTAGGCTTTAAAAAAAAATTATTTTACAAAAAGAAGAGAAGAAAATCACTATACTGAATCAATTACTCATGATTTGAAATAAATACGAGGGAGATGTCTGACACATGTTTTATGCGTTGCACTCTGCGTCAACAAAGCTGAGTTCTTCTTCACCTTATGTGGTTCTGTGGTGCTCGCTTTATTTATGAACGCTCACGTCTGTGCAGAATGTGGCTGGCTCCAACTGCGACTTTTGAACGACTAAAAACATAAAAACTGAATGGTTTGTGCAGATATTTTGCTGAACTGTTTCATAAAAGAGCCAATAATAATAATAATAATAATAATAATAATGATGATGTGACACAGTGGCAAATCAACTCAAAACTACAAGTATTACACAATACTCATAATCATGAAGGGAATGTTCACAGAGATCAGAATTTTTTTATTTTCTTCCTTTCTCCCTGTAGGGGTCACTAAAGCGAGCAAACACACAGAAGTTTTAACAATAGTTTTACGCCAGATGCCCTTCCTGACGCAGCCTGAGATAAAACCCGCAGCCTCAGGAATAGGAGTCTGCAGCACCACCAAGTTACAGCTTCCAGGATTTTTATTTTCTACCACACGAGTATGTCTCTCAAAGTCCACTGTGACAGATACAAAACAAGAGACAACCAAACAGTCACAATGAAGGATTGAAATGCCAAAAAACAAAGTTAATAAAAACAAACCCATTAGTCATAGTAAAGCATGGTTCGATACTTAATTATATTACTTTGTGCCTATCTGCCGTTGCCTCTATCATGAAGCAACACCCACAACATTGGCAAGAACTCAAGTGTATTCAACATACTCGCCAGGGTGCTTGTTAAAAATGATTTGGGTCACTCCAAATCCAGAACTGGACGTGACGAAGTCAAGCTTGTGATTTGCAGTGAAGAATAAGAAGTATGAAGAAATCAGAAGCTGAATTACAGTTATCCATTCCTCCATCCATCACTGTGCGAGAGGTGGGGGACACCCTGGACAGGTCTCCAGTCCATCACAGGGACACATAGAGACAAATAACTCACACCTAGGGATAATTTAGAGTTACCAATCAGCCTAACATGCATGTTTTTGGTCTGTGGGAGGACACCGGAGAACCCGGAGAAAACCCACGCATTCATGTGGCGAACATGCAAACTCCACCCAGAAAGGCCCCCCGGACGGGATTTGAACCAGGATGACCTTCTCACCGAGAGGCAACAGCACTACCAACTGAACCACCATGTCACCTCAATTACAGCTGTATAATACAGAAGAAAGAAAAGAACAATTAAAAGTTCAAGTTGAGTTATTTTATTTGCAGAAGGATTTTATTTCAGTAAGTTTTTGATAATTAAGATTTAGGATAAAAAAAACAACAACAAAAAAACAAACAAGCAACAGATACTTTAGATGTTAGAAACAAGGAAGTGGGCTTCCACTGTATACTATGACCAACGAGTGGTCATTACCACACTGCTGTATGTTTATCCATACTGTACTATAAATTATAAACTGTGCAGGTCAGACTTACTAAGGATCAAACAGCCAAAACTCCCTCTTTCATCATATTCTCATGCCACAATCTCATGATTAGACACACCAAGTCACAACGGCCTTTTTGATTACCAGAGCAAAATATGTGCTGGCTGCAGTGCAAAACATGTTGTAATTTTGTATTGTAATATTGGTATTGGGCAGCACGGTGGCGCAACTGGTAGAGCTGCTGCCTCTCAGCGAGCAGGTCCCTGGTTCAAACCCCGGTCCAGGGGCCTTTCTGGGTGGAGTTTGCATGTTCTCTCCGTGCATGGGTGGGTTTTCTCCGGGTACTCCGGTTTCCTCCCACAGACCAAAAACATGCATGTTAGGCTGATTGGTAACTCTAAATTGTCCCTAGGTGTGAGTGAGGGAGTGAATGATTGTTTGTCTCGTTTGTCTCTATGTGGCCCTGTGATGGACTTGCGACCTGTCCAGGGTGTACCCCGCCCCTCGCACAGTGATTGCTGGACATGGGCACCAGCGACCCCCGTGACCCAAAATGGAATAAACGGGTAAAGAAAATGGATGGATGTTGGTATTGTTTGTTGCTGTGAATGAGATTAGCAAAAAAAAATAAGTCCATAAAGATGTCGTCTAGCACTTCCTGTAACTAAAATAGAATATAATCATCCTAATCTACTTTTAACTAAAAGTTTTCTAACAAGCAAGTCCTCAGAAATATTTATTTTCATTCTGATCCTTTTAATTTCCCTGAAATTTACAATTTATCTCTGACGGCTGCAGTAGCCTTAGGAAATCCCCACGTATGTATGGAATTGTCAAACGTGGGGATTTCCCTTTTAAAAACAGTGCTGGAAAGTCCTTTGAACACTGCTCCAGACCAATAAAAATCGATTTTTCAATTGGCACTCTCATAAACAATCAAGATTGTTGCTAGCCAGGTGATGAATTTCAACAAATTATGCATCTTTCTGAAGTTTCTGAGATGGAGAATTTGAAAATAATAGTGGCTCAGTATTGAAAGACTCCTCATTGTGACTCATTTTGCCAGCACGGCTCACAAATGTTTAATACTAGTAGAGTGCACTGGGCAGAGCTGAAACTATTTGTCGGCCGTTTTGATGGCACCCTTTCGGTTCTTTTGTTCCCAGGTGGAGAGGAAACTCAACAGAACTCAATAAAATCAAGAGAGGTAAATTATTTTTACCCTTTATATTAGTAAGACAGGAAAAATTACAAGGTCAGCGTTGGGGCGTCCATCCAACCTGTTGCAACCTGAAACCAGAAGCCGAGACCCCGTGAAAAAAAAACGTCCCAGCTTATGTTGGCCCACCTTCACATCCGGGCGGGCACAGCCTATCAGAGCGTATCAGTGGAATGACTATGTGTGACTTCACCAGTCTTATCTGTTCTGATTGTGGATAATCGGTTGATGTGCAAATCTAAGTGTTAGAAGCAAGCAAAAAAGAAAAACGACTACTTATCGGGTGTTGACCATTTGCTCGCTCATTGTGAGCAGCTGACTGACTGGTATGATCTGTTCCGAACCAGGTTATGAGTCAGAGTAGACCAGACCGGGCCTCCAGCAAAATTAAACTTCTAACATATTGACTGCCATGTAACTTAGTGCACTAAAAAGTGAACAATCTAAAAACATGTCTTACTTCAAACCACATTATCCTAATGACTAACTCATTATTTTAAATACAAACAATAGCCAGATTGTCAACAATCAGTATCTCCTATAAGTTGCATGTCAAAGTGAACCATACAAATGAAGTCGGTTGAACAAACTCTCCTTAAAACCACAAATGTCAGAACTGAAAATATTTGTCATAGTCCAAAAGGATGAATGCGTGTTGTCCCAACAGGTTATCGGAGCACTACAGGACCAGAGATGACACTGAGCCGGCTAGGCGCAGGAAGGGGCTATTTTCTTGGAGTGACAAATATGTAGAGAAGACAAAGACAAAACTGAGAGTAGAGCCCCTGATGGTAAAATGCCCAAGCTTTGTCTTTGTCACACAGCGTGACAAAGATGCACAGCTCCACTCCCCGAGGTGCGCAGTTATGTGTGCACTGTGCGCATGTGTTTGTGCTGAATGGGAGTCATAAAACCCTTCTCCTCATATCCTTGAAAAAAACCTGTCTCAACTCCTGAGCTTCTGGTCTTAGTGCTTGTGGCTAAATGTGCAAAATAAATAATTGAATCCAGACTTCTGCCCTGTTACAAGCTAATAAAGTTGAACAATTAGCCTCACTGACAACTGCTGAATCAGCCCATGCTCAGACGCTGCACAACCCCTACTTAATAAGTCTACAGGTAAGCCGAAGAAGATACGAGTGGACGTTTAACGGCAGCAGCTGGTGTGAGCAGTGACTTGGTCTGAGGTGAGGGAACACTTGCTCTACAGAGCTGCTTCGAGCCAGCAAGATTAATGGAGGCTCTCTGGAGCAAAAGCAACAACCACAGCTTTAATAAGGTACAAACAATCGGTTCCACTCCACTGGCCTCCCAGGGAAAACTATTGTTGTGCTGCATTGTTTCTTGGTGAGGTTCCTTGGAGACACATGCCTACTGCAGTGTGTGACTGTCTCCAATACAGCCAGGGAGAACTCAGCGTAGTCCTTCGTTTGTCTGTGTCAGAGTGAAGCCCGGCTCTCTCCCACCCCTACAACCGCAACGCTTTCCAAACTCTTTTTTTTGTTTCGTCGCTTACCTCAACTCCCTGCACTTTCAACTTCATGTGATCCTCCCGTGTCGTCTTTCCATCTTTCCTCTTCTTCCAGCAGTAGCCGTCCTTTCTGTACTTCACCTTCTTCCTATTGTACAGTATCATCGACCCATTCTGCGGCCTGGATCCATAGACACAGGGCGGACAAAGGGAAGGCAAAAAAAGAGAAAGATTATATTAGTTTATTTATTTATTTTTTGGAAGTTAAAGTAGAGCCCAGCTTGGGAACTCATTTTAGAGATGTACAGAAAGGTCTGACACGAGTCTGGGCCAGACAGAAAAATATGCGCCACTAACTTCAATGACAAGACTTCTTCACAGTGTTCCTCAGTATCAGCATGCACAGTTGGACAAGGAACAAACCATCCTTCATCATTATTGTTTTTTTTCAAAATGAGAAGTGTGTGTGCTATGAGGAGTTAAAGTGGGTGCAGAAGAGTGGGCTTCCACCATTATCTCCTGTTCATTCACCTGAAATGAGTTGTGGTGTTGAAAATCCCTTAGAGAAAGAGAAGATCCTCCCTCACAGTCCATTCATAATTCAACCTCCCTCCACCAGACCACAGCCTGTTGACTCATCTTAATATAGTGTAACTACGTGATGATAATCTGCCTTCCACTTAGATTCGTATCATAAGCATTTGGCACCTGGTGTTGAACATTAACAGAAAGTCTAGCATAAAATATTTATAGCTTTCTCAACAATCAGGAAGCAGATGTATGCTTGCATTGGTATTTGCGTGTTTTGCAAAATGGCTTTGTGTCGTCATTATAAATCCATACGTATTGCTGTACTGCACATTTTCTCACTCTTCCATCATCAAACACAGACACATTCATCGACTCCACCGAAGACGTATGCTATCTATAGCAACAAACAGGACTTACACAATGTCACTTCAGCATTGACAACGTGATGTGTGCATGCGCAATAGTCACACCGAAGGACATTGGCTGTCAAGTGAGACAAATATACTCAAACACATCCACCACAAATATGATAAAAAACTCATAAGTTTTCACTTTTCATGACTAAGTAAAAAAGGGAACTCTGATATAGCAAAGCTCACTCAGAACTAAACTTTGTTGAACACAGTAATGTTTTTTTTAATCAATTATTCCCAAAATTATGTTAATGAGATGTACAGTCACAGGAAAAATGAAAGTCCAGCCATAATAAAAATGGTCTGATCTTTACCAGGTTCTGACCTTTTTTCAAATCTAATCTCTAGTGTGCAAACAAATTTTACCATGCCATCATTTATTAACAAAAATGAAGCTAAAGCTAAAAGAACGAGTTACCTCAATTGTCAGACAGGCCCCCCTCCCTCTCGGTTTTCAAGTCCCGTTTAAAAACTCACTACTATTCAGTAGCTTTCAACACCAGATGATCTGTGTTTTGATCCTGTATGCTCCACACTGGTTAGTCGTCATTATCCACATCGTTTTTTGTCTATATTCTGATTTACCTCATTTTGTATTTTGCTTTGTGTGTTACCTGTTGTTTTGTCTATACAGCACTTTGGTTGGCCTTGTTGCTGTTTTAAGTGCTTTATAAATAAAGTGGTATGGTATGGTATGGTAAAATTGAAAGGCTGTTTGAGAAAAACTAAGTCCACCTGATGATTCTGCAGCTTGTAGGAACTATTTTAGCAGCAAAAACTTGAATTAGTTGTTTTCTGTATGACTTCATTAGTCTTTCATGTTGGTGTGGAGGAATTGTGACCCACTCTTCTGTACAGCATTGCTTCTGTTCATTGAGTTTTGCAGAGATTTATATATGCACAACTATCCACCACATCAATACAGTCAAGTTGAGAGGTCTGGGCTTTGCCTGGATTATTATTTTTATTTATTTATTTATTTTCCCCAGTTATACCGTTGCTGCTGTTTGGAATCATTGTCCTGTTGCATCAAGATCTAATTTTGACCAATCTTCAGCTGTCAGACAGATGGCCTCTCGTTAAGACTCTAAACTACTGTAGTTTACAGGAGTTCATGGTTGACTCACTGACTGCAAGGTGCCCAGGTCCCAAATCATCACCCCTCCACTTTATGCTGAATAGTTGGTGCGGTGTACTTGTGCTGATATGCTGATTGATTTTCACCACACATGCTGATGTTCATTATGGCTAAACATTTATAATTT
Organism: Nematolebias whitei; assembly: GCF_014905685.2. NCBI lineage: Eukaryota > Metazoa > Chordata > Actinopteri > Cyprinodontiformes > Rivulidae > Nematolebias > Nematolebias whitei. Next base: position 23,357,948 of record NC_056508.1, on the reverse strand, counting down.
GGCCTCATCTGTCCACAGGACATTATTCCTGAAGTTCTGTGGTTCATTCAAATGCAATTTTGTAAACTCAAGACATGTCAGCGTTACTTTAGGACAAAATAAACTTTGGTAACGATTCTTAAAAAGCCATTCTTGTTCAGTTTTTTTTTTTTTTTTTTTTTTTGGTCCTGTCATGAATGTTAACTTTTAACCTGCTAAATGAGGCTTATAGAGTCTGTTTTTCTTAAGTTTTGTATTTTTTTCCTTCAAATTCTCTGACCATTGCACAGTCTGACCTTGGAGTGGATTTCCAAAGTAACCTGAAGGCGGGAAGACTGGAAGCTACCTTAAAAGTTTTCCAAGTTTGTCAAATCATCTCTCTTTAGACTGAGGCACATTACATTGTTCTTAAATGGCCCATCCCAGAATGATGGACAGCAGAAGTCATTGCTGATATCTTTCCTTCTGTCTGCTCCATACCTGTATGTAGCTGTGATGCAGTGGCAGGTCAGCCAACTTAGGACTGGAAAGTTGTAGGTTTTACTCACTGCCATGCCCATTTGTTGTGGTGTCCTTGAGCAAGGTACACATTCTCCAATTGCTTCCTGAATGATTAAACCGCTGCTTGCTGCTCCACTTGGGTGTACAGTAATCCCTCGATACTTGGTGATTCGACTTTCGTAGACTGACTCTTTCATGGTTTTTCAAAGTAAGATTGTATAGGACACATAAATATCAACTTTAATGTTACTCACACGATTGGGACAGGACGGAGTACTGTACAGTAAAAAGTTTACGTAAAAATAAAATACTGTAGACAGCCGCCGCCATTTTGTAGTTTTCTCTCAATAAGCCTATTTCCACTCATAACAACTACATTTCCCAGAAACCAACAGTGCTCCACCCATAAGCCCCATTTCCTTCTGCTGAAATACAGAGGGAAAGTTTTGATCTGATCGGAAAAAGTTCGGTCCTTATTCATACAGTGACTTTGGCGCCCAGCAGATGCAGAGAGCTGCACAGAACCCACTGGGAACCGGACCTCCAGACTCATTGGTCAATCTGAGAGTGGCTTGCCGGCCCACGAGGACTTCTGAGTGGGGACGTGCTGCCCGTAGGTCCGATGTTCCACCGGGACTTTTTCATCCAGATTTGGACTCAATTGGACCACCACCGTCTGGTCCCGTGTTGGCCGCATGAAGGTCCGGCTCCCTCCAAAATGCATTTCGGTACTCAAGGGCTGCACAGAACCGGAGCAGAACCAGCAGGGTAGGTCTGCTGGACCAGAACCAAGCAGCCATTTCTGCAGAGCTGGTGAGTAAAATATTGCAGTAGTGTATGTAGGTTAAAGAGTTTAGAACATTGTGGGCTTCATCGCTGCAGGGTCGGTCTGCAGAACTGGAACCGAGCTGCTGTACATTACTCACTTAACTTAAAATTTCAAGCTGAGCGAATAAACATTATCAAGTTATCTTGATGAACAAACTCTTGCTAAATAAATTTTGCTTTAGTTTAGTTTATTTAAATTTAATAGTTGACTGAAATATTTTAGTTTGTTGCGTCAACTCAGAAATCAATGTCAATTTAACTTAAGTGTTAAATAAAAAAATAAAAAAATAAAAAAAAACATAGCAATTCTACTTCATGGATTTTCACTCATTGTGAGGGGGTTGGGGTCCAGGACCTTACCCATGCAATAATCGAGGTCAAACGAGGTTACATGGTCAAACACAGAGCACAAACATCATCACTGCATGGGAACACACAAAGACAACAATACAAAACGCTTGCAGATCAGCATCCTACCTTTACAGAGGTTTATTTATTTATTGACCTTTATTTAACCAGTCAAATCTCATTGAGATCACAGGTCTCTTTTGCAAAGGAGGCCAGGGCCTGAAGGCAGCCTAACATGCATGTTTTTGGTCTGTGGGAGAAAACCAACACAAGCACGAGAAGAACATGCAAACTCCACACAGAAAGACCCCAGGTCCAACCAGGGATTGAACCCAGGACCTTCTTGCTGTGAGGCAACAGTGTTAACCACTGAGCTATTGTTCTGCCATGAGAGGTGATCATGATGATGATGATGATCAGTGAATTAAGTGCATTTGATCAGCAGCACCTGACTGATATTCTCACTGGAATCCGTGGTGTGTTTTTGTACACTTGAGATTAAATTAGAATTATTTAGGAACCTGGAAAATATCTTTTTTTTTTTTACGTCCTTATATGTAAAACTATAACTGGAAGAGGGTGGGCTTTCGTTTCCCTATGACTCTCCAGGTTCTGCAGGCACACAACACAAGGACAGAGAAAAAGAAAAAGAACTGACAAAGGTGTAATTGCTCATTTGGTGAGAGGCATTTCTTTCAGTCTGAACAAAATGGGACAAATGACTCTCTGCTTAGCAGCTCATTCTGCTTGGTCCACTTGTGTTTTCCACCCTGTGATGAGGGAGATAATACATCTGGTCCACCAGTCCTCATAATCTTTCTTACTCAGAGATTGTTGCTTAGGATTAGAGCATCTTGGCCGCTTTCCTTCCTTCCTGGTTAGCATGATGAAAATAAGGCTGAGTTCTGCCATGAGCTCAATCATACAACTAAGAAAACTCTATTATATTGTTTGTTTTTCTGTTTGTACAAAAACTAAATAAAAACAATACTACATGTCAAAACGTTATCTAAGTGCTAAATCTCTGTTAGTCAGAGGGACATGACACAGATGACCAGAAGCAGAATACAAAAAGAAAGTAAGTGGAGTGAAGATGATTTATGAAAAATAAAACAAAACAATAATAGCAAAGTATGCAAAAGTTTGCTGATGCTATTGAGCTGACCTTTATTTTACTAAAAAATCAACATGAATTCTTTTCTAATAGCTGCTTCAATTTATCATTGTTAGGATTGATATAAATTGTGCGGTGGAGGATGAGAGCTGTTTTTTTTTTTTTGTTATTCTAAATAAGTGCATGCAGGAAAGACTATCCAGTTGTTCTACAATTTTCAGATTTACACACAAAAAAAAGACCTGCTTTTATCTCCAAAACCAACTTTTAATGTGATTATGTAAACACATTGTTGTCACTAAGACCCATTTACACACAACTGTTAAAGTTTGGAGCTCACACACACATAATGAGCCTTGTCTGATGCAGAAACACTATCCATGCACACACGCACGTTATACACACAGAGGAAGAGCTATCAAAATGCTTGAACTCACATCAAAGTGAAGAAAAAAAAAAGATGAGCTGATTTGTGCTTTCTGTAACAATAACCAAAGTAAGAAAACCCAACGGTTGTTTTGCATTGTTTTGTTGTTTATTGTTACAATTTATTTTCACAGGATTTATTTATAACCTTGCATGCATCATTTTGCAGGGCTGCCTTTGGGGGCCATGGCGTGTGTTTATCTTGGTATCACTCATCAATCTTTTTTTTTTCTTGCTGGATCTCAGGGGCCAGTGGAAAGGGAGGAGAAGGAGGATGTGGGGATCCCCACAGTCCCCGCTCTGTGGCCCCTGACAGCACCTTCTAATGAGAGACGCCACTCATACACTGACGTGCCTGCTCCTTGCTGATCTCCATTGCCATCTCCTCCCTTTGTCTCTCTTCTTACCGTCAGTCAGTACAAGTTGTGCACCCGGGAATATCTTTGTCTTCTCGCTTGCACCGACTCCTTCGCTGCTCTCCCCCTGCTTGTTTCATCAGTCTCAAAATCCTTCACCTCCACTTGCCCCCTTTCTTCTATCCTTACTAACAATCCTTTTTAGTTCACAGCATGAAATATTTAACAAAAATCAGATGTTTAACATACATTTTCATTTCAGTTTGAAAATTGCAACTGAAATTGTGTAAAACTTGCAGAGTTGCAGTCGCCACATCGATTCCTCAGGACTGTCTAAAATGCACTAAAAGCTCATCAGCGTCTGACGCTTACATCAACACTTGGGTTTTGCGGCTGAATCAAAACGTTCGGCGCAATTGTTCGTTTCATTTTGGGATTTGTCCTTCAAAAGATACAAGGAGCATGCGCTTTTTAAAATGTAGCTCAGCATGAGACAAAAAAGATGGGCGCGGATGAGATAAGGCAGAAAATCAAATGACACGGGGCTATCTGGTCTCCTCCAGAGCACTGGAAATTGGGGTGAGGCTCCGGTGTCAGAGGCTCCATGCCATATTTATCGGCTAGATGCAAAAACGTATTCGCTCAGCTATTTTTGAGGGACTGTTAGGTGGATGCTATTTTCAATTCAAGGCACTTTGGGCTCAGACAAAAGAGCCTATAGGAACCCATTCTGAAGAGGGGACCAGTCTAAAGTGCATGCTTTGTTAACATAATGGATCGTCTTCCTCCCTTGCTGTCTCCTTCTTTCTCTTTCGGACTCATTTCTTCTGACTGTATACTTAGGCGATTCAATTAATTTTATCAGAATTGCACATATTTATAGATGAGAGGGAAAAGCTAACAGCTCTGTGGTTATAGAAGCGTTACAGGAGGCCCTTTGTCTCAGATGCCCACATGTAGCAGATTAATATGTAAATGCAGGCCTCTGTCAAAGTGCACACAAACTCCTCAGCTGCCTCCCTGCTCCCTTCTTTTAGAGTTTTCAGCGATAATAAGCTTTACCCTCAGGGTGGTGTTAGGCCTTGTCTGCTCCTTCAGGAACCATTCATTTACTCAGGTAATGGCAGTCGCTCAATCAGATTTGTTCATCTGAAAAAGTCAAAGAAGGGTAGGGGGTTTTATGAGGCTGGTGACGTGTTCAGAATGGGTAACAGCGAACGCAAAGGAGCAAAACACAGCTATAACCTCGACTTTACTGTTCAGGTGCAAGCTAAGAGGACTAGAATGACATTAAACATTTTCCTGGACAATCTACAGCTCTAGTAAATCAAACAAAAAAAGTTAAGATGGCATGGAAAACATACAAAATATAGAAATACTTTGTCATTTATTTATTTACAGACACTTAAGACTCAGAATATTTAATGATTAATGCTGTCAACCTATGGTGATAATTAAAATATCTGGACTTTAGAACTAATCACAAGTTATTTTGTTACTACTGGCTTTATCAAAAACTTAAACCATTGATAAGGAAAGATGGTCAGAGGATTTCCAGTTTGTCTATAATTATGTAAGACTTTTTAGAAACCATGTTCCTCAAAAACACGTTTGGAAGTCGTTTTATGCTCCTCTGTTAAGTTCAAGTTCACGTAGGTTTATTGTCATTACCATCACATGTGGTACATGAGGTGGAACGAAATTGTGTACACAGGTTCCCAGTTACATCCAACAATAGCAAAAATATAAAGTGTAACAAGAAACAGTATATAAGGATCCAAGACTCACATCAAGATATGCACTAAACTATGCTAAACACTAATAATGCAAAACAATATGGTGTAACAGCAACCCGAGCATGAACATATTATACTATTGTTAAACTTTAATATAATATTGTGAAATAATTAAAATTATCAACAGAAATGTTTGTGATGAACACCATGTTTTCAGGAAAAATTAGCAACGTTTACTTGGTAACTTCAGAGCCAGAATGTATTTGAAAAGTTTTGATTGCAAAGCTTTTTACACAAGAACATCACGTAAACCATTCGCAGATGTTTTGGGAATAAATTGCAGGCCCAAAATACAAGAAAGGATAAAGCTGATTAGACAAAAACAGAAAAACATCATTAGTTCACATGGTCTGCATTATGCATTAACGTTGCTGCTGTTAAAATAAATGTAACTTTCTGATTTTGAACTGGACCTAAACTGTTTAGAAGAGAGAATATAAATGGTTTGAGAAATGTGTGAAAGAAGCTATCTATCAAAGATCAACAAAAAAACAGGAGATGAGGTCTCAAGTTTTAACTTTCCAGGACTTAAGTTGCTGTTTTGAATCTCACTCCCAGTCCGTGTCACACCAACATGCACTTTTAAGCATGTGAGCACAACATTTCTCATGTGGACTAGGTCCAAAAAGACCCTAATGATCACTCACAGGAGGGAGGAAAGAGAGAATGATTTGTTTGTAAGTTCAGCTAGCATAAACAGAGCAGTATAAAAGCCTGGAACCGCACACTAACCAGTTTAAATATTTCTGATGAAAACTGAAATGTCTTCAAAAGTCAAGCAAAAGTTCAGCCAGTTATTAAAGTACGCCCTATGATTGCCCTGTTCTAGTTCACAGAAAAACTGTTTCCTGTGCTTACTATAAATGAAATAAGCTATAACTTTGGGACAAGATTCAAGACCTATTAGTTATCAAACTTATTTTGAGTGTTAAGACAAGAACACAGGTTTTCTTGATATTTTTTGGTTCTAATGGTAAAAGGTATGCTACTGGTCACACTCATCTATTATAAACCACCCTGACTTTTTCCTGTCTTAGTCTAGATTAGATAAACAGCACACAGGTTGTATTTCTTCTCAACGCCTCAGACTGAAGACGAGTTGGACTTGAGAAGCTTTTAGGATTGGAGATTGAGCTGGTTGGGGTCTGAAGTGCCGCTGTAGGGAGGTGATGCCTGCTGTTCTCAATAACCCATCAAAGCCTTTAGCTCTCTCTGTCAACAACAGCACTCACACCTACTACTCATCCAAACACATCTCAGCACATAGTTCTACTGATATTTTACGTCTCACACACCTACCAGTCCAATATGTGGGACTGCATGTGGCTTATTCAAAGTTTTAAGTCCTGCTCAATGCAGTATGAATGAGATAAACACAAGACCATAAATGAACCAGTCCCACAGTGCGTTTCTGTGTCCGTCAATGATAAGAAAAACAAAGACAGTTGTAAAAAACAAACTGGATACATCTGGAGCTATCCAAACTGGGCAGAAATATTTCACGAGTAATGTAATTACGCTGCAAGCAACGGCGCTCTGTTAGATAGCACATCATCTCCGAGCTATAAAAGTGTGAGCGGAGAGGTGCTAGTTGCACGTCGAGGGCATCTATCCGAGTGCATCACGTGCAATTGATGACTCGCAGATAAGCTGCTCCTTTCAGGCCTGCCAAAGCATGCATCAGGAAGTGGGGCGTTCGCTAAAACTACTTTAAATGTAAATCTGCCACGGCCTCAAGATTGAGATTCATCGTCTGCACTGCTCTGAACGCCTCCAACTCCCCCGCCAGTGCTCATACGTCGAGACGCTGCTGGTCTGGCTTCTTTTAGACTGCAAATGAGGCCTCAGCACCTGGTAGCCATGATGCCCACAGCTCTCAGTCTCAGGTCTAAAGTGGCCTCAGCCCTCAACCTTGAATGCCTAATGATGCATTAAATGTATGTAAGTCAGCTGTTGTAAGGTTTCTTTAAACATTTCATCACGTCATCGTTCTCATCCAAACAAGTAAAAGTTGTCCTCCATTTTCTGTTCTGTTCGACACTAACAATGCTATTATTGTCTTCATAAAGTGCTTTGGAGAGAAAACAGCAACTGACATTAATTAGTTTAATGTGAATCTTCAAGTTAAGTTTGCGAAACATACTTATTTCCAAGGCTGTACAGATGGAGCACAATGTTTGTTTACCCAGTATGTTGAACTAAATACCATAGTAGTGATGAGAGGGTAGCTGGGCCCCTGGAGTTGTAATTCAGGATAGGAAGACAGATCGTGTACCTCCCCTCTTTTTCTCTATCTACGCTGCTCGAGATTGCCACAGAACTCCAGCTTCAGCCCACAGCCTTCCAGCAGGAAACAGATGTTCCCCCCACACTTATCTCAATGAAAAAATCACAGACAATTTACAAAGAATATAAATTACAGCTGTAGCTACACATCAGTGTCTCTGTCCCTATAAGACCTTGTAAAGAGGATAAGGGTGAATTGGTGTGGGAGGATGAGTGAATTGTTGGGGGACAACGTAAGGCGAATGGAAGCGGTATGGGGAGGAGGAGCGGCGCTGCTCTTATCTGGTCCGCAGCAGCCAGGCAGAACGAGAGGGTGGCTGGTGACTGGCGGTGATGCTGCACTGATAGCACTAAGCTGGTTTCATGCACATTTCAGGGAGACTGCCATCACTACTCAGACTTAAAGCTCTCAGTTGATGCCAATGGATGAGGCTGGGATGCTATTTATAAATAGCCATGACATACACTGGTTACATTGCTCCGTTCTCCGTCGTAATGCATACTATCACACAGAGAGCAGTGAGGGCTCATATGCAATTTTGACGTACAGTTTAGCTGACACTGAACTTGAATATACCTGTTTGTAAGATTTGGGCGGTGAGAACATTAGTCATTTATTTGAAATACAAACTGTCAGTGCATGTTTGTGCGAGTGTGAGATGTGAATGCATATAATATGAAAAGCTGATGAATTTCAGTCAGCTGTTTGCTCTAAAGGATGCCGCGTCATATTTGTGGTGAATGGTTTTCACAGTTTGCATATGCTCGCATGGGGAAAAAAGGGACAACAGAGGCAATGATTTATACCTCACATCCTTTCTGCTAATCTTCACAAATCATCTGTGGTGTGCCTCGGTACGTTGTAAATGAAGGTGCCATCCGAATGAAGATTCTACAGCCCAGCTCCTCCTGACAACAACACGCTGTGTGCAACGTGCAAATGCAAACCCAAGTCCTGTACCCCTGCCTTATTATGACACTTTTTTAAGAGGATGCTTTTGTGTTTTCAATAATGCATGGCCAGCGGGGAATTGCATTCAGCCGTATTTTATGTCGTGCAGCAGAGTTGCTGTTTTAGCAGCTTATTTTCTTCCACAGTATGAAAATACTAATGCAATTAAATCCAAGAAGAACTAGACTGCACTACGAAAAGGTCACCTTTTCATTACTAGAGACCAAAACTATGCTTTCTATTAAAATGTGAAGCAGATGATTTCAGCTGGTTCACAGGGTGCTCATGTATTTTCAGTGGTCAAGCAGGTAACACAGACTTCAGTCACTGTCATTAAAAGCATTACATTTATAGTGATTTCTAAAAAAAAGAATGGGTTAGTTTCCAAGTTCATGCTTAATAATCCAGGTACAAAATCCAACAAAGTTAAGTCAGGTCCTCTGGACGGTTTCTTTTGTTGTTGAAACATTTCATCTTTCATCCAAAAGGCTTCATAAGTCCGAGGAGCCACAACAAACTCAGTACCATAAGCAGCAAACTCACATAGCAGGTCAACCAGTTTGATGGTGATAAGATGGTTTCTGGAGTCTGAATTTGCCTGAAATTTGTTGGATTTTTTACCTGGATTATTGAGCATGAACTTTAATGTTTTGAACCACTTTGGCCATGGCTGCTTCAGAGGAGTCGTCAGGGGAGAGGATGGATTCCAGAAGCCATCTTATCACCAGCAAACTGGTTGACCACTGGTATGAGTGTGCTGCTTGCGGGACTGAGTTTGTGGCTCATCGAACTAATGAAGTCTTTTGGATGAAGGACGAAACGTCTCAACATAAAAATCCATCCAGAGGACCTGACTTAACTTTGTTGGAATAGGTTATTTTGTTAGAAGACAGGAAATCAAAGCAAAAATTGTAAAGCAGGAGGTCAAATTAGACAATCAGGATAATAAAACTGGGATGACACATTTTATGTATATTTGTTAAGAAATCTTTTTTTTAAAGAATCAAATTTAAATTAGATGAAATTTCATATTTGAAAGTCATGGGCTCCATTTGAAAGTGGTTGTGTGTCCCAAGAGACCTGGTTAGTAGCCGGATGGACCAAGCACAGGCTCCGCCCACATGCCAGCCCAAGCTTATGGATCACCTGAATGAAGCTCTCCTTATCTCTCCTCCGGAGCAGTCACTGCCACTGAACTTCCCCTATTGATCCTCTCGGTGACGGAGCACAGTCGAGGCCAGCTATTGAACCACTTATGATTAATTCACAAATCCTGCCTTGTCCACAAAAAAGTAAAAGAACAAAGCACAAGCAGTAAGAATAAGTTGAGAAAAAGTCGAATAAAGGTAAAAAAATAAAAAAAGAAGTATTTTTTAAAGTGAGACGGAGCTGCAAAGTTAGAAGAGATGCTTTACAAGCTGACCCAGCAATAAAACTCATCTTTGAGTCCCCTTTGTCACAGAAGCCCCAGAACAAATCTATGGTGGATGGTGTGGGGTATTTGAAAACAGAAACTCATAAAAATATAGAATAGAATAGAGTAAAGGGAGGGAGGTAAACAGTAAAAGCAGAGGAGCAAACGATGAAGCTATTTTTCCTCTCCCTTCCACTCTTTGGTCCTATTTTAGTCACGAGGGTAGACCGATGAGGGCGGGAGGCTGAAATTGAGTTGTAACTCTATCTGGGTGCTGGAGCGAATCAGAAAGTCTATCCCACCTTTCACCTGGGAATCACAGCTCTGTCTGTGCCCTGTCTGGTCACCATACCAACCAAAGCAAGGCATCATAGCTTTAATTGGGGCCAAGGGCTCACGGCAGCTCAGGCGTGGACAGAAACAGAAAGGAAGAAGGACAGACATTAGTCACGGTTAAATGATGGTGGCCATGCAAATCAAATCAAATTTCAGGCTTTGCTTGCAATGCAGACCTGATACAGTCTTAAATATATTGGAGACCAGGCCACCTTTGCTGAAATGGTTGAATTGGATTCCAGCATGAAGTTTAGTAGCTCTGGTTTTTTGCTCCAGTCAATGTGCATATGTGGAAACTTTACCAAAGCACTGACACACTGATTGGACTCTGTAAACACAAACTGTGCCAAGATTTTGAGCATAAAAACCAGCAAGCCTACTGTGCAATGCACACTTCTGAAATGAGACAAAAGGGAATATGCAAAAGGTAAATAAGCAAATAAATTCTGAGGTCAAATAGCCATATACATATTAAAACACAGCCCTGTTTTGAGCGAGGAGCACTGCTGATTACTGATATTTTTCTACAAAAAGGAAATGGCTCTAAAATAATTAGTAAAAATAAATATTAATGAATAAAATCTTTGAACTAGATAATAAAATTTAAAAAAAAATCACAAAAATAATTGATTTCTTCTTCGCATCACCAACGTTAGTTGTTGGCAAATAAAAGTCATGTTCACCTAAAAGAGTTTCAGATATGAAGTGAACTCTCTTCCATTGGTTTATTTATTGATAATCAAAGTGAACTAGCCGTCGCACAGCTGCAGGAGGGCAGCGTGTGGGACAATCGCTACGATTTAACTTTCTGAAAGTAGATCAAAGCACTGGGTTGGCGAAAAGATCAGACTGTGGTTGTGCTTGGGAAGCTTCCAGCTGGGAAAGTGTGCAACTGTGTCAGCATGGAGCAAAGCATTCACAGTCAAGAATATTCAGTTTTGAAAACAGAAAAAAGAAGAAACAAAGACGTATTTGACAAACCTTTGTACTCTTTGAACATTAAAAGGAGTCATGCCTTTTCTTGATTCTGTAAATACTCAGCAGGAAATGAAATGCACGTTTCAAACATGCAAGGTGGGGATAATGATAACATTGTTTTGTCATATTTATGCATCTTCTTTACAGTAGTCAACATAAAACAGTATTTCTGATGAAGTCCTTTGGATGAAGGATGAAATGTCTCCACACAAAATAGAAAATGTCCAGATAACCTGATTGAATATTGCTGTATATTTACCTGGATGATTGAGCATGAACTTTGATGTTTTGAACCAATTTGGCTATGGCTGCCTCAGAGGAATCAATGGGGGAGATGGTGGGCCCCAGAAACCATCTTACCACCAGCAAACTGGTTGGTCCACTATGTGAGTGTACAGATCGTGGGAGTGAGTTTGTTGTGGCTCCTCGGACTGATGAAGTCTTTTGAATGAAAGATGAAACGTCTCAACAAAAAAATACAAGGAACCGTCCAGGTGACCTGACTGAACCTTGTTGGATATAACAGTATTATTGTCAGTATTGTTGTCGGCTATTTTAAAAACATTATGCTTCTGACATGTTGCTGCAGTCAAAATAAATTTTTGATCAAAAATATGGAGGCAAACATTAGAGAAAGCAGGAATGAGGGGACAGAGGATTGCATAGATGTGTGCAGCGGCGTTAGTCTTGTGGTCCCTCAGGTCCCAAAGTTGTCAAACACTCTATTTCTCTGGGTGTGTTTGTATATGATAGCCCCTGACCTTGGCTCTGACATTTTCTGAGATCACTCTACTCTGTTTCTGATGCCTCAGCTGGGGCCAGGACCTCACACACACACACACACACACACACACTCACGCAAATACAAACACGCACAACAAGACTGAGCAAACCAAAGAACAACTCTACGCCTTTCTGTTATTATTCACACTTTGCTGATGCTCAGATGACGAGATGATAGACTGTGTGTGTCCTGCAGTGTTTATCTTTTCCTGTCACACTACAGACCCCTACAGCCATCTATGTGCACATAAATACACTCGTACAGCAGTCAATAAGGCACAGCTCTAATCACAACCCCTGTTGCCTTCTCATTTTCCAAGTTCACTGGACCGAGGAGTACTATACACTAAATAACATAAACAGTCTGTCCTCTATAAATGACACACTCAGATTTTCATTTTCATGAATTTCTTCCTATCTCTTTTCATCATTCCTTAAAAAAGATATTCATCCACACAGACAATAAAAGGAACTTATGTGATACATGCAATGTATCTGCAGATATTATCAGCTGTTATTGGCCTATCACATCTATACTATTCACATCTGTACTATACACAAAGATCAGCGTTGTTTCAGTATAGAACAAACAGAGAAAATATGCTAGAAAGAAAACAATAACATAAATCTCAGCACTGTCTGTTTATGAAATATTGCTGCAAAGCTAAAAGAACAACAACCATTACATCAATATTTTTCCAGTACACTTCTAATATGATGTGCATAAACAAATATAATCATATTATGTACTGACACCAAAATTCAGCACATCTTGGACTGTACTAAAATCAGGTGCAATAAACAATTATCTTCACCTTCCAGTGATGTAAAATATGTAAGTACCTCATTCCAAAGCTATAAAAAAAAAGTTTATTCTAAGACTGGCACAGAGCATAACTTCCAGAGTTTCTGCAGCAGTGTTTTCACTGCAGGTCTGTTACACCAACGCTGCTGATTAACGATATCCCACATATTTGACACACCAGTGAGCCAACTCATCTGTCACCTTAGCGAGGAGATTCTAAGACCTGGTGTGAGGAGTCAAGGAAACAGCCCTATACGTTGGCTTCTGGCTTCATGACACATATAGTGCCTGGCAACACTATGAAACACTTTTGAATTAAAACCTATTTTAGTTTTATCCACCACTGCAATGCCTATACTTAGTAGTGAACCCTCATCAGTTGTTCAGTTCTCTGTCTAACCTCTTACATACGTTTCCAGATTGTAGGTCTGCTGTTGTCCAACTCTGAAAAACTTGCAGAGGGCGTTGAAACAGTAATCTGGCTAACATTAATGTCATGATAAGCTCTAAATCTGGAGGAAATCATGAGAATTCATGTCATTTTCTGACATTTAGCCTCACATTCCACACACCATCAGTATGTTGTGATTTTTCTGTTTCTGTTTTTTTTTTAGTGTGCCTGCATGAGTGTTTGTGTGTGTGAGTGTATGCGTAATTAAATATCTTCTCCTGACATTTAGCCTTACCGTCCACATGGCTCTCGGCAGGAAGAGGCAACTTGGGAATGACAATCTTGAATCTTGCAACATATCACATTTTGTGTGTGTTTGTGTGCAATTTTCTGTGTCAGTTTTTGTGAAACTGTGTCAGAATTGGAATACACAGCTATTAAGGGGGAGGCCTGCCACTCATGTGTCTCCAGGGGGTGAATAGACCAGACACTATATATAAGGGAAGAGGGAAAAGGCAGACTAAGGCGAGAAACATCGAGAAGCACAACTAATGAAGGAGAGGAAAGGAGTGGTGAAAGTATCATGACACCCATTGTGTTACAGGGCAGGAGCAGTAAAGACAAGCAAGTGGCCTCTGCAACTTTAAGATTGCCATTAAACCTGCATTAAACTGCTTTACTTGTGTTTATGGTCGGCTTTGTACGTCAGAGAAAAAGGGGATCGTAAAGCAGGGCTTTGTCTGTCTGCTATTGATTTATATCCTTCGTTAGGTTGATGACACCGCCTGCTTATGATGTCCTAGCACAGACTGTAATTACAGAGCACTTCTGTCTTTTTGTTTCTGATGTCACTTTGTTAGTTTAATTAGGCTATATTGGGTTTTAGAGTCATGACAAGAGCAAAGCTATGATGTAGGGCAAAAATCATCAATGGAACATCCTCTTTTGAAGACGTCAGGAGCACAGTCGGGAGATAATTATTGCACAGACATATAAAACAGACCCCGTGCATCTCAACATCTGCAAAGACAAAGAGAATGCAATCTAAAATTTAATGACTATTCTGTCTGTGTTATGACCAAAGTCAGAGGGAGGAGGTAGCGTATGTGATAAGGGCCTGGATGGAAATGAAACACCTGGGTTCAACCTTGAGAGCAACTGTTTACACTCCCAGTCCCCAGGTGCTGGGGGTGAGGAGAGCTGTAGAAAGCCATTGATGTTGTGTTTGTGGGTGAGAACAAGTGTGTGTATAGAGTGTATATATGATGGGATGGGACCCAGGGGGGAGCACGCCAAGGTGACCCTTGAGTGGAAGAGAAGGAAGGAGAGCCCACCTGCTTGCTGGTGGTAACAAAATAAGGGTGACAGCCATCCACCTGTCTGAGAACACTCTCATTTCAGACCCCATCTGCCAACACCCTTTTTGGAATATCTCCTCCCTAAGGGCAACTATGACTCACTGTAATTCAATTGATCAGACCTGCTGTCTGCTGTCCCTACACTTCACTGAAACTACAACTGCTCACTTCCTAAGGGGGTCATTTGAGGGTGCTGTTAGGCTCTACAGTACATAAAGAGCTTTTGAGCAGACTTTGGTTTTATTCTACTTCTCCTTTTCTTGTTTCAGAGAGATACAAGGCCCCTAGACTTGCCTTGTCAGAGTGTGCTGTAAGTGGTCTGGCTTGACTAAGTCATCACACGTGGCTAACAGGGAAGGCCTTTATTTGCTCCTTTTTTCTTCCTCCCCAATGTTCTCTAAACTGGAAACTCATCATTGTGTTCTGTTGCTCAGATAATAGTTGGCTAACAACAGAGCAATTTGGCATCTCAAACAATGGTCACATATAGTACACTGTCAATTTGTCACTTCTCTTTTGCACTGTGTGTGGGGGGGCAGCTGCATGTGATGTATGCATTGAAGAAAGATACACACACACAATTACATTCTTTCAGGGGCCAATCCACCCTGTGAATAGATCTTCTCTGAGGATGTCTGTCTGATTGAACTCAGGGGCCATCCCATGACTCCTATGGCTGCACACTTATGGTCTGGACCTAAGGCGGTGTTTGCTCTTTCTCAATAGGTTTCAACCACATAACTGAGTGAGGTCTGTGTGGAAAAGACCCCACAGACTTCTGACCCATCTTCAAGATGTCTCTGAGTCCTGGAGGGCTGAGAGACCTGCTCTACTCACTGCTAAGAGAAATATGTTCCATGACAACTGAGAAGGAATAAGACAGAATGACAGAATGTTCAGAAATTGATGTCCAAAGCAAAAGAAGGAGGGGAGTGGGGGAGTTGGTGTTGAAAGGAGTGGAACAAAGTAATTCACAGGGGAGGCTGTGGCTGAGTGGTTAGAGCAGTCGTCCTCCAATGCAAGAGTTGGGGGTTCGAATCCACAAGCAATCACATGCCGAAGTGTCCCTGGGCAAGACGCTGAACCTCTCGTTGCCTCCGATGTGTGTCCCATCAGTGTATGAATGTGATAAAGCTCTGATTAGTCTCTTTAGAATGATTTGTGCAATTAGCTTTGTATAGATCTAGTAGAATGCTGTGTGAATGGGTAAATGAGGACACAAATTTTAGTGTAAAGCCTTTTGAGTATCTCCATAAGATAGAAAGACGCTATATAATACAGTCCATTTAATGTTTCAAGGTCAAGGTGTCTTTATTGTCATTCACATCACATGTGGTACATGAGGTGGAATGAAACTATGTACACAGGGTCCCAGTTACATCCAACAAAAATACAAATTGTAAAGAAAAACAGTAATAAGATCCAAGATATGAACTAAGAAATATGCTAAACTAATAATACACTAAGCATTAATAGTACAAAACAATGCACCAAACAGCAGCATGAATATGAGTCTGTGTGAGCAGATGAGGACGAATGAACACAGCAACAGGAACTAAATCAGTGGCATGAGATCAGCAGCATTGATAATCAGCAGCACATATCAACAATCAAGTGGCATTACAGTTTTTTTTTTCTCCCAGTGATAATCCTGATTAGGGATTCATGAGTCTAACAGCCTCAGGGTAGAAGTTGTTCCTCAGCCTAGTGGTTCTACACTTAATGCTCCTCAACCTTCTGCCTGAGAGGAGCGGGGCAAAAAGTGTGTGTGCTGGGTGAGCGGGGTCCTTCATGATGCATTTGGCCCTCTTCCTTTATCTGGAGATGTATATGTCTGTGATGGTGGGGAGACTGACTCCAACAGACTTCTGTACAGCCTTCACCACTCTCTGCAAAGCTTTTCTTTCTGCAGCTGTGCAGCCTCCATGCCACACGTTGATGCTGGAGCACAGGACGCTCTCCACTGCACACCTGTAGAAGGAGGTGAGGACTGAGCTTCCCAGACCAGCTCGCCTCAGCCGCCTGAGGAAGTAGAGTCTCTGATGAGCTTTCTTGATCAGACTGATAGTGTTGTTTCCCCAGCTGAGGTTGTCATTCAGGTGCTCACCCAAGTACTTGTAGCTGGAGACCACTTCCACCGCAGACCCTCCTATATGCATTCACTGCAACACCTCAATGTTGTTGATCTAAATCTAAATATTATTTGATAACACGAGCAGAACAAAATTGCACACCTCCCACCTTGCATGTGAATATATGGCTTTATGACTTGATTGCTTGCTGTAGCAATTAAGGTGCTTGAAGGGGGTAAGAAACAGCAGAGAGAAAGAGAGAGAAAAAAATAAAAAATATGTCTGCATTGTGCTTCAAATAATTAGCATTGTCTCGATGATTAAACCTGTCGAGGGAAAGACTCCAGTACAGATATATACAAGTCACACATACATTCTTGTAGATGTACAGGCACTCACTGTCATACACCATCAAAATGCATACACAGCAGTATAGATGATACCTATTAGACTAGATCTGTGTGTCACAGAAGACCTATTCTCATGAAGTATTGCAAATCCGATTGAACTGGAGCATAATTCTGGGAATTCCAAAGATTATTATGAGACACTATGGAAAATGGTATTTCAAATTATAGCAGTGTTAGATGCCTCAAATACTGCAGTAAAACATTACTGCTTTGCACTTTGCTCAAACTGTTGCTTCTGACTCGAGCTGAAGCTCATGGGGAATCTGCAATAGTTGCCATTTCTGTGATGAGTTTATGTTGTAGCTCAATTCTCCTATAATCATCTGTGGATCTTTTCTAGTGATTTAAAAAATACATTTCTCATTAATCTTGGCTTATCACAAAAAGCTAAATTGCCTCCCACAGAAATTGCATTAGTGTGTGCTTTGGCCAAAGGCAAGAGACGGCGATAGATAGTAACAGAGTTTGCTATAGGAAGGCAGGAATGCAGGAGGTGCACACAGGAGAGAGGGACACTGACAGATTGAAAATGTAAAAAATGTGTAAATAAAGAGCAGAGGAAGATGAAGAAAAAAATAGAATAAAATGGAGACTTAAGAAATGGAAACTAGGAATGAGAGGAGGAGAGTGATGAGGAAAGGGAAGGTTGGTCTCATTACTAAAAGACCTTCTCTCTCCCTCCAGGCTCAGGTGACCCCAGTTCTTTACACCTCTACCTTTCACACCACTAATCATTAGGTTTTAATCACCAGGATATTCTCTCCTTTTGTCCCTTCTCTTATCCCCCCTTCCTTCCCTCCATGCCCTACTTTGTGCCCTAGCCCTTGCCAAGGTCCAGCTAATTTTATTCTAATTGGCCGTGTAGCTGAGAATGATACTACTCTGGCTGACTGTCTCCATCCATTCATCCATGCATCAAGTCTCTGTTCCAGGCCTCGTCCTTTCTGTTCCTGCTGCCTGAGCCCCGTCTCTTTCTCTCACTGCATTCACAACTTCACACCTCTGCTTGTTGCTTTATCCCCTCTCTGCTTCGTCTTTTCGTCTCCTCTCTTCCTCACCTTTAATTTTTTATTTCCCTTTTACCCATATGCTGCTGCGCCTGCTCCCTCCGCCTGTCTGTCGTTCACACTGTTCATTGACATCGCGGTTGTGCGAGTGTTTTCCAATTTCTGTTCTCCCTCTCGTGTTGACCTTACATTCAGCCAGACAAAACAAATAGCCTTGATGTTGTCGACGAACAAAAAGCTTTGTGTGACTGCCTTGATCCACACACAATGGCATGAAAGAAAAGTGAAGCTGTTCAATTAGGTGAAGCCGATGACTAAAGCCTGACTTTCTCTCTTCTCTTTATGAGGGAGTCAGCAGATACGAGCTCGACGTCAGATGACACTAAAAAAAGTGCTGCGTGAACAACAAAAGGTGATGAGACTCTTGTTTGCCAAATACGCATTATTCTCTGTATAGAGCAAAGAATAAAAGTTTCTAAATATCCGTTTTCCCTAATTATGTTCAAAAATTGCTTTTACAGCATAAACACATTTTTGTGGAAATCCATCTTATTGGTTGATGTTGGTCACGTTTATTTAACCCTTATCATAAATGTCTTAACTGTCTGGAAGCCTTCCACAAGGACATAAAACAAAGTTTTCTTGTGAAAAAATAAAACATAATAAACACATATTATAGCATCTCAACTTTACATCTGTCAAACTTACAAAGACAGGAAAAAAAAAATAGATGGAAATTTTACTGTACGATCACTCGCTACAAAAAAATCCTCAACTTTTCTTTTCTCCTCTGGATCTGGATCGGAACAGCTCCAATAAATTTTCATTACACCTGTGTGAAGCGCTTCAAATAGAGCCACAGAAGCAGAAACTAATTACTTTCTAATTTATTGACTAATGGCCACAGCCCTGGGAGACAGCTGCAATTGTTCTAACAGTCCTGCTGCTCCGACTGCACTCAGGTCCACTTTAGATTCATAACCAAAATAATTTATCATTACAAGCACATTAAATTGAACCGTATAGACCATAACAGTGGTAATTTATATCATTTTGTTGTTGGGAATATTTTTTTCTCCCCTGTCTTAAAAACATACAATCTAGGGGAAGGGACTCTCACAATCAGGCACTGGAAGGTTGAGGGCTCACTTTGTTCTTCAAACAATTCTTTGTTGAAAGCTTCACTTTCCTCTTCTTGAATTTCAGTGATAAATATAAACAAAGCCCCAATTCAGACATGATCAAAACAGTAACGATCTGGAGAGAATTTCCTGCCATTGTAAGCTCCAGCTCCTCTTTATCAACCAAGCGAGCTCTGTGCTGATAAATGACTAATTTTGTACAAGTGTTCTGTGTCTTTCTTGTTAAGACAAATGACTTTCAGGATGAATATGTCCCAATCATCAGAACTGGAATGGTCACCCAGTGGGTTTGAACAGTGTGATAACAACATTAGCCATGTGCCAAGGCTTTCTTAATTACTATAATGGATGTCATTTGTGTCCTGATGGGATATATTAAAGCTACTCTGAGACAGCATTTTTCATTGGTGTTACTGATATACAATGGTCATAAGACCATACATATTCATTATTAATGCACTGATTAGCATTGACCTTACCCTTAATGAGGATCTGTGTTTTGTTTCTGTTTCCTTGTGCCATATTCCATTTACCCTCAGTAAACCTCCACAGTATTGTTCCATTCAGCCTGCCACCTTCACCTGTCCCCAATCAGTGTTCAGCCCAGGTGTTTCCACTTTCACTCTCATCCAGCTTGTTATTCAAACCATCCCTTGCCACCACCTCACCGGTGGCTCATCGCTCTGCAAACATGTCAGATGTCTCGGTCTTTCTCGTGCCTCCTTATGTTTCCCCCTGCGTTTTCATGTAAGTTTTGCTGCCACGTCAGCCTTTTGGTTTTGTTAATTAATAAGTTCATCTTTGTTTTATATCTGCCTGCACTTGGGTTTAACCTACAGGACTGTAATACTTAAAGAGGTAAATAGTCTGAAATAATGGCAACAAAAATCCAGTACAGGAAGCAGCCATCTTGTAGATGCATACAGCATGAATAGGTGTGCAAACAATTGGACATTAGTGTAAAAAAAAAAAAAAAAAAGTTTAGATTAGTTTTGAACCACTGACCACAACAATCTGTTATATTGCCATGTGACCACAGCACAAAACAGGTCAAACCAAAGACTGAAGGACTGTCAGAATGTTGATGGAAATTGTATTAAATAATTTTGTGAAAAGAGAAGTAGGAAGATCTAAAGTTTGTAGCCCCAAGCTACTCGAGAAAACTTTATCCTTTCCTTTAGTTGATTCATAATCACACCCACAATCATAAACACATAAAGCAAAGGGGAAAAGCCACTCTGCTTTTTTTTTTTCTTTCTTTCTGCTTCCCTTTCAGACATTAAAGCTTTCACAACTTGATCAATAAAATCAGCAGGCCACAAACACAGAGGAGATGGTGTGTTTGGAGAGCATCTCCTGGGACGAACAATAAGGACACCGAATAAAACGGGGACCACAGATGCACAAACAAAGCACATACACAACACATATACACAACCCGTCCTAAATTCCAAGCCCTGCATTTATGTCAGACTCTTGTTTAAGACACAAGCCACTTAATGGAGCACAGCCAAGGCACAGTATGTATTTTGGTGCATGTGCGTGTGTATGTGCATGTATGTGTTAGATAATGTTGGAATGTCGAATCACAACCACAGGCAAAGGACAGACAGGCAGCTTAGAAATACCCTTTAAATCAAAAGCAATCTCTGCTTAAGGCAAATTCAATGCTCTCATTCAAGCACATAAATACACATTCTGTACACACAAGGAGGCAAACACCATAAAATACAAAGTGAGATTATTAGGTCTGAAAAAATGTTGGAAGAAATTAATGACATTTCAAAAGCAACCTCTCTCTAAACTTGAATAAAATCTGTCAGCATTGAGAGAAAATTCTAAATTTTTGGCATTGGAGACACAGCAAAAAATCAATTTCAGGGCCAACGATGGTGCCAAGGACATGTAGAAGGGCATAGCTCTGTTGATCTGTTCATATCAATTTGCTCTCTCCTGAAGACAGAGAATACCACAGTGTGCAGAGCTGCATCTTTAAGAAATATTGCCCAGATAACGGTGCCATAAAACACATCATTTTACAGTCAAACCATCTCAGTCTCAAATGCACTTGGAGCGGAAGCCATTTTCAAGCAACATAAACTTTAACATGGCGCTACATCTGCCAAACCGCTAGCTTTCACACTACATGGGACCAAGCAATTTAATTAGGGGACACTGAATAGCTTTAAGCAGCATTCTGGGAGCTCCACCCGAACTCTCTGGACCCTCGACTGTTTGTGGTCATTTCTTGATGAGAGATGAAGTCCACAGTGACCAGTCTCCAAACTGCACAGTCCAGTATGCAGAGTGACAATAGTTGCAATGTATGTAAAAACTGAGTCTTTTAAACATTTTTTTTAACCTGATGTCACACAGAAATTGTTAAACCTTTATTTAGACAGATAAGTCACATTGAGCCTAGAAGACTCATTTATAAGTGAGATCTGTTTAGACAGACAAAAAGTAATGAAACTGGACACACGCAGGAATTGTAGGCGAAAAAATTCTTATCAGACTTTTTCTTCTTGGCTGAGAAGAAAAAAAAAGTACTTTTTGTTTGCAGTTATGTAGCAGCTTGCATCAGTTTCTAGCTTCCATGTTGCATCAATCTTTTAATTATATAGCAATATTAAATGCATATGCATTTTGTTTACTAATGACCCCTAATAATAAAGTACTAAACCTCGAACTCAAAGTATGGTAAATAAAGTCCAAGTATTCTTTGGAGAAATGCATATTGTCCCCCACCTTTCATGCCAGTTTTTTAGATTGAAATCATTGCATGTTCAGAAATTACAAAGTTGTGGTTGTTTTTGTCAAACCTTGAAAATACCTTCATGCTCAAGTTCATGCAATAGTGTGAAATGTCATGCTAAGTGTATGCTTTGTAAATTATTCTTAGCTACAACCACACCACGTTATAGCACAATTTCTGCAAAAGTAACTGAAATATGGCTAATTTTGTGTTTTTGTAAGGTCAGATGGCTGTCTTGCTTCTTTAACTTCTATCTTTAACTTCAAAAGTTAATCAGTTGTAGATGTACATCCAATGATTACTATCTGAAAATTTTGTTTAAATCAGTTCAGCGTTCCATTATATTTTGCTAACAGACAGATAGTTGTCTCCAAATAGTTAATGAGAAAATTTTTAAACAAAGCTCTTGCATAATCTATTAGAGCTCACAATATGTGTTGGGATCAGTTTCAGCTACCATCACATGTAATTTGAGGTCAATATCTGTGAATTGGATTGAGCGATAACTGTTTTCTGTCTTCTAAGAGTGGCCAGCTGTGGCAGCCATATTGAATTGGGTTGACTTCAAATGTTACACACTTAGGTGTACAGCAATGATTAATTTCTGAGAGTTTCAATAAAATTCATTCAGTGATTCAAGAGATATTTTGCAAATAGTCAAACAAGCGAATATAAGTAAAAATATTATTGCTGGTCTTTCATCTTTTGTTGGTGAATGATTATTTTGTACATTATTGTGGGATAGAAAATACATTAATTTGACTATTTTCTGATTGTGAAGCATTGCTTTTATAGACACTTTCTGCATTTATTAGAAAGGGGTTAGAACAATTCCATAAAAAAAGATAAAAATAATTCAAATATAAGCTATCGAACATATGAGCTCTTTGATACTGATTGATCTGCACAGAAAAGGCTTGACTGACTCCCACTTTGGTAACTTTCTAAACAACAATTTCCCCCTAGAAAAGCCAGAAAGGAAAACTCCTTTAAAGTTTGCTTGATTTCTAATAGAGCCTCCCTCCACTGAGCATTTCAGCAGCCGTAGGGGGAGGAAACCAGATCATTAATGCACCCTAATTCAGAGAGTATGGATTACAGATTGTTAAGGGTAAAGTTTGATTTTCGCCTTGACCAACTGGGAGCAAATTCTCAATATAAATTTAATGAATTAAAGCTGATGGAGGATTGGGCATGGTAAGTGACTTTACCACTTTCAATAGTGATTTACCATGTACAACTGAGTTAACTGTGGTTTGTGCAGCCTAGAACAAACAACATTAGTATTTCAGTGTCTCTGGACACCCTATAGCAGCTTCAAATGCAAGAATACAAATAAATCTTGCTCCTGGTTTTGTTTAGACGTCTCGTTTCCTACCACAAAATAAGTTCTTCAAGGCAGCACAGGTAAACATGATAGATCTTGGTCTATGGATGAGGTGAGATTGGTAGAAGAATACAGCAACAGTTTAGTTAAAATGCTGAGTAAATCAATTTGTTGTCTTAACTGCTTTATTTGTTGATGCATCCCCTTTAAAGAATCCCACATCACAGTTTCAGCTGTGATAATGGAGCTGTGCGTGCATGAAGGGGCGCTTGCTTGGGTTGAGTGCTTTTTAAATGGCTCACCCTCTGCTTCTAAACACAGTGCTCAGTATGTCTTCCCGCCCAACTTTGAGTCTCTTTTAGTGGGGTGTGCCGCTAATGAGGCCCTCCTGTAGAGTTGCGCTCCGCTCCTCTGTTGGTGCAGAAAAGCGCACCCCCGCCATGTCCTGACATTCTGACAGATAGTAGCCGTGGGAAGCATATGGCCAATGTGGCTATGGCCCCCAACGTCCTCCACACTGTCATAGGGAACAGGCATAATGAGGAGTAGAAAGATGGTACCAAGTCCTGCATATGGAATATTAGTCATCATATTTTCCAAAAATGCCACAGCTCTGCCCAAAAATGAAAAAATAAAGTAGAAACATTGCCACATAATAGGAGTTAAGAGACGGCAAAACTTTGTGACTTCAGACAGAAAACTGTGTTGTTTAGCATGAGCGAACCAGTCAGGAAGTCTTCAAGGAACTGTTTCTTGTTTGTTTTTTTCCACTAAACTTATCTAAATAATGAGAGTGCTTGCAAATACATTTAAAATGAGGAAGCATAACATGAAATGTTTGACTGGTTAGGATTGTCTTTACATGCATGACAAAAAGAAGTCAAATAGTAAACGGGTTTGAAACTGGGATATGTCATGGACTCGGCAGGAGTGAGTGATGGTGTGTTTGGCCAGAAAGTGGCTGCTCTCCCTGTCAGATGTCAGTGTTGTTAGCCTCCAGAAGCTGAGGTCCACAGTGACCAGACCTGATTTTAGATAAGGTGCCCATTGAGCCATGCCCTCGACATGGACTCCCTCTGGCCCAAACCATTCTGTCCGTTCCACTGCCTCTCTGTGTCTGGCCTGTTTGACCCCAGAATGTCTAGACACCTCCCAGCTTCCAAACACTCGGGTCCGTCTCAGCTCTTCTGTCTTCATTCTGCTCAACACTGCGTCACAACACAAGCTGGCCTGAGGTTTATGAAAGGCTTCTGAAAAAGGCAGAACAATGCCAGGGAGTTTTCTCCCACACTCTCAGTCAAGTCTTAGAAAACACTGCTCAGAATTTGTTTCAATCCTCTTGTGAGAGTGACTAAATTATCACAATCCGAGACTTGCTACAACTTATCAGACAGTCCCGAGGGCTGGCTGAAAGTGTACAGCAGCCTGTGCCAAAAATTCTATGATGTAGCTACACCTCTGAGAACAAAACACGACAAATGAAATAACTCCAAATACTTGTATGTAGGCAGAAAAGAAGATGAATGAAAAGAATAAAAAAGCCAAGACAATTATAATGGATGAGTTTTGGTACAGACTGATTTGCCAGTGGCTAACCACTTGCACACCTTGTTTTTGCATCTAAATTTGTCAGTCACAAAGCCACATAGTGTATCAGAATGTTCTTGCAATGTGCTGTTCCTATATTGTTACTGCCCTCATTGCCCAACAGGTGGAGTGTGTCTTCCATTAAATGTATTAGGGCTAATGTAATGCACTTTAACCCTGCTGCATTAGAAAGCTGGGATAGCAATGAATTATCTTCCTTATGCTCAAAGCCAGAGCTTCACAATTATGACTGATCTCTATTAAATTACATGGATTGAATCAGAGATCCTTAATTAGGCCCCAATAAAAGTGTCATGTGGCTTTTGAAACCTCTGAGCATGCCGTGATTGGATAAAAATGTGAAAACATACTAAATGAAATTGGTTTACCGCTGAGTGTGCGCCCCATGACTCTTGAGTGGAGCTGCAAAGCAGGGGGAAATAAAGTGAGGAAAAAACAGCAAGTGAAAAAGAGAAGAGAGAAAGACGGTGAAAGAGGGTGAGGGGAGAGTCGGAGCGAGTCACACCTCCTTGCCTCAGAAAAGCTCTTAAATTCCATGTGTGACCTGAGGGACAGCGCTCCAAAAAGGCAGCCTAAGATGATGTGATACAGAATCTGACTATTGCAGAGCTGTGAGCTAATGCTGTCTGCAAGAAGTCTCTCCAAAGAGTGCTAAGGTTACAGCACAAGCCCCCAGGATTAAAAAAATATGTCATTTAAATACATAATAAGTTTATACGAAATACAAACGAGCACAAAAACACTCAAAACTGAATTTACTTTAAATTTTAAGATGAAAACTATATAGTTGCTGTATAAGTACAAAATAATAGTTATTAGTCAATTTAACAATAAACATTGGGTTTTTTTTGTATTGCTGTAGGCAAGAATAGCCTCTTGTGCTGGTCTTTGCTGCAGCATTGAAGAAAAATTCTGATCACACTTCGCTGTTTGGTCACGATAAAGGTTTTGTTCAGGGTTGTCTTTTGTGTTTGGTAGATTTTGCAACATTACTATTTGCACAATGCATTCAACAGGTCCAGAGCAAAGACATGTTTTGTTTCAGGTTTTATATTTTTAAGTCATTGACTAATGCTGCTGCTGCAACAGATGACTGCAACTTAAATTGCACTCTTCAGACGTGCAACTAACCATTTTAAGAGCTCTGTTTTGTCCATTCTTGTAAACAATCTCAGTGGTTCATTGTTCACATATCTTTAGTGTAACCCTCACAGTTCTCCCATTGAAATTAGTGTTTTTCTTTCTATTCCTTTTTGTCATTATCTTGTTAACAATCAGTACCACCAAGCAGCCACCAGGTTCTTGTACTCTCTTGTCCACTGGGCACATTCTACTTTGTACAACTGCAAAGACATCTGCATGTTTATGCAGATGAGTGGACTCAGTGGTGTTCTGAAAGACTGAGGTG
This sequence comes from Nematolebias whitei, assembly GCF_014905685.2. Lineage (NCBI taxonomy): Eukaryota > Metazoa > Chordata > Actinopteri > Cyprinodontiformes > Rivulidae > Nematolebias > Nematolebias whitei. Next base: position 23,331,568 of record NC_056508.1, on the reverse strand, counting down.
TGAAGAGTGAACATACATGTTGAGAGTACAGACTCAGGGTGCGCTCCTGTGCTGCTTTCTGTCTTTTTCCAACAACACAAGTCTTCAGTCTCAGACTGTTATCTGTGAATGATCCAGACAGATGTGGAGACAATCACCTACATGCTTTCAACAGGGATCATCTCACTAGGCTGTGAATGTTGGAAAATAGTTATTGATTCAAAATTTCAAGAAAAAAGGCAAACATTTCCATTGCAGTTTGACTAAATTCTAAGTGTTAGCCACCAAGCAAACACAAACTTTGTAGCTATCCTTTGAGTGGCCAGGTTCGGAAAATCCTGGTCTATTTTGTGTGCATGGCTGGCAAAACTGTATTGTAGTCGTTGCACTTTATTTTATTGTCCAGTCTCTCTCATATCATACCTGCCTCAACCAAATTTGTACACATCTTGGCATTAAAACATCTAGGGTTTGATCTACTGGACATTATCCCTGAACATTCAGGGCTGTAGTACTGGGTGTTTTCTGTCATAGGAGAGCTGTTGTGCAGGTGTCAGTGCTCTGAGATTTCTGGAAACCAATTTAAGGATTGTGTCTGAAACAGCCAAAAGTGACTACATTTTGGAGATCAACTTGATAAAAATGTTTGCCAATTAGTTGTCAACATTCACAGTACAGTGAGATACTGGCTTTAGCTTCCTTTAAACACATTTCTTACTAACTTCCTTTCTTCTTTGGAGAAAGCATTCTTCTTCATGTGGAGCAGCTTCCTCAGATCACTGTGCATCCAGACCTTAGAGAATCACCATCCTGTCCTGAAGCTGGTGTTGTCCACACAGAAGTTCATTATGCATTCTGTCACACACTTCAACATGGCACTGATATCAGCTCTGTGGGACTACAGAGCAGACATCAAACTCAGTGGCCTCAAAGAACGCCTTCAGATTTTTTTTTTTTCATCTTCATCTGACTATCCCCTTACAGTTCATTTGGTCACAGGTTGCCTCTGAACCAAAAATGTGTAGGGTGAGGTGAGAAGTGCCAGATTATGATCTGCATTTCCCAGTGAATGAAAGCCTGAGTATGATTTTATAACATTTGCGAAGAATAAAACCAACATTTGTCTGTCCATACATCCATCCATTATCTTTACCCGCTTCTTCCTTTTCAGGTCGTGGGAGTCACTGGTGCCCATGTCCACCAGTCACTGTGCGAGAATACACCCTGGACAGGTTGCAAGTCCATCAGATGGACACATAAACACAAACAAGACAAACAAACATTCACTCTCTCACTCACGCCTAGGGACAATTTAGTGTTGCTAATCAGTCTAACATGCATGTTTTTGGTCTGTGAGAGGAAGCGGGAGTACCCGGAGAAAACCCACACATGCGCATAGAGAACATGCAAACTCCACCAAGAAAGGTCCCGGGCTGGGATTTGAACTGACGACCTGAGCGCTGACAGGTAACATCTCTACCAACTGATCTACTGTGCCACCAAAGTTTGTCTGCTTCATCTTAAGTATACCGGTAATTCTTTGGTTGGTAAGCTGCTAAACATAAGGATCAGCAAACAACTCATTTAACACATCACCATAAACAGTGGAAAATGCATTTCTTACTAATGCTTTTAGGGGGTAAAAAGTATTGTAGAAAATCCTAAATTATATAAAAAACAAAACATATGATTGAAGCCATTGCTAAGAACTATTCAAGATATTTTTAACTCTCAACCAAACTCATCTGAGACCTAGTTCTTTCTAAAACGTGGGACATAATGCTTCACTGCTCCCCTGGACCCACGCATGGCCTAATGTCAGGATGGCCAAAAAGCTTTTAAGTGCTTTAAACCATAATAACCCAAATGCTTTGTCGCCCCTTGTGAGCGCTGTGTTTGTCAGTAAAAAAAATGTGAAATTCAACTGAAATAAAAGCAAAGATGGGGGACTTTCAGACATTTTGGTTGCATGGGATTTGACATCTAAAGGCATTAACAAGGGAACAGAGAAAAAAGCAGCTCCAAGGATGTGTTACATGGTGACAGGGAAAAGGAGAAAAGAGGCTGCAAACACATACAGGGGCACAACATGCACAGGGCTATTTTGCCCTCTTCTCCTTTTGTGCATTTGCCTGCTATGCTGTTTACAATGTTTTTGTGTTTGAGAACATGGGATTGGGATAAAAATGCAGATCTGTCACCACCATATAAAAGCACATAAACAAAAAACAGCCTCCAACCACCTTCCCACTCACCACTAATCCTCTCATGCCCTAATTGTGGGTGCAGTCACCCCACATTCACATCTTTGGGGAGAGGAAAAGGAACAGAGCTAAGGCTGTGGCTGAAAACAGACCTCCCTGCCTTCCCCTCAAAATGATTCCTCTGCCAGAGGACACCAGAACGGTAGGTGGTACTCTCTCTCCATTTCATTTCACTTTTATCTCACTTTTTCTTTGCCTATCCGTCTTCTTGTCATTTTGAGCTCCCTTTTCTTTACTTCTTGTCTTTCTACTGTAAACTGCCTAAGGTGATTATGAAATGTGATGGTGGTGGGTGGAGAAGGCGAACCTCAGTTTTTGTTTCTTTTAAATAGGTTTAAAATACTATTATCAAGCACAGTTGAGAATCTAAGATTGTTAACATGTACAACCAAAAAACAGCACAGAAGAAAACAATGAAAACAGAAGAAATAGCGTACCCATGGAGTATTATTAGTTGGATCTTGTATAATTAAAATGTTCAGAAATACTGAAATGGTTGATTGAAAGTCTACTGAAATGCAAAACGAGCAACACAAATTTGTATTTTGATACTCCTTGTGGGACTGAAATAACTGACAACAGGTGAGTATTTTTTTAGTGTATAAAAAGAAGCCAAAGAAATATTTAGCTCAAGGATCAACCACTCTGTGTTAAACTGAGGGGGCCATGAGATTATCAAGTTTTAAACAAATACAAATGTGTTGTGGAAATTACAGTGTAAGCTCCCATATACTGATACAAACTCCCAGATATGGAGTGGGGCAGGGGTATACTCTAGGAGTATGGGGTACCAGGCCCTTTGATATGGGCTGTTGGGTCCTTGTATGTCTGGTGTCAGACCTTGGTTCGCATTGCCGGCAGTAAGTCAGGCTCGTTCCTGGTGAAAGTTGGACTCTGACAAGGTTGCCCTTTATCACTGATTCTGTTCATAACTTTTATGGACATAATTTCTAGGTGCAGTCAAGGTGATGAGGGGCTCTGTTCTGGTGGCCTTAGGATCTTGTTTGTTTTTTGCAGATGATGTGGTCCTATCGGCTTCATCAGGTCGTGATCAACAGCTTTCGCTGGAGCGGTTCACAGTCGAGTGTGACACGGCCAGGATGAGGATCAGTTCCTCCAAATCTGAGGTCATGTCATGAGCCAGAAAAGGGTAGAGTGCCTTCTTCGGGTCGGGGGGAATGTCCTGCCCCAAGTGGAGGAGTTTAAGCATCTCAGGATCTTGTTCACAAATGAAGGAAAAATGGAGTGAGAGATTGATAGGTGCAGCGTCTGCAGTGAATGGACACTATACGGTCTGTCGTGGTGAAGAGAGAGCCGAGTTAAAAGACGAAGCTTTCAATTTACCGGTCCATCTATGTTCCTACCCTCATCTATGGTCATGAGCTTTGGGTTGTGACTGAAAGAATGAGATCACGGATACAAGCGGCCGAACTGAGTTTTCTCCGCAGGGTGTCTGGGCTCTCCCTTAGAGATAGGGTGAGAAGCTCGATCATCCGGGAGGGACTCAGAGCAGAGCTGCTGCTTCTCCACGTCGAGAAAAGCCAGTTGAGGTGGCTCGGGCATCTGGTTAGGATGCCTCCTGGACGCCTCCCTGGTGAGGTGTTCCGGACATGTTCCACCGCGAGGAGACCCAGAGGAAGACACAGGACATGCTGGATGGACTATGTTTCTCAGCTGGCCTGGGAACTTCTTGGGATTTCCTCAGAGGAGCTGGCCCAAGTGGCTGGGGAGAGGGAAGTCTGGGCCTCCCTACTTAGGCTGCTACCCCTGCGACCTGACTCCGGATAAGCAGAAGAAAATGGATGGATGGCTCCCAGATAATCATCTGGTAATTATCCCGGATAGATTTGAAGTAGAGCTGCTGCTCCTCCACATCATGAGGAGCCAGTTGAGGTGGTTTACATACCTGGTAAGAATGGCTTCTGGACACCTCCCTAAAAAGGTTTTCTTTACTTTTTGGGGGATGGATTGATAAACTGTGTAAGATGTCAGAAATCACACGTTTGCTGAAATACTATCCATCCATCCATCCATTTCTTCTACTTATCCATGGTTGGGTCACAGTGGCAACAAGTTTAGGAGAGAAGCCCAGACATCCCAACTCCCAATGATGCTCTCCTGCTCCTTCTGGGTGATCCAGTTAAAACCTTTCCAGCTAGGTATGAGTCTGCCCAGTGTCTCCCTCAAGTGGGTGAGCCTTAGTAAACATCAGATGGAGACACCTAGGATGCATACTAATCTGATGCCTAAAATACCTGAGCTGATTCCTTTCATTGTGGAGAAGCAGCCCTACTCTGAGATTTTCCAGGATGATTGAGCTCACTGAACTTAACTTAACTCTGTCTGAGCTTGGCCACCCTACATAGGAAGCCCATTTCAATTGCTTGTACCTGTTATCTTGTTCATTATGTCATGACTCATACCTCATGACTGCAGGTGAAGGTTTGAAACAAAGATGGATTGTTAAATCAAGAACCTTGTGTTTTGGCTCAACTTCTCCTTCACCATGACAGACCAAAGCAACAATTCATTACTGCAGTCGAAGTCTTGATCCATCAGTCCATCTCCCACACTGCTTTAAGTCTGAGCCCATTAAAAATGGGGCTATGTGCAAAACTGTCCTGTGTTTTGCTAACTGTTGAGAGTCAGTTCCTTATCAAGCTTCCTATCAACAGCATTTCCATTTTTGGCTTCAGAATATCTTCAGTTAAAGAATGAACCTTAAACTGTTTATAAAGGATGGTGATGTTGTATAGTTTAGATTCTGCACAGCTACCAAACAATCTTGAAGGAAGCTCTCTAGGCTGTAACAACTGTGCCAGGTCTGCAGATCAATAAGATGAACAAAGATGTCAACATAAAGCAGCTGAACAGAATATTATTGCACAAAACCTCAGAAGGAAATCCTGAACAGTGCAGCTTCTTCTATAAAGAGGTCAGAATTAGAATAGAGCCATGCCAGCCATCACAAGATTACTCAATTTTTCTGTCTGATTTTTTTCTTTATCCCTCTTAGTATGGCAACATTGAGTCTCATACGCTCTCGTTCAGGCACAAAGCAAGGTGCACATTACATGCTGCTGCTACACACTTTGATGCTTGGCAGCTGCTGTATCATTGTCTGGTGACATAAAGAGCAGTAAAGCACTGAGGAGTGAGTGGACAGATTTTTAAACCTGTGCTCACTGGCACATTTTATGTCTTTTAACCATTATCATCCAAAGACCATTATCATCTCACTGTGAAATTATATTCTCCCCCACCCCCACCCCTCCACATGCACACACACACAAAACACACAGAAAGCACATATAGCTTATTTTGTGAAAAGTTTGAGTTAACAAAATGACAACAGGCTTATTGCCTGCATGTAACAGCAACCTTTCATTTCCCTTCTGACATCATAATTTATTGTATCTTGCTTTTGCTTCTTTTTGGCCTGGTGTAGGTCTACTTATAATCGTGAAAAACTCAAAGCTTTAGAGAAAATAACTTCAGTCAAAAATAAAATTATAATAAATAAAAAATAAAATAAGAAATTTTGCTACAATAAGAAAAGAAAGGAAAAATATAGTAAACAAATAGGATTATTTTTGGTAAAACAGGGAGTTAAAAATGAATGGTAGAGCTTCAAAAAAGTTATTTGTTGCTAATAGCCTATACAAAATCAAGATTATCTAGTTTTTTTTTCTTAACTTTCAAAATTCAGTTTGTTAAACAGTAAAAAAAAAAAAAAAAAAAAAATTCAATTGTAGCCTAAATATAAGAAAATAAAAGGCAAACACTCTTACCTATATCAAAATTTAAAAAATATGTTGAAATAATAGATTTTTTTTCTTTATTCACCTTATTCGTGAATAAGACATACATATTACTTTATCCAATCTGCATGGTTCTTACCTTTCCAACTGTGCACTCCTCTCAAATGTGCATGACAAAAAAGATTTGAATAATTTATCAATTGTCTTCTATTTGAATTGATTAATTCACTAATGCAAAATTAATAAATGGCTATCTTGCACATTCCAGTCACTTCATCCTCACCCATCTTTAATGATGCAGTTAAGGTAGTATGGGTCCTGCCTTTACTGAAGTACGCACTGAGAAAGAGGGCAGAGGTATGCCGCCCTGAGGTATTAATTTAATACATTTATAATGATGATGTTACATCAGAATCAACCGTCTACTTTTCAGATTACATGACAGAATGGAGAGACCCCAGGTTTTCATGGCAGTGAGTGAAAATGGATGTTACTTTTTATGTATCTGAGAGGCCAAGAGGAGAGTGGGTGTAAGCCAGATGGATAAAAGGCAAAGGTTAACCAAATGAAGGTATGAACCTGAACTCTCCTTGTAGAAAAGGTCTTGATGCAAAGGGCACACTGCGAGACAGGTCACTGCACTTTTCTATTACTCACTGAGTGAAAGTGCAAATGTTCAATCCCACTTTTTCACATTTTTACTCATTTAATGACGCCACATGGCAATTTCTCAATTGTTGTACTTCCTGTACTTGGAAGCTCAGTTGGGGTGAAGAAATGGGACAGAATGTGTGCCTGTGTGTGTGTGTTTCTGCACACTCATGTCGTGCCTGTTCTTTGCCGGTGATTCACCGAGCTCTCTGGCAGCCAGCCAGGACCTATTTTTTCCTTCCCTTTACATAACAGTAAACAATATCACTGAAACTGTATGTCCTGTCCTTTTCTTACACTTCCACCTCCTCCTCCTTCTCGTTTTGTTTCTCTGATGCATCCTGTTCTTCCTCAGTCCACTGTCCTGCATGTTTAGAACTTTTTAGGACAACCATTATGGTTTGCTGTGTGTAGTTGGGCTGCTGTAACTCCCATGGGATTGCGATATGAATGGTCAGGAACAGATGCTCTCTGGTCACACCCAAAGCACAGTGTGGTACGGTGGAGAGGCATGGAGAAGTGCGTGGGACGGGAACATGTTTTTTACTGAAATGCCCCCTACTTCCTAACGGCCCAAGATCTTCTACCCGTTACACCATATGCCTACAGGACTCTACCCAGCTGGACACTTGGACATGTTCAGCTCAAAATAGGGATTCACAACCACAATCCTTACTGTGCTGGTGAACAGACTCTTATTCAGCCCCAAAAGAGCACTTTGACGAAGAGAAAGAGAATGGTACCAGAGGGGTGGGGAGCAGAGTGGGGTCAAAAAATAGAACCTCAAAGGGTAAAAAAGAGAGAAGAACTGAAAAAAAGTTTAGCAACATTGTAGAAATGATTGAGAAAAATCGGGGTCAAGCACCGTTTTTGAATGTATAGGAGAGGTGTAGGCAGAGTTTAGTGTCTGGACTGTTCTGTGGCTCAGTTGTAAAAAAAAAAATGCATCGAGTCTACGTTGTGCAAGTAAGAGAGTGCCAGGGGGAGAGAGACGGGACCATGGGGTGCAGGGCTGGCTGTGTACGTGGTGGCTGAGAGTGAGATCAGCTGTATCTACGGCCTGCTTTGTGACAGCCAGCCTGCACGCTGCTCACCGATGCAGAAGCGCTAATTGAATTAAGTCTTTATTATCAGGCTGCAGAGGCAGCACTTCTCCCCATCTCTGCCCGCTTGGCTGACACTTTCTCCTTGAACACCTGCTTGACATCAACTTCCTCTTCTATTTATTTATCCCCGCTCTCCTGTGGCCCGTTACTGGCTGCATTCCTAACTCCTCTCTACCTCTTTCTCCAAATTGGCATGGTGAGAGAGAGTCTAGGTGTTTTTTCTGTCTATCTGTACTGCACAATACTGCTCAACTTGGATGGCTTGGCTTGGATAACCTTATCACAGCTTTACACATCAGTATTGATTACCATCCAAAAAGGGCCCACCTTAAAAAAAGCATTAAATCCTCTGACTGATTCTGCCCTTCTTGGACTTTATCAGGAGCCCTTTTGAGGGAATAAAGACAATAAAGCAAGATGATGTTCTGAGTTCTACTGAATAGTCTCTAGTGAGCAAGCTGGCCAGTGTAATATACAGCAGCTTGGATGTGAACTAACATATATCTAGTCCCCTGTCCATTTCCACTAGCCTCAGGCTCAAGCTGCTTCCCTGGGCTCAGATTGGGCATTACTTTAGAGGACAGACAAACATGAGGCACTATTAAGTTGGCGAGCAGACTGAGGCTCTTGGACCTGGCAAAACACTAGCTGTAATCTATTGACCGTTTGCATTCTCTTCTCTCGTGCCCCAAAAACCACAGGACTTTTCTGTATCTGTCAGTTAAATCCATTGCTCACCACCCTCCACCTCTATCTGCTGTTTACCCACTCTATTTTTCCTCTTTTTTCCCTCTCCCTCCTATATGTCAGCTCAATCCTTCTCTATTCCATCTCTTTCCTGTTCTTTCGTCTATTTGCGTAAATCCGTTCCTCCCTCGCTCTTTCTCGTCTGCACCCTATCCATCACCATCCCTCCCATCTCCATCTAGTCTGTTCACTTCTCTTATCGACATGTTTCCATTTTCTAAACTGCTCCCGCTCAATCAAATTCACTCTTCTTTCTGAGACCATTTTTCATTTTCTGTTTCATTCACTCCTCCTTTGTGCTGCTTGGGTTCACCTCCCTCCTGTCCATTCTGCTCTCCCTGGTGGGCTTTATTTCACCCAGCCTGCAAGACACCAGGTGGGCATGGCTGTCCTTGTCACGGCTGTTGACTAGCCAGAAGCAGCAGGATACAGTGTCCTTCAGGGCCTGACACAACGGAGTAGCCAAGTGTCACTATTCCACAAACGAAAGTTTTACTCAGGATGAGATGGGATAATAAAACAACAAGGAAAAAGAAGGACAAGTAGAGGAGAGTGATAACAGCAATGACACTAGGTCACGTTACCAAACTGTCTCTTTATATTACTTGACATGATGGATTTATTTCATAACTCCAGCTTGGGTCAGTGCCACAAGTCCTTCTGTCCTAGATCCAATGTAATTTTATCAAACACCTCTCCATCTTTCATGCCTTTGTTGCTGTTTGCATCCCTCTTTTTGTATACCACCCTCTTGCTATGTCTTGCCCCTGCTGCTATTGTCCTTATACCAACTCCCCTCTGAAACTCTGCCAGCCAGCCAACCAGTGCCACAATGCATTAGGGCCAAACACTATCAGACGTGCTTCTCAGGCACATCTTACACATCGGCCTCTCAGCCTCATGCATATACACAAACACGTACAGTCCAGCATTTCTTCACACCATCTGCCACAGTGACTGACAGAGATGCAGTTTACACATGAGGCTTGAGGGAGGTCTTATTCACAGTGGCTGTCTCACTCCAACACTACTTCTCCAATCAAAACAAAAACACAAGGACTATGGTTTTTATTCTAAACACGCACACATTCTCACTTGTCGCGACACATGGCATCTCACTACATATGTTCAGACATAGTGTGGTTTTCAAAGGCATAGTGCTGGACTCTCTAGCTCGCAGAAATGCCTACATATATAAAAATATTTACACATGCGTACACAGAAGAAAGCACAATCCCTTCTATATACTTTTTTTTTGTACACTAAATCCAGTACAAAGTCACAGCTTCCATGCACAATAGCAAACAAACAGTCATTAGCAGATTTCAAGCTGCCTTTTAGTTCTGCTCAACACTGTTGTTGGTGTTCCTGTGCCTCTGGGGTGGCACCACAGCTGTAGGTTTTAATAAAAGCATTGTCTTTGGAAGCTGTCTAATGGGACTTGAATTCATTTTGGAGGGCTGCAGTCACCGTAGCTGTTGCTGTGGATGTGGGAGGAGAGAGGGCTATTGCGCAGGGACATGGGGGCAGCTGGGTTCAGTGTCACCGCAGGACCCTCCAAGGACCGGCGCTTATTGTTTGATAGTTTCAATATACAATGTGTGGGTGTGTGAGAGCGTGTTTTGTGGTCATGCACTGCAGCCACCTGCATAAATTTAGGTATTTCAACCTTGTGTATGAGTCAAAGCACACAGCTGACAAAGTCTACTAAAGATTATATAAATAAACACTGAAACACATGACTATTTTGTTTTTTGTGTGAAGTGAGCTGCAGTTGACTAGCCCCATAAAACAGACAGTTAAAAAAATAAATAAATAAAACTTCCTAATGCACTCCACAACGTGATAGCTACAGGATGCTCAGTATAATGAGTTATCTGAAAACGACACACAGGTGTCCATTGTATGTTTGGGCTGACCAGTCTGTGACACCATTCATTCAACAGTTACTCCATCTGTCAGCATTCAAACACCTTGGAAAAAGCCCCTCAAAGGTACATTTGGGTCATTTATGATGAATAATAAGCGCTTGCTCTCAACAGGAGGCCAGTGTTTCGCCAATGATGAGGTCAAATCAAATGTTAATGTCTAGATTTGGAACCACAATTTTTTGCTTTCCTTCTGTTTTCACTCATATCCCACAGGCACCTTTGCATCCCATCAGCAGAAGTTACATGGACGCATCTTTAGAGAGGCAAAGGGAATGAAAGAGTATGGCTATCTAGAAAGCAGCAGTAGAGGAAATCCTAATTGTGCCTATAAGTGTGTTCCCTCCTGTGGAGTGAAGGTGCAAGGTAACGGCCATCTTAAATCACAGCCTGGCTGTGGCCTTCATTAAAGCCATAATGCCAGGCTCTCCCTTTAATGGAAATGGAAGGCAGAGAGGCTGTTGGTGTAAATTAAAGTGTAAGGCCCGAGTAGGGAAAGATTTCCCCAGCTCTGACAGGTGCGGCCTGAATTAGCTGTAGTGCTGTTCGAGCAGTCAGTGGGAGAACACTGGTATTGATTTTAAGCACTGTTGCACTTCCTATCTAAAAGGGAATGTGTATTACTTGAGCTGAGCACATCAATCACTCAGTATTCCACCACTCTCCCATGGCATGCTTCAGATTTTGAAAAGATAAACAAACAGAAACAGACCAAAACAAAAGACTTCCCTGGCTGCACTTGTACTGTACAGGCTTAGCCTGTATGCATTAGCACACAGCTCATAAAAGGCATGGTTCGTGCATGCATTTGGTCCACTTAATTTTATTTTCCTGGTGTTGACAGAATGCCATCTCTATTCAGGGCATGTCCTGCATTGCATGTCACCTTGGTCAAACAGCTGGCGTCAGCTCCTTGCGCTCTGGCTGCAGCCCGCTCCTCTGTTTATGACCTGCATGTGTCAGAGTTGTTACATGCGTGCTGAGCAGCCATGCAGCACTGTGCCTCTCTGTGTACAACCCTGCTGCTTATCTCTGCCTTCCATCATACCCCTGCTGACCCAGTCTAGAGGTGCTCGCTGAGGAAGAATTAGCCTTCTTAGCCTATTCCCCACAGGGGTCAACCCACAAACAGACATGCAGACAGCTAAGCCACAATTAGACACAAACATAACCAGACACACACCTTAAGATGTGTGATGAGAAATGATAAGGCAGAACTTAACCACAGGTGTCCTGAGTGTGACCTCTCACATGTGACCTTGAACTGAAAGCCTTTTATGTAGAGTCTAGCCATCAATCAGCTCCCATCAATCACACACATGCTACATGCTTTCACCTCTCCCCAACACTCTTCTCCACTACATCCATCACTACACCCCAGCCTTTCACTGACTTACCTGAGAACATTTCTGTCTGACTCTCCCATTTGAAAACACATCTACACAGTGAACCCACAGCCTCACAGTCATCTTGTCCTGTGTTGATGGCTAAACTAAAACCTGGGATCTGTTGTCATGCTGTCAGGCGTTTCGTTGCATCTGTAGGTGCACTTGTAGAGTCGCTCCCTGGAGACACATCTGAAATACCAACACCTGACTAAGACATGACCACCAAGAGTCTACTGGGGACTGACCACTGCAAAGCAGACCCTCAAAGGTGACAGATTGTAGCCAGGAGCATCCTGAGAAACATTTGTTTAAAACGTCACTGAATCAAAAATCTCTTTAGTTTTACACTTTGTCATGAAGTCTCGTCTTGCACAGGAGAGCATTGGTGACATTTGTGATGCACTAACACAGAAATATGCTTTTAGTAAACCATTTTGAATTAATTTTCCAATACAGGAAGATAACCTGTGTATTTTTGAAGAGGGTAATAAAGGTTACTCTAATTATAAAGGCCTACACTGAATTCAAATATAGTGTGAAACAGAGAGTTTTCTTAAATAAATAAAAAGAAAGAAAAACAACAAAAAAGCAAGGAATCATTCAGATCTTTCTGTTTATAATTATGCATGGGAGATATTGTATTTGTCAGTGTCATTACACAGAACAACTGTCAATATTTCTCCTAGGTAGAAAAAAGGTTAAAATTTAGGTAAACGATGGACTCACTGCCAGTAAAACCAGGGTCTGTTTACACATGGATAAGGACAAAATGTCAACATGGCAAGTCCAGCAAGCAAAAAAATTGCTTTTTGTGTATGAACATTAGAGGTGTAAGTGTACATGTATTCATACTGAATGGTCACAACACAAACATTTATCATAGGTACATTGAAGTACACAATGAATATGGTGGTCACAGGTGATGCCCTCATCCATCTAGAATAATAATAATGTGTTTTGTGTCATCATTGTATATTCCCATACAATGGCAAATTGGATCTCTGCATTTAACCCATCCACCACCAGGTGGTGCAGTGGGCAGTTATTGAAAGTGCCCGGGGAGCATTCGGGGATAGGGTGTGCTGCCACGACATGTGCAATGACTGGGGATCAAACCTAGGACTTTCGGGTCCCGAGTCGGCTGCCCTGCCTCTACCCCATAAAAGTGGGTGCTTGTTTATTCACCTGCATTGTGCGATCAGCCATGACAGAAAAGATGCAGAACAAGGTACTATGAACAGCACTCTACAATGAACAAATCATTAATGCCTGGTTCAGAATGCCAGAAGCTTTAAAAGTCAAAAAGTTATGATCCACAGTAGCATAGGAGAGCGACAAGAGGTCTCCTGTATAGCAAGAAGTTATGTAACATAGTGCACGCTTTGATGTAACGCATGCTTTGATATCTGCATGGCAGTCCCTTTGTGTATTTGTGATATTCCTGATATCAAGTGTTTTGTTCCCACATTAGCACTCACTTGCTAAGAAGCTTGGTGAGTGTTTCACATTTTGTTTATTTTTGCATTATAGTATTGGGAGACGTTATGCAACTCGTGTTCTATCGCCTAGTTCAAATAATATGAAGGACACACTCCTTGTTTTTTGTTGGAAACCAAAGGCTGGCATGGCAGCAGACAAAACTCAAGGAGACACAGAGGAGAACTAGACTGGGCATGGAAGCCACAATGCCAGACATGACCAAACATACTCAAAAACACTGATCCTGACAGTGACAGTAGCTGTGCTATTCTAAAAAGGCCAAGAATGTGAATCTTGCTACTGTCTAATTATAAATACATTAGCTAAATAAACTCAAACAAAGAGCAATATAATGCTGCAAAGTGTCAGATCACATGCATTATTAATTATCAACTTCGATATGATATATAATTACATCACACCCACTTCTGTCACAATCACATTGGCTGATATTAAGTTTTATGCGTTAAAATGAGCTAAAAGCCAAGAAGGACTTTTCTCTAGCTTCAAACGCATGCATTACCAACATATCCCCCTACTCTTTTCCAAATATCATAGCTACTCTTGGCATTTTGTTTCGCATGTGGGTGTAACTTCTAACCTCGAATGCTGAGTGGTGAGTGTGCAGACAGATACGAGCACATTAACATACCATTCAAAGCAGATGTTGTACTAATGCCTATTATGTTAATTGGGATGCTAAAAGGTGCTTATTAGCCGGTATTAATATTCTATGATGTATCTGCAAACTGTGAACTTTTCTAAACAGCCATCAGCAGCCTGTAAAATTAAACACCCCACCCTGAACTTGAGAGAGGTCGGTAAACTGTCTTAAAAAGATATGTAAAATGAAATATGGTAATTTTAGCTCCTTGAATGTAATAGTTATGAGGCTATGAATCCTAAAAAATGTATGCTTAAAAGAGGGCATGAGTGTAATTGTCTTACCTTGTTTTAGGGGATGTCGTTAGCCATTCTTCATGCTTTTCAAATGTTATCAAGTACGCTGCAATCTCCTGTGAAAGAGAGAAGAGAGGAAAGAGGAAAGGAGTGAGGCTTAGATATGTCATCTTTAATCACTGTTCTCTTGTGTTTGTAATACATTTGTGAAGCTGCTTCATTGATATTCAGACAGTCTAACCAGCAGAACAAACAGAAGAAAGATGGAAACATTGCTGGTGCCGAGGAGTTCAGGCATGTAACCACAACCTGGTAGAAGTAAAACGAAACACAGAAGTGAGCATCTGAGGTCAGAGCATCTTCTGAGACCATCTTTGTTACGAAAGCTTTGATCAAGTTCTCCTCTGAGGACATCAAGGTGCTCTCAGACAGATTGACATCTTTGTGTTTGAGAGTGAGGAGCTTTTAACATTTTAGGTCCGATCCTCCCCCAAATCCCTTTGATCTGCCCTTGACACTCTTCTTTGGATCAATCCACTTTTTAACCTTTGAATAATAATTACACGCAAGTCCCACAATATTGACATGCATGTGTTCTGCTATACTTCAGAAAAGGCTGCAGATCCTTTGGAGTCAGTTGTGTACTAAAAGACGCTATAGACACAAAATAATGATAATAATAAAAATATAGAGCAGAAACTGCCACTGGCATAAAATAAAATACTTCAAATACGTGTTTCTCAAGCTCACCTTCACAACTGCATCTGTCTGTGTGTAGGGGGGGGGGGGGGGGGGCATGTTAGCCCATACCCAGCCATTTTCTCACCAAACTAATGGACAGAAATGAAGGAACTTTGGGTAACGGCTGACAACCCATTGATTACCCGTGACAGGTAGCAATTCACCCTTCACAAGAACATTTGTCAGACTCCTTCAAAGAGCAAGACACAGGAACAGACTTGATGCCATCTTACACAACAGCATTGTTTTCTTATTTTCTAAAACTGACCATCTGTCTTATATACCTGTCCACAAGAAGCAGTATTGTTCACAATAATAAAGGCTAACAATATGTGTAAGTACCAAAATCTGCATTTCCTCTAATTGTTACACAAGAGTTTCAGTAGCCATTATGTTAACATTTCCAATGTTACAATAGTAAAGTAGATTATTTTTGTCAATAAGTCACTTGATTAAACAGAAAATAAAACCATTTATTATAGGTGGCTTTGAAAAACAAGTGACCACAACACAGTGGTCTTCACATTCTCACTTGGAAAGTTAATAGCTAAATTCTAAATTCAATGTTTCAGACACAACCAGCTGACTGCTAGTAAGTCCAAGTACAAACAGGAAAAATGCCTTTAGAATGTTTCCATTCTTTTTTATATAAATATGAACCAATACAAGAGGCCTCCCAATGGTGTGTCACCAGTGGGACCTGGCATTGACACAGCTGACTGGCAATAGCCCTCAGGGGTGCTGCAGGGTGTCTCACTGTGAGGGGTTCCCAGGCTGGCAGGCATCCCAAATGGGAAAGGGGTGTTAACATGATGGGTAATAGTGCCTCCAGGTGTGGGCTGGGAGATAATATTGTGTTGATTAACTTACTGTTCTCCTGGCCTAACAACCAGAGGCATGAAACCAATGAGAAGATGGATTTTAAAATAAAATAAAAAAGACAGAAAGGGTGTGAAAGTTGACAAAAATGCTCTTCTGTTTTATAATTTCAAGCATATAACAGAAAAAAAATAACCATGGGAGCCACAGTAGCTCGGACATCTGTGCTGCCGTTTTATAATCCTGTGCGTAGTAGTTCACTTCCTGGGGCGAAGTCTGCAGAAGGAAGCAGCCAAAAGAAAAACAAAACAACAACAAAAATAAACAGAAAAATAAACAATAAGAAAATGCAGCTAATTAAATGAGGAAAAATGTAAATAAAATAAAATAAATGATGTTGAGGTGTTAGTTGAGCCATCAGTTAATGTGGACTAACAGTAAGTAACTCGGGACATTATTACCTGCAGTGTCCCCTCAGTGTGGACTGAAATAGACAAAAGCGCCTTCTCCTACTCCGCTCCTGTTTCCTGGAATATCTTGCAAAAAGATCTGAAGCTCTCGACCTTGACCTCTCCAAGTGGCTTCAAACATCTGATAAGTTCATGGGAAAAACCAATGCAGACATGTTCTTGTTTTTAATTTTCTACATTGCCTTACAACCCAGCTGTTGTTTTTTTTTGTTCCATCTTCTTTTAAATAACAATTTATTTTCACTTTTTCTTTACCCGCTTATTCCATTTTGGGTCACGGGGGTCGCTGGTGCCCATGTCCAGCAATCACTGTGTGAGGGGCGGGGTACACACTGGACGGGTCGCAAGTCCATCACAGGGACACATAGAGACAAACGAGACAAACAATCATTCACTCTCTCATTCACACCTAGGGACAATTTAGTTACCAATCAGCCTAACATGCATGTTTTTGGTGTGTGGGAGGAAACCGGAGTACCCGGAGAAAACCCACGCATGCACCGAGAGCACAGGCAAACTCCACCCAAAAAGGCCCCTGGACCGGGGTTTGAACCAAGGACCTGCTCGCTGAGAGGCAGCAGCTCTACCAGTTGCGA
>NC_056508.1:23278909-23314639 GCF_014905685.2 Nematolebias whitei | reverse complement strand
CCCCTGGACCGGGGTTTGAACCAAGGACCTGCTCGCTGAGAGGCAGCAGCTCTACCAGTTGCGCCACCGTGCTATTTTTACTTGTTATTCTCAATTTGTATGCATCCTTTACGATTGTCTTTTGTTGTCCACTGTTGTCATCACTCTGTTTAAAAACCAAGTCTCTTGTAAATGAGTCCCCGAGGCTCAATGGGATTAACCTGTATAAATAAAAGTTGAATGAATAATAAAAACCTTACTTTCTTCCGTCTTTGTTACAAAATTACACAGAAATGACAGATTTCAACCATCCTTGCTATTTTGTGTTAATTTTTGTACTAAAGGGTAATAAGAAGTTCCTTCGGTGACCTCTGTGGCTCTTTGCACACAGCCCTTCCATCACTCTTGTCTTTAAAATTGAGCCAGAGTCGTTACCTCAGTGGAAAGGGATGAAATAGGGGACCACATGGTCTCGTATTTAGAAATATTTCTACCCCAAAAAGTGCAGCTTTACCTCTGGCTTCGCTCAACCCCTCCCTGTTGGAACAGATGCCAGGGATTATTCCAACCCCCCGATCAACCATAAAGGTGCAATAATCTTATGGTGAGGAAACAAACAAAAACAGACGTGCAGCCATTAAACAGCTGCAAAGAGACAAAGTTTGCATGAGGCGGCTATATGTGAGGCTATAGTGTGCGTTTGGGTTAAGCAAACACACCTGAGAGTTGGTGTGAGAGGTGGGGAGGGAGAAATGCGTACGCAGTGTGCTGAACACTGATGGTGCATCAAAGTCAAAGCAGCTGTCGTCAGTGAGCCCTGGACTCTATCTGCTGAAATCACTGCCTCTGGCCTGCTCTCCTTCACTGGGGAAATATTCAGAGGAGGCTCTCTGAACACACACCTACTACCCTCGCTCTACCTTAAAGTCAGAATCCACCTCATGCAAGGTTATTTGTGCTTCTTTGTGACTCAGCCGTCTGTATGACACAACACTCAGTTAAGATTTTATTACCAGTAGTGAAACGTGGTAATACTGTGGCATTCTCCTTAGCTCAAATTAAGGTAACCTCCCAAGGAAATATAACTTAAACGTTAAAAAGAAAAAAAAAATCTGGAAAAAAAATAATAATAATCTTGCAGTGAAGCAGAGACTGAACAATAAATTTGCAGAATGACACAGTGGTTGCAAATAATGTCGCCTTTCATTTTCTGTGGGAAACAACAACCCAAAGCTGTTTGTTCTAACTCAGCCATCTCATTTGTTTCTTTTGTCTCTGTAAAAGCTATGACACACTGTTAGCAGAGGGGGCTGCACTGTAACATGACAGAGTGGTTTCGGGGCTGATGGAGAGGCAAGAGTGTTTGCTTCAGTGTTACAATCAGTAGGTATGATTACTGGTTACCTGTCTGTGCATGGCACTTCATTAACATGCTTTCAGGGGCTGTCACTCCCATACTCATCAGTGTGTTACCCCTCTCTCTTCTCGTAGTCTCCACACAGTTCATGCGCACCTCTCTCCTTTTCTCCCCCTCTTTCCCATAACCGCTGAGGTGAAAAGGAAAGCCACCATGAGAAAATTTCCATTTTGAGACGTGTTGAGGCTTTTACTGTCTCGCTCTTCAAATGATATTTTCATTCTGAAGGTACAACATTTCCTCCAGTGAGAATCATCTTTTGAAAAGTCTACCTATTTGAAATTGGAGATGACACTAACATATTCATCCTATTTCATGTCTTTGCATCAAGACGGGCTGGTGTGGGAGCAGGGGCAATAAACTTTTAGAAAAATACACACACTGCTCGACTCAACTCAAAGTCTAATAGTATTATTCAGTATTATGATGACTTCAGCAGAAACTCTTCTTGGACTTGATTTGCTGAATTTCTCTAAAGCAGTTCACTTTCTCATCGCACAAAGGTTTTCAAACCCAACCCAGTTGTCTGTCGGACATATCCCAGTGCAGATTTATACTGTCCTTGAATGACCAGGGGCAAGATGTATTTTACTTTTCTGATTCCATGTCCGCAAACATTGATTTATGAGAGAAGAGATGTGTTGAGATGAGCCTTAAAACCACTGCCTCTGTGCCATTAGGAGAAATATGTGTGTCTAGGCCTTATTTCATAACAAATCAGATACATGTCTCTAAACAGTGTTCATAATGTTTTGCATTGTCTGCAATTTGTGTATTTAAACTGCCAAAAAATAAGAAGCGAGCCACCACTTTGTAGATACTACAAGTTCAAATACCCTACTGTCTGAGAATTTAGCCACATTACTAGATGTACTTATTGTCAACACCCCAATAAATACATGAAAAAACATAAAATGAATGTTTGTTTCAAGAATTACATCATACGTTTACTAATTACAGTACTTTTCCAGTTACAGTAGTGCTCCAGTGACACTAATGAAAATGCACTTAATAAATAGCTGTATTAGAAAATCTAACTTTAGAACCAGTATTGATTTCAGTAAAAGCTTGAGCTAATGAAATGAATATGAGGGAGCAGGAAGATGTAAAAGAATAGATGGAGTGAAGTCTGTTAGAGGATGGCGCCTCCAGCCTGCCTTGTGGTGAAATCTGGGGAATGCATCCTCAAAGCTTTGACCTTGCCCTGCACTTGAAAGCAGGAAGCGTATGAGAATGAGGGGGGCAATAGGAAGGATACGGTGAGAAGAGTCCTCCCTGATGACTCTGGGTTTCACTATGGAGTGCCAGGTCATCTGATATTTCCTCCAGGGCAGCCCAGGCAACCAGTCTGACAAGGGGCAGGCATAAATGGGCTGGTAGTGTGTTTGGGTATAGCAGTGTGTGTGTGTGTGTGTGTGTGTGTGTGTGGGTGTGTGTGTGTGTTTGTGTGTCAGGGGTGGGGGGGTTCCTGAAGCACCAGGCAATCACGAGATTACACCCACTTACACACACAGAAAATCTAATGCAATTAGGCACAGATGGAGATGAGCACAGGAGAACGGGATGAAGGAGGAGGGTCAGGGAGTTATTGAAAAGAGAAAAGATAATCAAAAAGGAACGTGGAAGGAAAAAAGTTTACTTTTCTTTTCCTCCATGACAACAACAAAAAAAATGGATTTAAAACAGTAGAAGTGTGAAGGCGTGGTGATTAAAAAGTGTGCTTTGGTTCGATTCTGCAAGCAGAAGCACCTTAGCTGAATTCTTTTTTTGTTTACACTTCATGAATTCTTAATGCTCAAGCAATAATGTATCACACACCATATCTATGCAATCTCACATGGTCATATTACTCTCTTAAGCTAAGGAAAGTGTTCAGGTGGAGTGAATCTGTTTTAGCTGGCAGTAACCTCCAGCTAGCCTTTCATACTGTTTGGGCATGTCTCATGAAAGGATGCAGAGGAACTACTATCAAGACAAATGCTCAGCGCAGAAAAAAAGGGGGAGAAACTAAGAGAGATGAGACAGAAGAGGAGGAGAGTGAGAGAGTTTGCAAAGTGAAAGTAAGCAACAATAGAGTAGGATGTTGACAGATGCACTTGGCATCTGCTGTAGAGGAATGAGGCTCTTCTATGAGTCCCTGTGCTGGGTTAAAAAGATGCCCTCTACAGCATACTGCTCATAAGAATCTGCATGAGGTCTCCCCCCTGACAGGGAGAAGTGGGAGCCAAACTGTGTCCACTCTGTTACTCCTTTGTGGAATGCAATACAGTTTTTCTGCCTCTGTCCTTCCCCCCAAAACAATAAGAAACACTTTGTATATTTGGAAACAAATTTTTTAAAGTAAAAAAAAAACAAAAAAAAACCCCACCGGAAACAGAAATTCACAGAAGAAATGGGTCAGCATGCACTCCCCCACAACAACTCCTTTGAACATTTTTGTCAAATGTACTCTTTCACCACATCATGGGGCCGGGATGGTGTAGGGGCAGGGCAGCCGACTCGGGACCCGAAAGTCCTGGGTTCGATACCCGGTCATTGCACATCTCGTGGTGTCTCTGAGCAGGACACCTAATCCCATATTGCTCCCCGGGCAGCTTACATAGCTGCCCACTGCTCCACCTGGGTGCATCCCAGGTGCGATGAGTCACATACAGAGGGCCAATTTCATCTTTTGTATGGGAACATACAGCACTTTATTATTATTATATGTTTAAAACCACATCAGCAGCAACACATCCAGATTTTTTTAGCTGTATAGAACGGGGAAAGAAAAAGACAAACCGTCCAGCGGTCTACATTAAACATTGTTCTGAAATCAATTTGGCATTGATTCTGAATAGGGATGCTTTCCAGTACCCAGTCAATGCTTATGTTCCCATTTCTGCTTGGCATGCTGGTCATAGGATTGTTTTGAAAAAGGAGACATTATTTTGTGAGGGTGGGGAGAGGACTCCTGCTCAATCCACAACACCTCCGTTCCCCTACAATCAATGTACCTACAGCAGCTGCTCCACCAGCACTCCCTGTTTTGTTTACTATATGGCTTCTATACGCTGTATACTTTCCTACAAGAGCTTGAAATATGTGACAACAATCATGGAGAATAAGTTTTATTGAAGAAGGGTGATGAACATGTATGTCATTCTAGCACACTTGATGTTGGCTTTTCCTTTAGAAGGGAAGAAGTGTAGAGATTGTAGAAGAAGTCTATTATTTATTTATACCTTTTATTCAACCAGGAAAATCCCACTGAAATCATATGTCTTTTGCAAGGGGAGGCCTGGGTCTATTCAAACGCAAAAGTTTCCCAAAAAAGGCAGAGACTGCAATAGTAACAGAGTAGGGTAAAAGTAAATAAAATACACTGGTGAAGATTCTCAGTCATCCAGGACTTGGTAAATTCAAAAAAGTTCAAGACAAAAACAACTGGACTTTATAACGTCTTCTGTTACAAATAAAGTCCAGCTATTTTTGTCTTGAACTTTTTTGAATAAATAAAATAAACGGAAGTTACTGTCTACCAACAAGGAGGCAGTGAGCCTTAAGAACACAGTGGATATGAGTATGTTCAAAACTTGGTTCTAGGTTTAATTTACCCCTGCTCTAACAAGCCTGTTAAAAGTCAAGCAAATGTTTTATTGGTTGGTAAACTTTTTTTCTTCTTCATTTATAAAATAAATATGAACAAATGTGTTTGTAAAATGTATATTTAAAAATATGTACACTTGTGATATTGTGCTCCTGACAAAGAGGGCATGATATAGTTTTTTCTCTGTCTGGTATCATGGCACTTGTCTTTGATGTTTATTGAAAAGAAGTACCGGTAACTATTTGATCTCCAAGTGCTACAATAATCTCAGAAGCAGCAGCAAGTAAAGCTATAATGAGGTAAACACAGAAGATAGACTTTATATACCACTTATTCACATTAAAAACTCACAAATGTGTGTAGGAATAGATCTTAAGAATAGAACAGAAAGCTGACTCTGATTAAATCCATCCATTGTTGTCAGCCAAATTAAAGGTACATTTTGAGCCAGGGTGTGTTGCTGTGGAAGCATGTGGCAGCTGATGTAAAGCCCATATGGACCCCCTACCTCTACCCTTGAGAGACCTATGTATAATGAATTTTATTATACCGCTTTTTTCTTCTGTCTATCCTCTTTCCCAAGGGCTCTAACTTCTAGCGTATCTTTGAGGTTGGCAGAAACATGAAGCATTACGGGGCAAAAAAAATGTGAGTGCAATGCTACAGGGCACGGCAGGAAGTGGCTAGTTTCACTTCCTGACTGCCTACGGCTGCCTGACCTCTGGCGTCTGCGCTGCTGGTCCTCCTCATCAGCTATGCATCAGAATGTGTCCCCCCTCCCCCACTGACAGCCCAACCAAGGAGAACGACGAGTGGCGAAGTCCCCATGATGCTGACCTCGCTGCAGCCCCACTGCCAAGACTCCAGGCTGTTTTCCAAAATCCATAGCTCAACTTTTCTTCTGTCTACTCTCCGTCCACTGAAGAAGGAAAATAATGTAGGAGCAGTCTTCAAAATTACATGGTGATGGAGCTGGTGGGGGCAGGGGTTCTCTCTTTGTCTCCTTTCTTCTCAACGCTTTCCTATATATCTTTTTGTTTGACATATGCTCTTATTTTGGTAGACAGCAAATATTGGAAGTGCCATGTTTGATTGTACAGCCAACAACCGGCAGAGCTGTTTGATTTCTAATACAATTTCGCAGCTTGAAAGGAGCGTAGACATAAATGTTGCATTTGGCGCTTTCCTGTGCTTTCTGTGAGAACAATATTGCAGTTAAAATCCACTGAGAGGCATTAGATGTCACCTAAATATCACTGAAGTATGATTTCTTTTTGAGTAGAGACGCTGGAACAATCAAAGTCCTATATGCTAAAATATCACCGAAAAGTCAAGAAGCGGTGATGTTATGCATGAATAAAGTGATAGTGGAATCTAGAAGGTCACCACTTCACTTATCAATCACTTGGTGTCAGCTTTCATTTTAGGGCTCCTCCAGGACCGATCCAAACGATGGAAAAAGGAGGAGTGGAGAGATCTGCATGTATTCCTCAAAAGGCACAAATGAGATGAATTATTTCCCATGCGATCCTGAGAGCCTATTTATTACAAGCTCTAGAATCAATTAATGTCGGCATTATCCTTTGAAATTTCACTCATCACTGCAGCTAAATGACCAGGGCACCCTTGAATGAAACCAATTTTGACTTTCAATCCAAGAACCTTCTCTACCAGAACTACCTACAGGTCCGTTTGCTGAAACACAACTATCCTTGCTTGTGAGGTTATCTGAATATTAGCAATTGAGACATTTCTATGAGTTTATAATGTGTTAAAAACACTTTTGGGCATGACAAATGTTTGATTCGGGCTGTCCTCACATTGCAGCTTTATGATGAAAAAGCAATAAATCAAAAACAATGAGTTATGTCACAACGTGGCACACAAAGAAAAATACTCTGTTAAAGACAGGACGTGATGAGGCGGTGAAAGAGAAAGAGATAGAGGAAAAAGCAATAAAATAGACTCTAGGGGCATAATATGTGTAAAAGGGCAAAATGCTACATCCGTAATCGACCACATTATATTTGTGAAGAGAAACAGAATGAAATATTGAGCCCGGCCGTCTTGTCCATCCACAGAGCGTGACACACTTTGCTCTTGTGAGAGGGGGTAAAAAAGACATGAATACAAGACAAGTCTGAAATTTCACCAGAGAGATGACCAAATCCTCCACTCAGGCCAATTAGTGGACAGAAAGTCTTCTATTTCCCCAACAACTTGTCAGCATGAAAGGATCACCCTTTGTCAGATTCATGCCTTTATCCTCTACTGCTATTTTATATACACAGTGAGTCCAGCAGAAACACACACATACACACACATACACACACATACAACCTTTTAATTCTAACATGTACAAGCTACATTCCTCTAGCTTCCCTTTCTCTTCCTGTCATCTCTCGACTTGCCTGACAGGACACACGTGTCTTGGCAGAACGCACACACTCGTGTATGAACATAGCCTGTAAATGCATCTGCACTTACAGCAGAGTATCAGTCAAATCCTTGCATGAACTGCCCTCATTTTATCTCCTCTCAGCTCCTGGCTGATGTGATTGTTAGTTCTGGAGGACAGCTTTCTTTAATTGAAGTGAGTGTGAGTGTATGCGAGTGTGCATGGAGCTATCTGTCCAAAGCATCGCCTAGCCATGGCTGTATTGTCGGGCCTATCAGACAAGCTGTCAAGCATTTTGCCTCTCTCTCCCATGGCTCTGCTGCTTTGTGTTCATGTTACAATAACGGGAATGTGGGACTGTGAAGGTCACAGACGCCTGAAGCCAAATCAGACTTCAAGAGTTCATGTTTGGTCTCCTAACAGCAGACATCTATGTAACATTAACAATTCGCATGAGATATGGCCTATGATCACTCAGCGTAAGTAATAATCGTGTTCAAGGATCATTGTTTTATAAACAAACTCGGTTTAAATTGTGCTGATGTGCATGTATAAAGTACAGCTCTAAAAATATGACCTGCTCTTTATTTCATGAGCAAACTTTTCTGCTTAAAACCTGCATATTTGCCCTGCACGTCTTATCACTCTCACATATCTTCTCTCTAAGTGTGGCCCATTGAGAGAGGCTCCTCTTTGTGAAGGCTTCTCTTCGCAGACGGTCAGGAATCGATCAGCCAGACACTCCGATGTCCTGCTCCCTTTGTGAGGCCAATCTGGCTCTCAGCAACTTCTCTCTCTGTTTATCTCCCTCACGTCGCTCGCTGGCTGCATGCTCTTAATAAACATGCCGCACGGCTATTAATTGTCAACCAGATTCAATTTGTTCCCCTGGCACGCTTTGAATGGGCCTCTCTTCCCGGAACAAAGGTGTCCGAAAAGCCATGTCAGAGTTGAACAAAGAGCCTGCAGATACACTTTCTATCTCAAACAACCTGAGGTGGTATAGTCCACAGACAGCCACTCAATGAGGAGTTATTCAAGCAGGTTTCCAAGAAAAGGCCTTCAGAAAAAAAAAAAAAAAACTGTTGTGGAAATCGCAACACAACTGTCTTTTTGCTGTTAAGCCTAATAAAATTCTATTAAAAACAACTAGATTTATTTTTGGTTATTGAAGACGTTCTGCTTCTCATTTAGGACGCTTTCTCAAATCAAACTGAAAGGTCTGATTGTGTCTTTGTCCCACTGTGTCAGGATTAATTTTTGTGAGTCATAACAGAAGTTGCATGCAAATTCCTCCCTCACATAACTCCTGAGAGTTGTTGAAGTCTTCCAAGGCACTGTCCATATGAAAAGTGTTTTACTGAAACAAAAGCGTTTTTCATCATATCAGTCCTGAGTCCACAAGGGGAAAGTGTTTTAGGAGACATGAAAATGTATTTTTTTGAAAATTGGTTCTAAAGAGAAAAGTCTTGAAGCTTTACCTTTTGTATTTTCATGTAGCCAGCCAAAACACAATCTCTTAAAAATAAAGAGGTTATAGCCCCACCTCTAACATAAAGTATAATCCTAAATACATCAGACATCACAACAACAATATTGGCAGATTACATGCTTGTGTTTGCACTGCAGATGTGGCAACACCTATTGCTCAACTACAACAAAACCTTTGTATACAGTGTTACTTTGATCAGTGGTGGTTTCTGATATGGGCGCTATACTGTAGGCAGCTGTTCAGGGCGGCTTCTCATCAAGGGCAGCACGTGTGCCCCGCCCCTTCCAAGAAATAAAACACAATCTTTCATTCTTTGTGTTTCTGGAAATGCAATAGCGTAAACTGTCTTATTCAGGAAAGTTCAGACCTTTCTTGTCAGTTGTGCAGAGAAATCTGTGTCTTGATCAAAGTGCAGTTGTCGTATACAGATATGCTTGTGTTGTAATTTAGAAATGCCTTATTTTAAATAAATGTATTTTCTACAGTATTTATTTTTTGTATTTGTATTGTATACTTTTAAATTCATGGTGTAAAGTATTTATGTGTCACTGCGTGTTTATAGTATTATTCTAGATTCTTCAATTTCAAGTTTCTGAATAAAATATTCAAAGAAACTTTTGGTCTGTATGATGGTGGATGGTAATCTAAATGATAAGGAACAGCGAAGCACACCCAGGGGTGGGGTGTGTGGGGGAGGCGCCTGAGTGGTTGTTCGCCCAGGGCACCAAACCGGCTAGGACCGCCCCTGACTTTAATTATCTAACAGCGTTGATGAACATTAACATATAAATAATAATAATAATAATAATAATAATATACATTTCTAGAAATTGTGCCTGATTTTGAAGATATATTTAGATAAGACAAAAACAGATCATTTTATGTTGTGTTTTTGTGAACAAGGCCCAAGTCTGATCCATGTGCATGAAGGTAGAGATGTGAAACTGGGGATTAGACTCAAAGCAGTATTGTTTGTATTGTGCAGAAAAGGTCAGATCTGAAACCACAGAGTCCTCTGTTTAATGTTTATGTTTCATGTTTGACACAGATGACTTTTTAATCTCCTCTTTCTTATGTCCAAAATATAAACCACTGTATTAAAAAATATCCATTTTCATTCAGATGTAGGTATGTTCTAGGTCTTTACCTAAAAACAGGCTTTGATGAACTGTGCCATGCATTTGTGTAGTTGTTGTTTATTCATCCTTTCATTATCTTTACCCGCTTCTTCCTTTTTGGGTCTTGGGGTCTGGTGTCCATATCCATCAGTCACTGTGCGAGAGGTGGGGGACAAGTCCATCACGGGGACACATAGAGACAAATGAGACAAACAACCATTCACTCTCTCACTCACACCCAGGGACAATTTAGTTACTAATTAGCCTAAAATGCATGTTTTTTTGGTCTGTGAGAGGAAACTGGAGAACCTGGAGAAAACCCATGCAAGCACAGAGAACATGCAAACTTTACCCAGAAAGGTCTCTGGCCGGGATTTGATCCGACTACCTTCCTGCTGAGAGGCAACAGCTTTACCAACTGAGCCACCGTGTCACCCTAGTTGTCGATTACCCGTAGTTTTTCCTATATAATAGTTGGAATTTAGCAGCAATAACTTTCTGAGGTCATAACTCACTTGCATACAAAACCAAAAATAATTAATACTAATAAATCTGTTTTGTTTCTTTGTAATATTGCCTTTTGTCTTTCCCTGTGAAATCTTCAGACAAAGTGTGGAAACAAATACATAAATAACCCAAAGGTTGCTGAGATGAATCTGGGAGTAAGCAGCTGCCAAGGCATAATATAATTCATGGCCATGCATCAATGTTGCTGAAGACTGCTCCAGCACCCAGCCAGAACCCACAGAGTCAAGTGCCAATACATCCATCCCCTTGCAATTCTCTCAGCTGTCCCACCTTCTCAGTCACCCCAGCCATCACCCCAATCAGTGCCCTCTTCCCAAAAACCAAATGCTCTGAGCTCAAGTTGGTGCCAACAAGGCCTGGCTGGGGTTATTGTGTCACTGCCCAAAACCTCTTTACAACACAAGCATAATCTAGCCCCCTCTGTGCCTCCTAAATCACACATCAAGCAAAATCCAAACCAAGCGCTGCTCATTGACATACTCAGAGACCTATATTGTGTAGCGAGGCTTGTTCAAACACCATGTTGTGGAATTTTTAATGAGAGTTAGACGAAAGTTGTGTAGCATACAGAGAGAGGAGATCTTTTCCCCAGTGAGCATCTAAGCTTGCCTCTTCAGCAATCCCAATATTTTTCTGCTGGTGAACCCACTGAGCAGTTGAGGAATTACTTATTTAAAAGATAAGGTTTCCTCTGTTGTCAGCAAAAAAAACGCCTCTTGTCCATAACAGGAGAAAACCAATGCAGTGTGAAATCAAAGGTCACCCGGAGACAAATAGCACTAACAGGCAAGAGCAGGGGTGACAAACGCTCCCTCTATGTGCTCGCCAAATTAATTAAGGATCGAGATTTAACATAGCATCTCCCCTCACGAAGAAGAACGAGCAGCTGTGTTATTGTTAAAGCAGGACTCCGAAAAGAACAAATGCATTTCTCTTTTCTCTGTAGCAATCAAAGCATGTTTGCCCATGTCTCCTAAATGACTGTTTCATTGAATGTTTTATGTGTCGGCTTCAAGAAGTCATTGATCTCAGTCTATGCGCTGAGATACCTCAGTTGAGCTTGTTTTAGCTGCCTTCAGCCTACGATCCTTGGGGCAAAGCATTAAATGCCTTACCCCAGGCTGCCTGCTAATCCGCAACATTCGCAGGTGTCTCTGTCTGGCCGTGAACACAAGATAAGCACAAGCCTGAAGGAGACAGCGACGACCAATAGACACAAAGTACACATACAAGTGTGTCTTTTTACACTGATTCACAGTCAACCACCCAGTTGAAAAGATGGGCTGAAAACAGCAGGTCTGAGACCAGGGCTGGATAATGACGACTCATCTGGGAACAGCTAGCGAGAAACATCTGCATCCCCTTATCTCTGCAATAGCGGCACAGTCAAAACGACAAGCTGATCATTTACTGGATTACTCGTCAGTAAGCTGCTGTCTAATGTTCGCTCACAGATCAGTGTAGTGGAAATGTTTACACACAGCGAACTGGGACAAGAAAGTTGTCTCATTGTCTTGGATAAGCATGAGAAGGCAGCATGCTGAGCCTCAGGCGTGGTTTACAACACACCCACCTACCACTGATCCCAATTGCATTGTTCGGTTAACCAGTTGCAATTAAAAAAATAACAAGCTTGAGTTCAATTAGTCCGAATAAGGGCAATTTTGAGAAGTTTTAATGGTGAGCAGTATCAATATACTCATTATATTCAACTAGGATTAAAGTAGGAGTACAATACACATTAAATACAGTCAAGGGCCTGAGCCAGGAAGATGGTTAATTTCAATAAATGTTGAATGCTCTCAGTTTGGGCCAATTAATTTTACAAGAAGTAGTTGAATCCAGATAGAAAGCCTGTGAGAAATAAAAGTTTGGCCAATTAGATTTAGTATCAAGGGCAGTCACTCCACACTAAATAATATCCTACCAATGTATTGCATTGACAAATGCTTCATTTATAACGCATTAACAATGAGGGCTCCATGTCCTTGGTGATGGTGAAATATGGAAAGCGGAGCTCATTGCATCAAGTTGCATTATACGAATCATGTGGAAGGGCATGCTCAGCTGTATCTTTTGGCCTTTTAATGGTCATTTATTGTTCATCAAGTGTGCGTGTGTGTGAATGTTTGCAGGTTTCTAGGTGTGCTTTATGAGTTCTCTCCCCCCAGTGGGGGGCAGCACCACTCTGGCCCTGCTGCCTCCATCCACTCATCCATCCCACATCTTGTCTAATTAAACATCGTTAACATTCATCCCAAGGTCTTATGCAGATGAGCACAGAGGGAATGTGGTGCACTGCGCATTAAGAAAACAACTTAGGGGTGGCAGAGAGGTGAGCGCAGGGATGAGTTGGGGTTGTAACCGAATTGAGACGTGCCTGGATATCTCCGATTTGACCTCATTTATCAATTAATTACCACCATTAGTAGGAGGTGATGTGGAACCAAAGCTGAAATCACTGCACCGTGGTATCTCCAATACCAATTTGTTGACTGTGTGTGCGTGAGAGAGAACATGTGCATGAAAAACAGGATCCCATTAAGCACCGATTCAGGTATGTTTGAATGTGTCTGTGTACCTGCACTATGACCAGGAAGGCAGACGTGGAGACAAAGTGACAGGCATCAAGCCAAGCTCTGCCATTGGTGTCTCCTCAACAGAGCTGGGATCACAGCTCAGTCCTGTCATGTGGCTGTCACGCTATTACTCAGGGTGACACACACACCACACCATCATACCACACCACCTTGCAACAGTGCCAACGCCTACCATGGTTCCATTCTAAAATACTTTTTTAGTCTTTAGTACTATTGCTTGTAGGGTACTTGAGCTGAAATCTGAAAAGTGTACTGTTGCAGTTATGTTTTCACATAGTCAGTGGCTCATGTTGGTACCACTGTCATCAGTCAGTTTGTCTTATGTTTTATGCAAGACATGAAAACGATAAGAAACCCATTATCAGTGGAGTCTTTTAGAGACATCAACTGAATATCTGAGAATAATATAAATTTTAGGCCCATTAAAAATCACTTTGCACATCATTTTCTCACAAACTGTAAAGAAATATCAGAAAAATTCTAATTGTTTAAGTGTAGTTCTGAACAAAGCAGGCTATTGTGGGAAAAGAGAAAGCTTTTGAGCACAACTGAAAAACAGCATTTTATTCAGGCACACAGATGGGTTTAGGAGGTAGCTGATACAGCTGAGGAATACTGGCCAAGACACTGGGACTGGTATGACAGCATGGCTGTGAGTAGTACTTCGACTTGTGTTTTTGAGGCCAAGTTGACAGTTAGCCATGCATGGTAACACAGCCCAGCACTTCCTAAGATCCTGTTTGTAACTGTCTATGCAACAAGGGCCCAAGGGAGGAGCCTGCACAAAACTCTTTCACCTTTGTGCACTCAGGCATTGAGTATTCGTGTATTAATGCAAGCCCACATCCTAAAAAAACACTTGCAGAAATATGCATGCTTGTGGGCTCACAAAACACAGGTGTCAGCACACATCATAAAGGAATTTGCAAAAATGAACAGTTTCCCCTCAAAGGACTATTGTAAAATAAGCTACTTGAAAAAGCCCAAAAAGCATTTTATTCTACACATATCTGATGATCATATCTGAAGTTTTTCCTTCCTATCAATGGCCATATGGATCACCTTAAAGAATCAACAGCTTTCAATTGGTGGCACGTTTCTTGGACTGCACCTTACAAAGTGATGTTCTCATCAGTTTAACAGGAAATGTAAACAAATTGTGCGATTTATTGTTGACATGGACAAAACTAAAAGTAGGGGGCGCTGTGTAGACAGCCAAGCGCTAGTTGAGAGGGTGAGCAGGCGGGCTCAGGAAACGATGATGAAGTGCAGCATTAGTGCAGTGATTAACTCCTTTCCTTGCTCTTCCTCCTCTCGTTCAGTCCCATTTCCTCCCACTGTGAAACGGGAGGGGAGCCTCTGATCAGTGTGTGTGAGATTCCCTTGACACACCGTCCATCTGTGAGTATGAGCTGGCAAGCCAGCAGGCCTTCTTCACCAGCGTTCTGCAGAAATCCCATCTCAGTGCTTCTCCACTGCAAACCATTCCTCTCAGGCTTTCCAAATAGCAGTGACATATTCTCACACATTGCTGACATGCTAAATGGAACAAATGTGAAAACACAAAAATATATAATCTCTGTGCAATGTCAAATACAATAATAATTGTACAATATTTCTTTTCTCCATGGAAATGACATCGACATGGCCATCTCTGAATCATACCTGTCAACTTTGTTGTGTCCCTTTGAGGTTTACACAGTAAAAGACTGTAAAAGACTCACATAGATGGTAAGTTATGCAATATAATACAGGGGGTGTTCATTTAAAGACAGAACACTAAAGCTATCTCAAAATTGTCATCATTATCTACAACAACACATCAACAAACTAGACAGAAATGCTGTATGCCACCAAACTCATTCTCAAAAAAACTTTAAAGTCTACTTTTGCTTCTATTTCAAACCAAATTGTGTCAATTAAGGCAAAATACATGGTAAAATTGTCATCTTGTCATATTATCATAATATGGGGCTGAGATGGTGTAGGGGCAGGGCAGTTGACTCAATCCTCGGCCATGCACATCTCGTGGCGTCTCTGAGCAGGACACCTTATCCCCAGTTGCTCCCTAGGCGCTTCCAATAGCTGCCCACCGCTCCACCTGGTGGTGGATGGGTTAAATGCAGAGCCAATTGTGTTGTAACCGAATTGAGACTGGTATGGAGGTGGGGGGTCTGGGGGTCCTCCCCCAGAAAATTTTGAATAAAGTAGATGCTATGTCCTACATTCTGGTGTACTTTAACAGGTTGTTAAACATCTACGTTTACCTCGATAAGTAAAAACTTGATTCAATAACTATTTTAGAGAGCTTGGCACAACAAGAAGTAGCGCTAAGCTAGCAGCGTGCAATACAGACTCGCTAGCTAAGAAGCTACAGACGTAGTGTTCTGCTTTACATTACACAACCTAATAAAGGCTTTGTACAAAATCAGTTTAGTATTAACTGATCATAACAAACAAAGACTAAACTTGTTGTATGCAACCAGAAGTTACAACATATATCTGCATGCAAAACACACAAAACAAAGCCCAACTAGATGATGCATGTCGCAGATGATGAATAAGACTAGAACTGTATTTGAGTTTGTAATTGAGCTTTTACATTGATATTTTAAACAGTGTTGCACAAGCAGGTATCCCTCACTTGTTTTAAAAATACACACACTTCAATAAGAATAGAAAGGGAGAGACCGGTTCAGCAACAGGAACCCTTTCCAAGTGGTGAACAGAGAGCCAGGTGGTTGTGGTAAATGACCTGTACTCAGTGGTGCAGTTACAGTTTTAGCTCTCCACTACAGATTTTATTCACATTTCCCTCCACTCATATTAGATTGCACCAACATCCGCCAAGCAGGGAAGTCCTATTTTTCTCCCAGGTGTCCTAAAAACCCTGCAGAAATCTGGCAACAGAGTGTGAATCAGAGACGATGACTCCTACAGATAATAATAACTGTAGTGACACGCTTACACCTGCTTTACCCTTAATTTGGCGATAAACTACGAGGTGCATTATCGTCTGTGTATAAAAATAATGCTTGTAATACCAGAAGTTAATGCAGTTTGTGGCGGATTTATTCCTCCTGCGTGCTTAAAATAATTTCATATAGATTTCAGCCCATTCAATAGGTAATGGGAGTGTTGTTGAACAGAGGTCAAAATATTATTCAGGCATGGCCGTCTGCAAAGCACTCAGAGGCTCCTTAGAGATCCCTCTCTATGCAGACGGAAAATGATGCCCCGTGAACTGCACACGGTGGATGCATTTTTATAATAGTTCAATAACATTTTGGCACAATTTATGGCTGGAATAATCTGCCTCTTTGTAATTCCAACAGACATCAAAACTTTGCATCGTTTAAAGATCGCTGCTTCTGTTCTCTGCTGAAAGAGATAAAACTCGTGAAAGGGAAGCACTCACACATACCGGCAATCAATGTTAATCGCAACTGCATTTACAATGTTTGTGAGATTTTGTAGACTTTCACCTGTTATAACCATCATTAAGTGCCCTTCAGTAAAGGTGATTTTTACGCTGAGTGGTGCATCTCCTCTTGTCTCTATTTCTCCCCTGAGCCCTGATAAATTCTCAACAATTGCATGCCAGGGCTTCTTTTTTCTCCAAGTGTAGAAATTACCTCTTTCTCCTCTCCTTTCTCTCATCCTGGCATCGCTCATCTATTATTCAGTTTTTAATTTGGCTATTTGAGGTTTGTTCCCTCGTTTGGCGACAAGTAAGCCTCTGCTAAACAGGCACCTTATCCATTACACTAAATCTACCACAGAGCAGACAGCATTCTGGAATTGACCATTAGTGGGGTTATTGATATAACCACCATTCCCTCTCGTCATTATCCCTCTAATTTATCCGTAATTGTATAGCAGCTTTTTGAAGTTATTCTCACCTTGGATGCAAAGAGAAAAGTAGCCTCACTTTGTGAAATGTGTTTGGGTGATTTACACACGCACACAAAAAAAAACTATCCGTATTCATCAGATGTTAGAGGCAAATCCAGGCCTCCGTTGTGACCATTTTACTCTAAAGCTTTTGAACATACGACAAAAGTTTTCAAATTGCTGTCGGCTTTTAGTCAGGGTACCACTGCACTTCAGACCATCGTGGAGAAATAAACCATTCTGACTCATCTTCAGACTCCTATAATCATATGCAATTGTGGTAAACTGAAAAAAAAAAGACATGGCTCTTTACTGGGATCTATGGCTCATTGTATCTTATGTGTCACACGAGCCAAGGATCAATAGCACTCAATAGTCTATTAATAGGCAAGTCTTGGCTCTGTTCAGACTACAGTCTGTCCACTAGACCCGGCTGTGAAAAGAAGAGTGTGCAATAGAAACCAATCCTCGCTCCTCTGTTCACAGCAAAAGCCTCTTAATCATCTCAGTTTCCCATTGACTTACCACTTCTCTCCCTCTCACTAAAGGCTCATCTTGGAGGAATAGTTAACCCACCCCACCCCTCCTCACCATAGAGTAGATGACTCTGTCTGTTGAGTAGTTTGGAAGAGGGGTCAATGAGGTTTTCTTCGGTCACGCATCATATTAATCCAACCTGGGACTCTTTGCTTAAAAGTGATCAACAGAAATAATAAATTAAACTCTTATTTAAGGCAACACTACACACACCTCCACACACACACACCTTCATTCAACTGATAATAATAAGCTGCCTTTTAACCTACAGCTTATAGGCAATTTGACAAGTACAAGAACATCTTCACTCTAAGAATAAGTGATTCACCTAATAGACCATAGGAGTTATTTGACAGAGACACCAAAATCACTCCTGTCGTTTACTCATGCAGGCAATCAAGGGACACCTGAGCAATATAAAATAAATATTGCAATTGATCCACTGGCTTTAATTTCCTCCCACCTACGATAATGCTGAAAACCAAAATAGAGCTTCAGGACTGTGGTTTCCCATCTTGCACAGATTACAGCATCAATTCAGGTTGAAGATGTATTGATGAATTCATTTGTGTTTGTTTATACGTGCTGTTTTTTGTTTGAGTGCTATCATTAAAAGATGAACTTCTGCATAAAGTAGAATTTATTTAACCACATGGGAATGATATGAAATAAATATGTTGTCCAGTTTGCCCTTCACCCCAGCTCTTGTTTTATGTCTAAATGCACTGTTTCATTGCAAGAGCATGAGCAAAGATGTATAAAAGTAATCATTCAATGAGACAATCTGATACATGCATTTTGTTATTATTTCCCCTCCTGGCTCTTCCACCACCGTAGTCTCAGACAGCATGAAATGTAGCAAAAAAGAGGAGGTGGTCAGCATCACATGATCTTCCCTTGGTAGCTGTGCACCCCCCCTTTTGAGAGATGGGGGCTGTCACATTCGTCTTTGTCACGGCGCGGCATGCCACCCATTCATCAGGCCTGCCAGCAATGGCATCCCTTTCCTCTGTGTGCCCGGAGACTGGGCACGTTTGGGCCTGACTGCATCCCAGATACACACAGAGAGCAAAACACCGACACTCTGATGGATTCATTTATTAGGCCTTTCATTACCCAGAGGGCCAATGGTGAATCGCAATGCACTGAATGCTGCAGCTTTGCTAAGCTACGCTGCTGCCCTCTAGGCCTTCTGCTATCATGGACAGGCTTTCA
Organism: Nematolebias whitei; assembly: GCF_014905685.2. NCBI lineage: Eukaryota > Metazoa > Chordata > Actinopteri > Cyprinodontiformes > Rivulidae > Nematolebias > Nematolebias whitei. Next base: position 23,295,872 of record NC_056508.1, on the reverse strand, counting down.
GAGGGCAGAATAATTTTCACTGCAGTGAGTCATTAGACACCGGAGGTCATTTTGATTACTTACAAATGAGTAATTCCACATTTACAATTTAAATCATTTGCGGTACCACACATCTGCAACAAAACAAATCTCAAATCTATGATAACCCTTTTCTAGAGTGTGATATTACTCCATCTCTGTCAGGTGAACTTTTTTGTTGTTGTTTTGTTTCACTCTGCGACCCAGTAAGCCCAATTCCCATGTCTTTTTGAACTTTGTCTTAAAAAGCCAGCGTTGACTCTGTTATTTGTGTGCGTGACGCCCTGCAGATTCCAAAGCAATCGAGGGAGAAACCAACCACCAAGTAGAATGTGTGAGGATAAAGTTCAATACTGCCTGCAAAACTTAGTATTATTGATTGCCCTGGATGGTAAATTCAATATAGTCTAAAGAAGTTAGAATTGTGGATCTACAAGCCAAGCAATTCAATAGTGTTCATCTCATGCAATGGCGAGGATCTAGGCACTGTCTGATTCAATCCCAGACGCTGTGGAGAAGGCTAGCAGGGATAGGAGAGCCAACAAATGCAATACGCTGCAGCTTCAGAGGCGATCTTGGGAGTCAACAAATTTAATAGAACCACGTTATCCCCTCATATGTTTGTGCAACAAGATTTAGACTGTGCGGAGGTTTCCCCTGTGAAGTTCCTAGGAGCGGCAAGTTTATCCAAAATAAACTGGCATCTTCATCACATTTCTTTTCCTCAAGTCCAAGACAAACCCTGGTTTAATTACAACAAATCCATCGAACGTGTTCACCATGTTTTTTTTTTTTGTTGCTGTTATTGTTTTTTTTTTTTTAGTAACAGAGAATGCAAACAAACAAAACAAGAAAAAGAAACTACTCAAAGCAACATCTGTCAGTAAAAGTGGCACAAGAGACACATATCTGCAAAGTTTTACTCTGGGTGTGATCCCTAAATTTCCTGTCTGCGATTTTCCTCCGAGGGAGACGAGGCAGATGGGAACAGCTGTCACAGCGATGGAGGGGTTCATCTGATGAGAGAGATGCTCATTTGAGAAGCGCCGTTGAAAATCAAAATCATCTAATCCTGCGAGACCATGTACGACTCAGACAGAGGCACAATTGCGACAAGACTCATCTCACCCTGGACATTTACAATCAAGGCCAAATTAAGTGTGGCATAAATTAGCTGCAGATAACATAAACTGGTGCACGGGGGATGGAGGATGGATATTATGTACACCACTCAAGAGGATATGATACATTTCTTTTCAATTAAGAGTTCGAACAATGTCAAAGCCTAGCTTTATAATTTGGCCGTAAAAAAAAAAAAAAGACCTCATTTGAATATTTGCTCCATTCTCTGAAGATATTAGGATGAGCAATCACTCACAAGGAAAAAAAATGAGCAGGAGCTCAGTAATAAGTAAAGCACTTCTAATTGCTGGCATGTTTGTTTATTTTATGTGACCCATGACAGTAAAATTATGTTTCAAAGCAAACAAAGAAAAAAACAAATAAAAAAAATAAAGGCAGAAAAGGCATTAAAGTGCGCTCCAGGAGGAGGAAGACGTGCTAGGAATCCTCAAACACAAACTTATCTGTTACCCAGAATAACACAGCCACTGGTTGTAATCCCAACACTACACTGCGCTGCACTGTCAAGCAGCTAATAAAAATAGGCTGGTGGCAGATCAAGTCTGTGATTCAAATACATTCAAAGCCTTTTTTTAACTGCACTGCAAAAATCTCATGCTCTTTCATGTTTAGATCCCCTCCCATTTTGCCTGTTCTTCCTGCTTCCTTATTGTTACATGCATCTTTCTTGTCTCTCACTCCATCTCCCTATGTCCCCCGCCCCCTGCACAGTATCATCACTAAATCTATTTGGAGTTGCCGCTGGGGCCAATTGACCAGAAATGGGTTTGTGCACATTTTGAAAACTGTGTCTGTCATAAAAAACACAAAGGTTCAGCACAAAGAACTGGTTAAATATCCATGTGTCTGGCCACTGGTACCCCACAGGTGTCCTCAGCTTGAGAAACTGTTGGCTTGGAACGACATCAGAGCAGCACACCCATTGTAGTGTAGCTTTGCTTTAGCAATGTGTGTGCTGCAAGAAAAAAAATCAATTCTCTGTCTGTCTGGGGCTGGTATTTGTGCAAGACATTCTATTACACAACCTGACCGTACAGACAGCGAGCTAGGATGACCAGCATGTACAAATGTACTGCTATCACAATAACAATAGCTCAGAACCACCCGCAGTACAGCTGTGCCCAGAGAGACATCATACTCTCTCCTTCTGACGAATCAAGCCACAGGCACGGCACCATGTGACACAGCTGCTTCCATTTGTAGGAGTGAGATAATTTGACTTCAGCTAAAGCCTTCTGAACCTCAAAGAGCACGTTCATCTCCATGACTTTGAATTCATTACCCATCAAAGATAAGTCTCCTTTTCACACACGGAGCTCTATTTGTCAGTGTCACCATACAAAGGAAAGGGGAAACTTATTCATGCCAAACATGCCTCCAGTTCAACTTTTGGTTGCCCCTTTGAGCGCTGTTTTTTAATTAAAAGAACCCCCCCACCTCTTCTCGCTTGCATTTTTTTTTTCTTAAAGGAATGTCTCTTTGATACCACTTTCCATAGCTTTGAAATAGTTACGATAACATATCTTTCAATTACAGTTTTATTGTGACTACCATCTGGTTGGTTGTCATTCATCCCTTCTGTACTCCCCAAGCCACTGCATACCTGCAAAGAGGAAAAGTGATGGGTCGGCATAGAAACGGCTCTCATTTTCACCCGTCCCACACTGGCAGGAACGTGGGGTGGGGTGGGGGGCAATGGCTTTTATCTGCAAGCTTCGGAAAAATGTACCGCCTAGAGAGAAGCCGTGGGGTGGCGGCAGATAGGGGAGGGGACCACAGATGAGCTGAACGCAGCGTGAGGTGATGGTGCAGACCCAGCTCCCTTCATCCCATACCTCTGCTTCCCTCTTCACACTGACAGGCGGGCAGATTGAAGGCTAAGATTAGCAGCCACTTTCTCACAGAAGGCCAGGGAGATACAGTATTGAGAATGAATGGCCACATCATGTTGTCAATGTTGTAACCTTGGCAACAGACAGAGTACTATTTTAGTCACCACCATGGGCCACCAACATGGTTGGCAAGACAAACTGAATCCTCTCTGCTCATGGACAGTATTGTTTATATATGTGCTGTATACATGTAAACCATGTGCAAAAGCTAAAGCTCAGATTATCAGTTCCCTCAAAATTAACTAATGTAAGATCTTTTTCCAGGTCTGACATGACCCTGGGCTTCTTCATCAGCTTGAAGACAATTGCACTGTTTGCTCCTGTAATGACCTGCAAGTCTGACTTTAAATCGGTTGAGTGGAAACACTTCAGCTCAAATTTTATTACCATTTTTTTAATGTCTGGTTTCAAAAATCTTATTTACTGAAGATGTAAGAAATTGTTTTGGTTTGTGAAAGGACTAAATTAACTGAAAACATGTAAATAGTAAACTATGTCAGATCTTTGTCTACATGTTCAAAATGTCAGCAAAGACACCAAGACAAATCAAAAATGTTAATTACAAATGACACAAAACTCATATTATTACTGAATAGTGGTAAATCAGTTGCAGACTTTTATCATTCTCACGAGCATTTGGATATAGTTCTTGCATTCGCACGTGCTCAGTGAAACAAAACAACGCAAAGGAACAGGGAAGAGTTTGATTTCATACTGCACGTTCGAGCAATTTTGCTCAAATTTCCTATTAGTATTTCACAAATATTGGCAGAATTCCAGTTATAATTTCACAGCTTTTCATATTATTTTGATTTATTGGCTCGCCTCCCTCTACGCATCAGAACCAAACACGATGACCCGTGTGAGTTTTCACTATCAAGGACAAACCTGCACACAGATTTGTGTGAAATATTCTGTTTGTGTTGCACGAAATAATTCATAATTTGCTTCTTCCCTGTGATTATTTTGCAAGCAGAGTGAAGTGAGGGCGCTGCATTAAAATCTAATCTTCAAACACCAACCTGGCTTCTCCTGATCAACCACAGGCTATTCATCACTGCCATTACCTCACCAAACATTTTTATCCCTTCCTCCTCCAGTGCTGCTGGACAGCTTTGCTCCCTCTCTGTCTCCAGCCAACTGACCTCACCTCTCTCCCTCTATTCTCAGACCCTCTTTTGATTTACAACCTTCTGCTCACCCCATTCCTCACATCTCCTCGCATCTTTTTGAATCAAATCAAATCAAATTCATTATGTAGCACACTTAAAAATAACTATTGTTGGCCAAAGTGCTGAGCGCAAAACAACAAATACTGTAGTAAAAAAATGCTGGTGAAGATTGTAGTGAAAAAATAAAAAAATAAAATTATGATTAAACATATAATACAGCATTAATAAAATGATGCAGAAATGTCAACTCTGATGCTGTTTCAAAACACAGTGAGTGTAGACCTGTCACGATAACAAGTTTTGCTGGACGATTAATTGTCTCAGAAATTATTGCAATAAACGATAATATTTTTTGAAATTTGACAATAATTAGTAATTATTGTCAAATTTAAGAAGAAATGTTGATTTGTTTTGCATGCAGTACCTTTTTTCGACCATGGCAATATAAGACTGTTTGAACCGAAAGATGGATAGTGAGAGCAGTGTGTCTCTTTAAGAAAAATGGGAGTGAGGCCCCTCGACATGACATGCGCTGTCTCTCTTCAGTTCTCAAAATGGCGGACACTGGGTGTGGTTTGAGTGCTTTAGCATAGCATTTTTCATACAAAGCTTTTAATGAAAAATCAGTAAACAAGTTCTCACCTTCTTTTTGCAGAGAAAAACAACTTTTTAGATGAAGGCACGGGTTTCAACCGTGAATTTTGGAGCTTTGACAAGACGGAGGTTTTTTCCCGAGGTCGGCCTGTTAGCTTAGCTTGTAGCTTAGCTTCTCAGCTTAGCTGCTTTTAACGATCCAAAAAACGTGATTTTGGACGATTAAAACAGATTTTAAGGAGAAAAGAGAAAGGGTGGGGTCAGTGAAGAGCACCGGAGTTGAGCTTTTTGTCACCCAGTGTCTTCAGTAGAAAAAGAGACACACAAAGAAACAATAAAGCCAATAAATGAAAATGGGGTTGATAACTTTCATTTATCATGCGATTAATTGATTTATTGTTTATTGTGACAGGCCTAAGTGAGTGCAGACGTGTTTTGAGAAGTAGATAGTAAATGTACGTGGATGTTTAATCAAACAATCAGATGGCAATCATTGGATGGTCATCTATATCTAATTTACTTTTGAAGTCAACCAATTTCAAGATATGCATTTCTGTAAGAAAAGTTGGGGCTTTACTTCTATACATGTACTGGTTAGATTGTTTGGGTGTTGTTAAGTGGGAATGTAAAGTTTCTATTTGAAGATGCAGTTTGTGGTGTGGTTGAATTGTATTATGTCCTTCTAAAAAGTGATTCCATTTTCTCTCCTCCCTATTTATATCAAAGCAATAGCCGAACACAAACTCTAAAACAATCACACGATTGAATCAACACCGCCCCCGAAACATTTTTACCAATATCATCTTTTTGAGAGTAGGGTTTATTGAAGGGTGTGATTTTATTAGAGTGGAAACCTTTTTCAGAATTGCATGGATCTTCTGGACCTTACATTACAGAGCAAACTCAAAGCAAACGCTGGCTTCAGTTGCAAGTGACACATATTGCTTATAAACAGACTTTTCTGTCTGCTGCTTAAATTAGCACAGAAAAAAGATTTTTTTTCCAACTATGAAAATATCGCTCTGTTCTGCTCTCATGCTACTGTGTGCATTGTCAGCAAGGGGTCCCACTTTTTACTTTTGGAAAAACTTAAAAATAGCACCACTTCAGGGCAATTTAGCCGCAAGTGTTTTCCCCTACTTCTTGTCAGCAACTGGAAATGCTCAGAAATAGGCTGACTGCTGAATCCAGAGGATTAGGGAGACGACTCTTTGATCAGGGCTGGCTGAGCTCTGAGAATTCTTTCTCTCATTTCCTCACATGCCTTCCTTTCCCCTCTCTTGCTCTCTTTATTTCTATCAATCCAACTCTTGCCTTTTTTATGTCTTCCTCTTGCAGGTTGGCACCCCGCAAGGCTCCCAGACAGGAGGTGGCAGTGTTACACAGTGGAGACAAATGCATGTGTGCAGAGGATGGAAGGTAAACACTGGTGAGAGGGAGGCAGGGAATGAGGACAACACATGAACTACACATTTTTTGCACAGATGACATGGGGAATAAGTAATCTCCAGCCATTTCTGGTCTGACTCAGCAGTCATTTCTCTGTCTTCCCCACAGGAGGTAAGTCTAATAGAATTGTGGCATTCGAAGTGCTGCACTGCTACGGTTGGGTAAAACTCACAATGAACCTCTTTCTGTTATAACACAGATTTGTTTGCTTTTTCCGCCCACTGTAGGTAGCGCCCCCTCGTCACAAGTGTGGGAGGCTCTGAGCCTAACGGAGGTCGGTGCAGGGATGAGGCGGTTGCAGCAATTCCTTTATCAAACCTTCCTTTGATTCTTTGAGTGTGCGAGGATTACTATCCACTGCTATGTAATGGCAGAGAGCTGAGGAGTCCTGAGCAGTTACACAGACAGCAGCGCATCTGTGTGCCGATGAAATATTCAGAAGCAAGACAGCTCTCGAGAGGAGCACAAGCTACAACTCCTCCACACTTCCTCCACCAACGTTAATGATTTATCAATAACTCTACCCTCCGTGCAGACTGCCTGGGATGTTGGGCGCACCTCATTAAAAAACACCTGCCCAAATGGGGGACAGACTCCACATCAAAAATAGATCCATACAAAACATAAGAGTGCGGGTGGGCAGGTCTTGCTCAAGCAGAGGCTTTACAGCTGGAGCTGAAGTTTAGCAGCCCCACCTGCCTCTAACCGCCCACTATCCCATTCTAAGTACAGAGATAACCCAAAGTGTTGTAGGAGGGGTTGCTGTGGTATATGTCCAGCTTCTGTAAAGTACACTGCGTCAGTTCTTTGGGGCTTTGAGTCAGAAATGTGCAGAGAGATGTTAAACTTTGATAAGGTACAAAAAATCTTTTGCATTCCAACTCTGAATAACTACCCGTCTATGTGAGAGAAGTGTTTTACCCCCTTATTTTGAAGACATCACTTCTAGAAAATGTAAAATAGCTTGCTCAACTCAACCATGGCAAAGTAATTAGACTAAGAGATCATGTAATATGGTTCAGTAAGTTCCCATATTGCCATACCAAAGCTTGAGTGTGAATGTATGAAAATTTTAACTTCCTTACAATCAATAAAATCATCAATTTTGGACAGGAGGGATGGGGTTGGGCCTATTGTTCGAAGAGTGTAAGGCATGAAGAAACCACAGATAGGCACCTTACAATGAGTGTGAATGTTGAAACCATAAAAGCAGTGGGTCGATTCATGGGGAGAATAAAGGGAGGGGCTTGCACAAAAAGTTCATAACCATAGAGGAAGCCTATTAACCTTGGTTGGTACTTTAAATGTCATTATTTTGAGCTGACACAACAAAAAGGCCTGCGAGAGCTGTTCTCTTAGCGATGCGCCATGTAAATCACTTTCGCAAAAAGGAAATTACTTCCTGGGGCCCAGTGTTATTAATCTAAATTTTCTGGTTAGTCAAATTGTTGCACATAATAAATATGGAGCAGCTCATGATGCTTATCTGCTGTGACACTCCATTCTCGCCAAAACAATTTTTTCCCCTCGTTTTCTCTTTATTCATGTCTCGATGGCGTTCTTGAAAGAGACAGCTCTACTAAACAGCACCAACACTGAAGGGAAGAATGGGTGAGAGGAGGACAGAGATTGAGAAACACTCTGTCTCTCGCTCATCTTCTCATCTTTTGCTTATGTGATATCTGTCGTGGCTGGCCTCTCTCTGTCTTGTGTGTCTTCATCTATTCTGTTTCTGACTGTCTGGCTTGACACCCCCCCCCCCCACACACACACACACACACAAACATCTCCTCTACCCTCTTGCTGGCAGCTGCAGATCTGGTTGCCAATATAGAGCAGACCAGATAACTCACCATGCTGTCATATTAGAATAAGCAGCCTTGACAGAGAGATCATTTGCATGCAGCCCATCACCAAACACCAAACTGTCTCGTGTTTTCCACCGAGGCCATGCCATCAGAGTGGAGACAGTGAGACCCAGAGACACATAAGAAGGCTGGATTAAAGGGAAGAGAAAGATGCAATTAGAGAACAAAAAGAAAAAACATAACAAATAATTGCACACTCGTATATGGCAACAATAATCCATTTACAAGCAACTGTTGCGATTGTACATGCAATCATTCTAAAAAGTAAAAATCACATTTGCAATTCTGTCGTAACGTGATGCTACACGGTAAGATCGTTGACACATCAGCTCCTAACTGGTAGATTAGTGGCCAGTGTGGTGGGGTCCGTAGGGTTCACTTGGTTGCGTATGTGCGTGGACATATGTGAATGAGTGAATGCTCGTGTGTCCTGATTATGCAGGTATAATTGCATGGAGGTGGGGAAAGTAGAGTCTCAAGGTCAGGGTGGCATGGCTCATCAGCTCTAGCCTCTATCACTTTAATTAACTCCTCTGAGGGGCTCAGAAAAAGGCCCTTGTTAAAAATTCACCACAATAGAGCTGACAACCATCGTATGAAAGGAAAGCGGCAACAAGCAGGTTGCTAAAAATAACTCTTCAAAGCACAGCACATGACTACTAAGACGGGCCATTATGTAATTTCAATGCCTCGAAATCGAGACCAAGTTGAATCTGTGACAACTTTTGTGCTACTTTCATGCGTCGACCAACTAGCATGAAACACCGATCTCTAAACTGTGCTTGAGTTTATGCATGTAAATCAAGCAAGGGGCAAAGCTGTGTTACATCCATAAGCTTATTCTGAGAGGCATGAATGAAAGAGATGACCGCATGGTGAGATTATGTGACATGCAACCGCAGGAAATTCCTCCTTCCCTGGACATCATCCTGTGGAGACGATAGAGTGAAATGACTGCTTGGAGAATGCTTTGATAGGGACGGCAAAGTTTAAGAAGTAACTTGGCCCTTTATTGTTGCAGTTGGGTAAAGTTTATTTTTATGTTGATTGCAAATTTAGCAAAAATGCCCAACCAAGCAACTGAGCAGTAGTAGAGTTATACAGTAATTCTTGTGAATGGTAACAAGCTTAAAACCAGAAAGTGAACCTCTCAGTGTCAAAGCAATGCCAGTTTTCTGCTTAAAGTGATTCAGATCTTTAAAGTTGACTTTTGTAGAAAGGTCTTCGTATCTGACTTGTTGACAGCATTGTGAATGACCTCCGTTTAGAGAAAGAGTTAAATTATGATGGGATTGACAAGCTAACGACTAGTCTGAGTATGAAAGATCAAAGTGGATTGCTATAGTCTTAAAACAACTATACTATCAACTATTGTGTACTGATTTTTAGAAATGATATTTCACAACTATTTGCATGTTGGTTATTTTGGCAGAACTATCATGATATTACAGTAAGAAGTGTTCAGAGTTGCACCTACAGCTACAGCTAACTGCTACTGATATTTGTTCTAAAATTAGTGATAGAACTGTCAGGGAACTGTGGTGACGGTTTATGGATGTTTATAGCTGAGAATGTTAACTGCCCATGAACCATGTGTTGGAGTTAGCAGAGAGTTATTTTCTCTCTCAGAGAGAGCTGGATGAGGAGCTGATTTGATCCTGCATGTGCAGCTGGCAGTCCAAGGACACCAGTTTGTCTGTGAGCCGGGAGCTGATAAGCTTATAGAAACAATTCTCGCCCACTACCCATGGCAGATTCTTGTGACTGGTCTCCATGCATGCAACTTCTGTACGTCTGTGTAATCTGTTGTGAACGTCTGACCTTACTAGTAAAACCAGTGAAAAATCTTCTCCTGTCGTCAAGTGTGTCTTGTTTGAGTAAGATGAACGAAGGATAATTTGATCCAGCAAGAATACTATATAAACAACAGTGTAGTGTGAAAAAGAAGGTAATTTGAAGACAAAAAAGTGTTTTTCATGTACACTGCTAGGATTTTTTTTCTATTAGAGTTGCATTGAGACAACAGCAATCCACTTTGGTCTTGATCCCACCTGAATTGATAGCTCATCAATCCAGTCAGAAATCCTTTTTATTTATCCAAACTGTTTGGCTATGGTTGAAGAGCTATCTACAGCAGATTAGATTTTAATTGTATAACCTTTCCACTTAACTCCACTTTAAAAGATCTGAACTCATTTTTGGTTTTGGTTTTGAGCATAAAATACATAAATTTACAGCTGAAAATGTATTGTCTTTCATTTAACTTGTTTTTCCATTTAGTTTGTAACGATCAAACAGAAAAGTTGAAAACAAATCCAAAAAAAAAAAAGATAAATAAACATCACGCTGTTATCACAATTACCAGCTTTATGCAATCAACTACAAGAGTGGCCATCATTGTGATAGAAAACAAGGCAGTCTAACTGATGGTAACATTTGTATCACAATGACAAGCACAACTGTTGTTTTATGAGGCTATCACGGAGTAATTTCCACAACAAGATGTGATGCAGAGGGTGGCAGAGGACAGATCTGTATCACACTGTTTGTGGATCAATTTGAGAACTTTAATTAGCCAAAGGGTCAGGGCAGCCACTGCAGCAGGCCCAGGTAAAGCTCATCAGTGAGGGGGCTTACAGGTGCCTTCAGCCCTAATCTCACCACCCATCTTGCTGAAATTAAAGCGGCAAATGGGAAATTGATTTCTAGCCCCCACCCTGTCCATGGCAATATCTTTTTTGTCTTAAGGACATTAGGTTGGTTTGCACTTGCCTAAGCTGTTCTTTAAAACGTTCATTATTGATACGGAGGCTGAGGTGGCAGACGGCCAGGGCAACCATGAAGAGAATGAAGCGTGGAAGAACTTTGTGAACTGCTGACTTTCTCCTTTTAATAGCAACAGGTCGCTCATGCAAACATTTACAAAACAAGTTCGGGGAAGACATGAGCTCTGACCTCTCCACTCATTGTTCAACTTGAGCTGCTGCTGACATGGCATCTACCTGAAGATTGAAGAGATAAGACCTTTCTGAGAGAGCTGGGCTCAACCCTTCAAATAGAACCTCTCAGTATCATCCAGGCGATCAACCTAAATCAAATATGTTAGTTCTAAGCTAAAGGAAAAAGCCCCATGGGCTTTCCAACTTGAAGAAACACAAAGCACTCCAGCTTCAATCCGTGAAAAGCTCAGTAAGTCTGAAAATACAATAAAAAAATAATAGGAGTGAGTCAGCAGAATCTTTAAAACGATGGGAAGGTATAGCCATTGCTAGTGATATCACATAGAATCTAATGGAGTCTAATTCATTTCCCTCCCTGCATGTCACTTCCCTCAGATCGCAAGATCGCAGTTTCTGTTGTGAGTGTTGATGTTTTCCACTTTATGGCAGGATGCTATTTGTCATTCTAATGAACCTCTCTGTGGGAAAAAAAGATCCCAGGGAACATTTCTCAAGATGTCAGGGAGCAGAGAATGTAAAGTGTGCAACACAGTTAATTCAAGTGGGCCTGCCCTGCAGGGAAGAGGCCTGCCTGTGTATCCGTTCTTAAAAAGGACAATCCGTGCCAAATTAAGACAGGAAATAGAATATTTAGGAACAAGTGTTGAAGAGCCTGCTCTCTTCATTTGGGAAAATCGAACCGAAAACACAGTGAGAACAGCGTGTAGTAAGATGAACAGCCTTGATTTATCTGGGGCCCCTGCCATAGAACGGACGGCCAGGTACACATTGTGTTCCTTCATATTTTATGCTACTTGGAACAATATCATAGTCCTGTGGCCCCAATATTGAAAAAGCAAAAGAAACCAAAAGTGCACATGGCTAACGTTGCTGTGAGAACAGTAGGCTGCGTTCAGCTCTGTAGAGGGGAGAAGGAACTAACTGGGCTGTTGTGTGCACGTGATAAATCTGCTGGTATGCCAGGGCTCTTTTCTCATTTGTTAGGCAGCCATGTGTGAAAATGTTAATGAAGGCCCATATAATCTAGGAAATTCTCACTATTAGAATTTCCTTCACGTAGCCAGGCTTTCTGCTTACACACTGACTATTGTGCGCATCAATCCTTCCCCTGTCGTACTAATAATAGACCTAATTGCTTCAGTCAGCCCACTAGCTTTCTCTGCCCCTCTATGCATCTCAAAAAGGAGTAGACTGTCTCATGACAAAACATGGCCAAAGAACAAGGAGCAAATCAAGATATGTATATCAAGCAGACACAACCAGTGGCATGACGTCCTCCTCTACCTAGCCTTCATCATATCTTCTCTTAAAAGATTAAGATGCAAAGATATTTGTCAGTACTCTGCAAGACCGCAGGTTGCATTTTTCTCCTTATTCATTATAATTACAGTAGTCCCTCGCTACTTCGCGGTTCGACTTTCGCGGACTTGCTTTTTCGTGGTTTTTCAACGATTGTCAACTTTAATATTACTCACGTGATTGGGACGGTATGAGATAAAAATTAATGAATTAAACTTCGGACAGGCACTGCCATTTTGTAGTTTTCTTTCAAAAGCCTACACCGTAATGCCATTCAAAAGAACTACACTACCCAGAAGCCAACAGTGCTTCCAATTGCAGCTTTCTAGTAGTTTTCTTTCAAAAGCCTATACTGTAATGTCAGTCAAAAGAACTACAGAAGCCAACAGTGCTTCCAGTCACTGCTTTCTTGTCAAAAAAACTACACTACCCAGAAGCCAACAGTGCTTCTGGACGCTGATTTCTGCCAAATAGAGGGAAAGTTTTGCAACGCAAATCTATGCTATCTATTAAGCTCACAGAACTGGCAGGAAAGTCGCAAATAATCCTGAAGCTTCCTGAAGCTCATTTATCCACGCACACATTAACCTGGACAGGTCGGTGGGCTTCATCGTTGTAGGGTAGGTCTGCCGAACCGGAACTGAGCTGCCGTTATGCAGGGCTGGTGAGTAAAATTTTGCAGTACTGTACATACATATTGTTAAAATTACATAGGTTTGAGAGTTTAGAACACTGCAAAAGTGTGGGAAGGGTTTATAAAGCCTTAAAATATAAATACATATAAATACTAAAATAAATATAGTGTTCTCACTTCACAGTTTTTCACCTGTTCAGAGTGTGTGTGTGTGTGTGTGTGTGGGGGGGGGGGGGGTAACTCCAGTGATAATCGAAGAACTACTGTAGAGCAAAACAAGACATGGAGGCCTGATGTCAACCCCAGACCTCAATAACTTCTGTTTGTAATTGCTGTTCTACTGTGGAGAAGTCTTTCTGAGAGCTGAACAATCCCCTGCTTGACACTATTTAGCTAATATTTCACTCCATCCAGCCCTCATACATGTAATGTGAAAATATGTAGATCCCCTTTGAATTTCCTGCTTGAATTAGCATTCAATGAATCTAAGTGCCTCTTTCCCCTCTTCACTCACAGAGGCAGAATTGTGTAATTACTCTAAAAGGAGAGAGAGGGGTGAAGGTTTGGCAGTCTTAATCTCTCAGAGTAGAGCCTCTTTAAGGGAGTGGTGGCTGTGGGGCAAAAAACATCCATAAACCTGCAGGGAACAACTAACACATCAGAGCATGCTGGTCCTCCACTTCAACATGGCAACAAATACACACACAAAAAAACCAATACTCTGATCCAGTATTTCCAAAGCCAGGCTTTGGGTTGAAAAGCAATACTTACGGTATTTACTTTCAAGCCCAAACATTAAACTAGTAAATATAGATGAGAACAAAATGTTTCACTCTGAAACCTTTTATAGACAACTTTTTACAAGTGGCAAAGCAAATAAAGTGTTCAGACATGGCACAAATAGTGTGCTTTATGAATATTTCTTCTATATAGGTTGTTTTTTTAATATATGTTTTATATAAAAAGTTTAGGGAAAACTCTTGAAAACAATGCTTGTTCTCATCTATTGATGCCCAGAAAGTCAGCGAGGAGAGGAGAAAGTAAAACAGCGTCTGACACAATGTGCTAAATACCAGAGTTTGGAATAGACTTTTTAATTTGATTGGCTATGGTCTACAAAATAATTTCACATATCTTTACCTCATGGCTGATTAACTTTGCATACGTTTATTCCTGCCTCTTTCTTTAGCTCCTGTCAGTCATTTTGTCACAGTGCTGAACAGAGCCGAGCAAGATGGCACATGGATAATTAAAAAGTGATGGACAGAACAACACAATCCAGCAAATGCATGTCAACAAGTTGAGTAATAAAAATAGCGTTTTTAGGCTCGTGCATCAATGATATCAAAATTAAAAGTAATTCTTCCCAAGAAGTTTAAACTGATCGTGATGTTGTAAATGACCACAAACAGCAGAAAGTATCACACCACCTACATGACCAGACAGACATTTTAAATTTGTTATGCAATAAAATGCCACATTAAATTAAAACAATCTGCTGTTATAGAGTGAGATGTAGATGACTCGCTGTGGCAACCCCTAAAGAGGGAAAAGCTGAAAGAAGAATCTGCTGTTATTAATATGTAATGGTGGGGCTAAATGTTATCTCCATTTGAACAAGAATCCAAATATTTCTCTCTTCAGATGACACATTTCTATGTGTGTGAATGAATGTGACAGTAATTAACACTATATTCCTCTTAGTAACACAGGAGAAAAATGTGAAAATAACAATATAAATGTAGAAAATATACTTTATGTTACATAAATAAGAGGTTGAGGAGCATTAAGTGTAGAACCACTAGACTGAGGAACAGCTTCTACCCTGAAGCTGTTAGACTCGTGAATCTCTAAAAAAAATCACTGTAATGCAACTTTGAATGTTATGTGCGATTATCCATGCTGATGATCTCATGCTGCTGATTATTTCATGCTGCTCATTCATTCATACTCATACACCCACAAACACTCATGTTTGTGCTGCTGTTGTTCGGAGTATTGTTTTGCGCTATTAGTGACTAGCGTATATCTTAGATCTTTTAGCGTACCGTTTGGCGTTAGTTAGCATATATCTTAGATCCTTGTTTACTGTTTCGTTTTACACTTTATATTTTTGCTAATGTTGGGTGTAACTGGGACCCTGGGTACACAGTTCCGCTCCACCTCATGTGCCACATGTGATGCGAATGACAATAAAGAACCTTGACCTTGAGAGCAGCAGACATCAAACCGCAACAATCAGAAAAGCCCACAAAATAAAAGCCAGTCTCCAAAGAGCAGGAAAAGCATCAGGTATGTAATAAAGTTAATAAGTATGATAAAGATCATTTGGATTGCTTGTTTTTGGTCAAATTAGTAAAAGTATATATAGTTGGAAACAACCCCAACAGGAGAAAAACTGCTAAATCAATGTGTTATCTTCTTCTTTGCCTAATAGTGAAGTCTGCCATTGACTAGAAACATGTAAAGCCATTTTAACATTCTGACAGATTGTATGCTTATATTAAATGCTAGCACCAATTATTATTCCTTTCATGTTTTCCTGTAGGCTTGAAGTGGCTGTCAAAACTAGTCAAATGAGCTACAAAAGCATGCATGTCACAAACACATAAAAAAGGAAAACAAGTGCACGAGTGTGTTGGAACGGATGGAAGATATTACTGAGTGATAAAACTAAAGCTGCACGGTTGAACAGAACTGTTATTAAAACATGAACAATATCTGTATTAAGAACAATAAACACAAGTGTTTTATTTAAAATGAAGATTTCATTTAAACCTAAAACTATAAGTAATCCTTAAAATGTGTAATCACAACATTGTTTTTTTTAATATATGAAGAACTATTCAAATACATATGGTGTAATTTTAAAGATGCATGCAGCACAACCAGGTAAACACGTTTATAAATTCAACCACTAAAATAATTTAACAGTCGTTTATTTGCTACTACTTGTGCAATGTTTTTGATGGAGGTAATTTATATTACCTCCATATCCAGGTATAGAATATAACTTTGAATGATTTTATTAGGTTAATCTCTTGCTGCTTGCTTTGAAACCTGATTTATGTATAAAAATACAGTTTGCAGGTTTGGAAAAAGAAACATCTGTGCAACTGAACTTTTATTTTTTTCCTATAAAAGGCTTTTCATCTCGTTCAGCATCAGAAAGAATGCAAGATCTTTTTCATTCTTTTGATCCCCAGCCAAACAAGTGTCACATCCAAATTGCTTGTTTTATTTTGAATATTTACGCGAGCCTGCCAAACACACATATGAATACACTTACCCTCCAGGCTCATTTTGGATTTTTCTAAAGGAGAACAGCGCTGCACATACAGATAGATGAGCAGGTGTGCTCACCCCGGGGTTCAGACACCGTCCAATTAAGACACATAGAAGCAAAAATCTTCTTCTGTGCTGACCTAGCCGGCAAACGTAAATGACATTCACTTAAATGGACACGCATTGACCACCTGTTTCTCTGAGCTGTCCCTCCTACTGCTCCACCAGCATATCCATTAATTTGAGCTGTGTAAGAAACCCAATTTCATCTGCATCCAGCTGTTAACCAGCAAAACATGCATGTTTATACTGTTACTAATGCAAGATTAGAGTACGTTGTAGTGTATTTAATGTCTGTCTCTGAGTGTGATTTGTAGGGTGCATGTGCTAATGTTCTTCAAATATTAATAAAGATTCTAAGAAGTGAATGTTAATATTAGCTGCCATTTACATTTACAACAAGAAATCACATTGTCATTAACATCAAAGAAAAATTATTGTATTTCAAAAAGAAAGGTTCAACAATTTGTTCAATAAATTCCTTACTCATTCAACCTTTATTTATACAGGTTAATCCCATTAAAAAATCTCTAATTGAGTTTTATATATATATATATATATATATATATATATATATATATATATATAT
>NC_056508.1:23271975-23278899 GCF_014905685.2 Nematolebias whitei | reverse complement strand
ATATATATATATATATATATATATATATATATATATATATATATATAATTATCACCAAAGGTGAGAAAATACATTATTTTGCAAGTCATAAGTCCACCCAAGCCTTGAGTCATGTCCCAAATGAAGACGTTCATATCCATGGTCGAATGTACAGACATGTGCAAGTCTCGGCACAATGCTTCCTTTAGTGTTCCTCCTGCTAGTATTGATTAGATGCATTTTTTCAGCTGTGACACCTATTGTTTAAAAGAAGAACTGCAGTAAGTGCTGCTCTGAAGTGCCAGTATCAACAAAAACCCTCTTGACATCGTAATTCAATCTCGCCATGTGTTAGTGTAAATAAGTTGTAAATTATTACAGATAACTTTTTTTCTATTCAAAAATGTTTTAGTGATGCACTTTTTCAAATTAAATCCTTTCTGTTTGGTGCAACCACATACATTTCCCACACAGTTTATTTTCATTGCCATTCCTTTGCCATGCAGTAGAAATTTGATATAACTCCTTGAGCCATTCTCTCCTGAGGTTTCTAACATTGTTGCTCACTCAAAGGTAAATTATAATATTATTATTATTATTATTATTATTATTATTATAAAATATAATACAATGTCTCAAAGTTCATGCTCAATAATCCAGGTAGAAAATCCAACAAAGTTCAGTCATGTCATTTGGATGGATTTTTTGTTGAGACGTTTTGTCCTCCATCCAAAGGACTTCATCAGTCCGAGGAGCCACAACATTCCACCCTTATTTATACAGGTTAGTCTCATTAAGCCTCGAGGACTACAAGAGAGACCTGTTTTTAACAAAGAATGATGACAACACTAGACAATCATTAAAAAATGGCATTTAAATGGGAAAAAGTGGAAGAAAATTATATTTAAAAAGGAAACAAAAGCAGCTACATTGTAAAGTGATGTAAAATACTAAAAACAGGAACATGTCTGCATTGTTTTTTGCCAGGAACTTAACAGATGTTTGAAGCCACTTAGAGAGGTCAAGGTTGAGAGTTTTAGATCTTTTTGCAAGATATTCCAGGAAACAGGAGCGGAGTAGAAGAAGGCCCTTTTGCCTAGTTCAGTCTGCACTGAGGGAACACTGCATGCAATGTCCTGAGAGCGCACGCTGTAACTGCACTCACGCAGAGACGTGTAGGAGGAGATGTTTGAAGGCAGCAGACCAAGAAGAGATTTAAAGATGAAAATGCACCAGTGAGAGAGTCTGCGTGAAATTAATGATGACAAGTTAACCAGTGAATAAAGGGAGCAATGGTGGGTACGATAATCACAGCCAGTTATCAATCCTAGTGCACTGTGATAGGCAGCATCCAGCATGTGCAGGTGCTTGTAGGAGCGTTCATGTAAATAATGTCACTGTAGTCAATGGAGGGAAGGAAAGTTGAAATTACAAGGCGTTTCCTAGCATTCAGAGTTAGACAGGCTCTATTTCTGAAAAAGAAATCCAGCTTTACTTTCAATTTCTTTACCAAGTTTTCAACATGGGACTTAAAGGAGAGATGCAAATTGACCAAGATACCCAAGTATTTGTAGGAATGAACAAACTCAACAGGAGCACAATTGGAAGATAAACTCGAGGGAAGGACTGCTGGGACCAACTTCCTATTTGAAAACAACATCCCTTTGGAGGCAGAACAAATCAACCGAGTCCCACAAGCAGCAACACCCACATACTGGACCAACCAGTTTGCTGGTGATAAAATGGTTTCTGGGACCCACCCTATCTTCTGTCATCTCCTCTGAGGCAGCCATAGCCAAAGTCATTCAAAACATCAAAGTTCATGCTCATTAATCCAAGTAAAATATCCACCAAAGTTCAGTCAGGGGCCCCAGAAACCATCTTATCACCAGCAAACTGGTTGGTCCACTATGTGGGTGTTGGACTCGGTTTATTGGGTTCCTCGGACCATTGAAGTCCATTGGATGAAGGACAAAACTTTCAACAAAAAAGAAACCATCCAGATGACCTGACTGAACTTTGTTGGATACTCCATTGTCCTTGTGTTTATCCATCTTTTGTTAAATTGTTTATTTTTTTCTTGGGTGTTTCCAACCCTGTGAAATGGCTTGTATTGGAAAGAATGATCCAGTGTAAACTGTCTCAGCTGTGAAGATAAAACATTTTCAAAATCACATAAAAATGAAGAAAACATCAGTCTTGTTTTCGCAAGGTTGGCCAGTAAAAATCACCCATATCAAAGTCATTTGTCACAAGTCTTGTTGAACATCTCTAAAATGCTCTTTTGTCATTGCTTGAGTGACACTGTTTTCTGAAAGGTTAATTGCTTCTTGTAGTAATAAAAGGCCAGATTCCAGCCTGTGATTGACATCAATAGAGGTGCGCTCCCTCCACGTCGAGGTTTTCCTCTACATTCATGCTCACTGCCAGGTTAGTTTCAGACAAATGTGATTTATTATTAATGACATTCAGTGCACTTCCTGTGACATTCCTTTTATAGGGTCTTGTGCCTTTATGTGGCCCATCTAAGAGTGACGCTGTCCGCCCATGGCCAGCTTTATGGCTTTTGAGAGAATAAATTTTCCAGTGTCACAGCCAGAGCCAATAACGACTTATTTGATGCTAAAGATCAAATGATTCATTCTGCAATTGTGCATGAAAATTTACTTTTAAGTAACAACAATAAAGGTAGCAGCTCAATAAATCTTTTACCTCTCCATGCTGAGGTTTTTTTTCTCTTTCTGCACAGTACTAGAGATTAGGCACAGGGATAAAATGTTGACATAGCCTTTCACTAACCCGGCCTGTTCTGGAGCGAATGCAGTGTATACGTGTTGGGCAAATGAAAGTTGAAAAGGTAAAGGAAAAAAAAAAGAGAAAAGCAGCAGCTCAGGAAACCTTACCAGCAGTTGAGGAAGAAATGGTGATGCCTGATTTGTATTCAACTCTCAGTCCACAAATTCTCTGCGAGCAGCTTTGTGGTTGTGAGATTCTGAAAGTTTATGAGAAGAGTGCATATTGCTGCAAAGCAGTGCATGGGAAGAGTAACAGAAAGGGTGCACCTTCAGTGGCTCAGCAGGTTTTTTGTTTCTTTGCACAGAAACTTGAAAGTGTGTGCCAGGACTGAAGGTCAGCCTGCCTCCTCATCAGCCCTTTTGTGTGGGTCGCACAACGCACAAAACAGCTGGAGGCTGGAAGGCTTAGGGGTGCAGGGCGGCCCGTCTTTGACCACCATTCCCTGCCTAATTACCTTCCTGCCCTGGCCCTGTGTCCATCCAGCCCTCTTCAGTAAGTAAGGCTGCCTAGATAGCTGGGAGCCTGGCCTTGTTAAATAATATCGTCCCTCAAACTGAAGCAACACGCAAACACTTCTGGACACTATCACAGGCTAATGGTCTAGCAGGAAAGGCTGAGACGGACAATAAAAACATCTAAATATCTTAGAATCACAAATCTGAGAGCTCATCCCATGCATATTAGTCATATTAGTCACTTAAACCCAGGTGTTACAGTAGTGATTCATACACACTGTATCCAGGTGATTAGTTCCCTAATGGGTCTACTAAGCACACAGAAATACACACGCACTCCAGTGCTACCCAACCTCCCATAAGAAGCTTTGATTCCCTCCCATGCTAGCAGAGATTCCTTGTCAGCGTCTTTCTCGCAGAGATGGAAAAAGCTACTTTACTTAGGGGTCTTATTTGTTTGCCTGTTTGTTTCTCTCTGCTCTCTTTCATCTTTATCTTTTATGACTGCCCCCTTCTCCCATTCAAACTCTCCAGAGAGAGACAGGCGTGGAGTGCGAGGAGGATGAGGAGGTGGTGTAGGAGGCAGAAGACAGTTGGGGTGGGTGTGGGGGGGGGGGGGTGTGTCTTTTTCCTGTGAAGGAGAACGGGGGGAATTGAAAATGGCCGGTGATATGAACTAGGCGAGACGAAGGAAGCAATCTGGGGACAGAGAAGTGGAAGAATGAGTGAGAAAAAGAAGTAGAACGTAAAAGAAGAAGAGAGATACTTTGTATCTGAAGGAGGAAAATTAGGAATAAAAAATGTATAAGGTATAACTTTGACAGAATAATCTTTACATGGCAAATTGTCTTTGCCATGTCTGATGGCGAGGCTGTCGGTGCAGGCGGAGGCCACAGGGAGGTGCTGTGACAAAAAAGGCTTTGACAAGAAGCCTCTCATCAACTCATCAAGCAGTGTTCCATTCCAGAGGACAAACTTTCTCCCTGATACAGAACAGTAACAGAACAGGTAAATCCTACACAAACTTTTGCTCATATAACAATAATAAATGGTGGTAGAAGTTTTAATCAGACCTTGTTTGATTAAAATTCCTTTTGTTATTCCTACTTAAAGCAGCTAGGATCTAACCATCCCCATGCAGATCTGTAATGAAGATTATCTCCTCAAACTCCTTTGTTTTCCACTGGTCTCTTGCTTACTGATCCTCCTGACTGTGGTTGTCATCTTTGTGTTACACAAATAGAATCAGAGAAGAAAAGTCAAAAGTGAACAAAAGAAGCTGCACTGCAGGAATATTTTGAGGGACTTTATTAACATTGCGCTTTAGGATTTCCCACCCCATCCCCTTTTCCGTTCAGTGTTGAGTGTCATTTATTTATTTGCTGGTTAATTTCTTTAGCTGCTATACTCTGGGGCATCCACGTTGTAATAAAGAATGAGGTGATTTGTTTTCTCTCTCTCTTTCATCGCTGTGCTGCTTTTGCTGTCCCTGATGGTTTAAACCATACCGAGCCTGTAATATAGAAGTCAGTATATTAATCAAGATGGTGACAAAGGAAAGCAACCCACATACTGCTAAGTCCCATTGGTCTGCATCACGCCCCATCCCAAAATTCACTTGGCTTCTGAGGTCACCCTATTGTGTGGAAGCGACAAGCGTGGGCTATTTTCGATCTGTATTGTACATGACGGCTCAAACCGTTTCCAAGGGACAGACTCTGTCACATACGCTCACTTCCCAAATTATGTCCTTGACTTTGACCCTCGCCCAGCTACTTTAATCTCTAGCTCTGGGTGCAACTTGTCACGCATGGCCCACAATATGAGTAGGAATAACTACTCATAAGCATGTCCTGTGGGTAGATTTGGCCTTCAGCTCAACCCGCTAAAAAGTCATCCTGTATATTTCTGAAGAAAGCCAAAACTCGATGAAGAAGGGCTGAACAAACATGAATCAAAGTAATCTTTCTTAACAATGCCCTAAAAGCTTTGATCTCCATTTTTCTTTTTGTTTTCTTTGACTGGATCCAGTGGATCTCTCTTCCTTTATCATACCTTTTTCACTCTCGCTCTGACTGTGAATCTTTTCACTGTTTACCATGCTGCATTTTTCTTTTCTTCACTCTCTCTCTTTCTCTCTCACACACAAGCGCTTTCTCGTTCAAGGCTTTTTGAGAGGACCATTCCCCCTGACGTTTACAAATGAAATGAATGAAAACCATTGGTACGTGACTCCTCTACACAGAAACGCTCCATTATACTTCGGTTTACTCAAAAAGAAGGCTCCCTGTGATTGGCTAAAAGCAGGGATGCCAGGCTGAAAAGGGTTACCAAAGATAGCAGAGGATTCAAGGAAGTGGAATAATGGTAGGCTTAGGTAGTGAGAGAGCCTTACCCAATGTTTTTTAGCCCTTTGGAAATTGATTTATTCTTACCGATCCAACAGACCCCATGTATTCTCAACCAATGGATGAAAGATGAAAGGTATCATTTGTCAGAAACCCACTGGTCCACTCAAGAGAGCAGGGATTGTTTGTGCACATGGATAAGAATCCTGTATGTACACGCACAGTTATGTGTCATCCAAGTTGCTTTTTTTTGTCAGGACTGCAGCTACTAGTGAGAAATGGGAAAAACTTTTTAAGGCAATACTATTTTGCTTCTTGGTCCTAATCAACATTTTAAATCAGATTTCAATTGTTTTCTATTCAAATGGACTGTTATATTATCCTGTGAAATGCTGAAAGCACGGTATAAAAGAAGGCCTCTTTGAGATAAAGTGTTCAACCTAAAAAAAAACAGGATGGATACGTCTGTTTTCTTTCATCTTGTATCCCAGGGTAGCTGTTATGTTCTTCCTCTAATGAAGATGTGCCATCAACCTTGAAGCTTTGCAAACATGTTGTACACTGAATGAAAAGTAGTTTATCAAAGGGATATTCCCTACAAACCTCTTTCAATGTTGACATCACAGTTTATCTCTTGATCATTTCATGCAGCAGATTTCTATTTTGATACATTTACTGTGCAACTGTCCCAATAAACAGCAATTTTTTTAAAACTGTTTTGATGGTTTTTATGTTTTACTGGTATTTAGTTACATGACAACAGGAGGAATCATTAGCAGTGTTGTATCATTAATGCTAGCAAAGCGCTCAGTAAACATAAATTAGTGAGAAATCAAACAATCTGCCTCTGTGATGGAGAAACCTCAGCAGATGCCAATCAAACAATCTGTGAGATGGCTTTGAGTCCTGGGAGGGGGGTAATGGACTTCAATGTGAAGGCAAGGACACTTTGCTCAGTAGATGACAAAACTGTAACACACAGAGCAGTGTGCTCAAATAAAACTAAATCAATTCAAACAAGAAACATGCTGCGCTGGGACCCCTCCTCTTCCCCCTGATTCAGGAGCTTTTCAGAATCCAGCACCAAAAGCCGGCCCGGCAGCATCCCATCGCCTCCCTTTTCTCCTCAGCTCTTGCTGCTCACATCCAGCTTCACTTCCTCCCATCATAAATCTGGATAAATCCACAAACCACTGTCTGGCATGCTCCATCTGTCTCCCTCACTCATGTACAGCTAGAGAAAACCTCTCTGCACCCCTGCCTGCCAGCAGGCTGTCCTCCAGGCTCACTTAAAAAAGAATGAAATAGACAAAATCTGGACGGAGCATTGGGGGGGGGGGGGGGGG
>NC_056508.1:23271084-23271875 GCF_014905685.2 Nematolebias whitei | reverse complement strand
GGGGGGGGGGGCACACACCCAAAGTACACTGTAAAGTCAGCATGAGGACCCAGAAGCCTCAGTATCATAGCAAATGTGCATCTTTGTAAAGCAAATTCCAAATGACATTTTCAAAGCCATACGTCTGTAAATGCACTGATGTATGATGCAAAAGGACAGAAACAACCAGACTGCATGAATCAGGAAAAAATATCTGACTTATTGGCCACATCTGGCCAGTTAACAGGTAGGTGTTCAGACTCATTAAAGCTGTGGTTTTCCAAGTCGATTTAGCTTTAGAGTTGTTGATGTGTGACTTTTTAACTTCCCTGGCTAAAAAAAATATATCTTCATGTTTCTTATAAATGCTTTTTTAACCAATATTCAGATTGAATGTCAACGTTAATATATTCCTATAGCACATCAAAAATGTTGCATTTACATACAGTCAAACAAAAAGGTAAAACAACAATGAAAGAAAAAATACTGTATTAAAACACGCATATATACACACGCATCTACCAACCAGGATCAAATTTTGCAACTTCAAAGCTTCAAAACTACAACCTATCGTTACGTTGTAACATCCATCCATACATTTTCTTTGTGTTATTTTTCATATAGGGTGTGGGAGCTGGTGCCTATCTCCAGTGGATATTATGTTAAAGGAGGGTACACTCTGGCAAGTCCATCAATGGACCACGGAGACAAATATGACTATCAACCATTCACGCTCAACACTCACACCTAGTGAATATTTGGAGTTTCCATCCATCCATCCATCCATCCATCCATCCATCCATCCATCCATC
>NC_056508.1:23257876-23270984 GCF_014905685.2 Nematolebias whitei | reverse complement strand
ATCCATCCATCCATCCATCCATCCATCCATCCATCCATCCATCATCTTTACCCACTTCTTCCTTTTCGGATTACAGGGGTCACTGTTGTCCATATCCAGCAGTCACTGCGAGAGGCGGGAGACACCCTGGACAGGTCTCAAGCCCATCACAGGGACACAGAGAGACAAAAGAGACAACCATTCACTCTCTCACTCACACCTAGAGACAATTTAGAGTTACCAATCAGCCTACCATGCATGTTTTTAGTCTGTGGGAGGAAACTGGAGAAAACCCACGTATGCATGGAGAGAACATGTAAACTCCACCCAGAAAGGCCCCCGGCCTGGATTAGAACCGACGACCTTCTCGCTGAGAAGTAGCAGCTCTACCAACTGTGCCACCCTGCTGTCACAATATGGAATTACCAATAAACCTAACTAATATATTTTGGTCTATGTGTGGAAACTGGAGTACAAACTCCACAGGTGGTATGCAAACCTGTGACCCCTTTGGTATGAGGTGACAGTTCTAACCACTGTGCCACCACGGTGTTTTCGCTTTGACATGCCTATGAATTTTGCAACAAACTTAACATAATTGTTAACAAAACAGACAAACAGTCTAAAAATGTTCTAAAAATACCAGAATATATTGCTAAATGGCCCAAATAGGCTTAAATCATTCATGGATCCTTAGCATAGTGTGCCACAGTGGTTGGTTATTAATGCAAACTGCTTAGAAAGATCGTTAAAACAAACAAATCTAGCCTGACGGTGGGTAAATTTTAAATGGCTTATTTGAATATGCCATTTAAATAACTTTGTCTTCTGATTGTGCTGAAAACATGTATTCCACAGTTTCTGAATTGAACTGAGGCAGTGGAATCAGTAGCAGGCAGCATCAGATGCTCACAGTCACACAGCGAACACAGGAGGGCAACATGCATGCTAGCTTATACACACTCACAGATAAAAGCTGCTCCAACAGATCACAGCCCAGCAGTCCAGACTGGGCTCATTACATCGCACCCACCTCCTCCAAACACAACCGCCAGGGTCCTGACCACACAGTGGGTCGACGCCCAGCCACAGGGGTCCGTGTGTAAGCATTCAGAGTGAGAAACAACAACGCCAGTGGGCTCATATCACAATCCACCTCACAGCTCCCAGGGCTTGACATCTCCTCACAGTGCTATTGTTTCGCCTGAGTGCTGCTCTCTTGCCCTTTTCTCTCCACTACAGCGCGCAGAGAAAGGCTGGCGCAGTCAATGGGTTGGGGCTTGTTTGGACAGCAGGGGACCCCAATGGCACACAGTGACAAACATCAAGCGTGATTGGTCAAAAGAGGCAAAGGAGAGTTTGACAGGAAAATAATGTGACCGATTCAGGTCCCGAGAGTGTTTTATTCTTTGTGTGTAACAAAAAAAAACACATATAAGAGGGAGAAAAAAACACTTTACCTGTTGATGACAGACAGAGAGAATCCCAGAGAATCACAGACATAGAAGAAAAGAAAAGGGAAAGCATTTGTTAGTTGCTTTTATGCATTTAAAAAAAAAAAGTTTATTGTAATTAGAAGACTGTTGGATTAAGATTGTACCTACAGAAAATCTGTGAAGCTTTAGTCTTCAAAGCAACTCTATTACTTTTCCCCATTGCTTTTTATACAGAGATCAGTAAGAGACGTTTTACTTTCGCTGTTGCATCATGTCACTTTTTATAGAGTAGAATATAGACCAAGCAGCTTTTGACTGATTTCTAGTCTTTAACTTGACCTGTAGTTGCACTTGTTTTGATTAGATACTGTCACACTTTTTAGAAAAAATGCATCATTACTGTATGACCTTGGTTTGCATAGACACTGGAGACCCCAGTGAGGAAGGCTGCATCCATCAAGACAAACCATTTACTGTATGAGGCTCCTGACACATAATGATATATGCATGCACTTCCAACAACTACACTATTAGTCAAAGTATAAATCAGAAGGTCAGGACAGTTTTTTTTTGTCTAACGCTAAGAAAGCAAAAAAAAAAAATAAGCATGCAAAATGAAACTATATTTTATTAAAATCAAATTGCATTGTGAACAAACTGATGCTGTAAATATCATAACTATGTGTTGTAAGTATGCGCTCTACTGAGTGTCTTCGCGGAGACAGGATGACCTGAGTGTAATCACCTGTGTGTGTGATGGTTAGTGGAAGTTTGTGGTCTCTGTCTAATACCACCCATTCAGGTCCAGGCTGATTATGATAATCAGCAGGAAAGCCACTGATGAGCTAGCCGTCCCAATTGACATTCCTCACCGGTGTAAAAAATGTCTCATCCAATATATGTTGTGGTATTTCTTGATTTATTCATGCTGTGCTTCAATCAGTCTACCTCTTATCTCTGAGATCTTTCATAGTTGCTTGCAATCTATAACAACACAGCAGCTGAGGTTTTTATATTCTGTGTGAAATGAGTCTGCAGACGGACCACCACCTGTCATCAATGCAAACAGCCTGTCATCAACAAAAACAAACTGTGTCATGCTATTATTGTACTGGAGCAAAACCACTTGTCTCGCCAGGATAAGCTTTGTTCTCTGCTGTTATAATGCTCCCGTTAGTTCTTATTTCTTTGAGGTGGAAACTGTTTTCTTCTTTTTTATATATATGAAATACAAAAATGATGATGAGATTAAAAAGGGCACATGATTTTCTGTTCTTTAAGAAGACAGGAGGCTCATTGATAATCATGAATTAATAAAGGACTAGCATTCCTTGAAAGAATGCATCGCACCCGGTGCCTTTCATACCAGAGCTTTAAACTGAGATTATCTGATGTTGAGAAAATGACTATTCTGTAAACAGTGTGATCAAACTTAAAAAAATAATGTTATGCATAGTCTCATGCCAACTGTGCTCCTAGTATGGAATGGAGATAACTTTCAGCCTCTATGAAATACAATTTTAGCCCAATATCTGTGAACCAAATTATAAACATTTTGTGTTTTTAATGGTCAGTTGGCTGTGGAGGCCATTTTCAACTGGGTTTAACCCAAAAGTTAATAAGTTGTAGATCCACATTTAAGGATTATTTCCTATAAGTTTTGGTAAAATTTATCCAGTGTTTCATGATATACGATGGAAACAAAGCAGGGTTAAGCAAAGTTTTAAGCAAAGGTAATACACTATTTGTAGGATTTAGAATATGTGATGAGGATGACTTCCGGAAACTACCACACTGAATTTTAGCTCACTATCCGAGATATCATCTGGATTATCATTATCATCATAACTCATTGTGAATGGTTGTTTGTCTCTATGTGTCCCTGTGATGGACTGGAGACCTGTCCAGGGTGTCCCTCGCCTCTCGCACAGTGATAGCTGGATATGGGCACCAATGACCCCCGTGATCCGAAAAAGAAGTGGGTAAAGATAATGGATGGATGCATTGTTGATGGATGGGTGGATGGATATCATGAGATGTTTTGCTACCAGAAAGACAGAGTTGAGTCCAAATGGTAAAAGTTTAACAAAGACCTCATGTAATCCGTTAGCACTCAAAATGTGTGTTAGGGATCAGTCTTAGCTACTACCACACAAAATATTGGGTCCTTATTGTTAAAATTAAGAGGTTTAGCCATTTTTGTGTTTAGGAAGGCCAGTAAGCTGTGGTCTTAACTATGTAATAACTACAAAGTACATAATTAACTCTAAAAGACAAATATAGATGTACATTCAGTGCCTGCTTTCAACAACATTCATTAAAGTTTGTCCAGAGGTTCCTGAAATATGTTGCTAACCAACAGACACAGGAACACACAAGCAAAGACGTGCAAAACATTACAGTAGAATCTACTTTTGCTTCTTGGTGACGGGTGATAATGAATGAACTGAAAAACTTTAGGAACCCTCCCTTTATATTCACAAACACCCTTATTACTAAATGTCCCTGGAATCTCCATCAATATTTCCACAACAGATTGAATCTTGCAGTACAAACTGAGAGTTCACTATGGTAACAGCGCCTAACATCATTCATCTCATTGTGCATGCACTTTCATTAGGATTCATGGATCATCAATAAAAACAATGTTTTGGTTTCATTTGGCTCCATATAGATATAATTGTTTACAAAGGGACATGAAATAAAGATATGGATTCTCCGTGTTTAGGCTAAATACTGTGGATTTTTCTTCTTTTAATGTCTGTAACACATCCAGTACATGTACTGGAAAAAAGTTACCTTTTGTTTATTACTTTACAACTTACTTTTTACATGATTTCATCATTGAAATTATTCCGTAATTACACTCCTCTCACAGAAACCCATTGCTGTTTAACATTAGTCTTCACATGAGGCTATCTGAACATAAATGTCCTCTAAACTCATAAAATATGTCTCATCAAATAGTTGTTGAGATTTACATGCAATTTGTGTTGTCTATGTAATTTGGCATGCTTGGAAATCTCCTACGTCCTGAAACTTTAATGTATTTGACTTAATAAAAATGTAATTTGTTGGTTTTATAGAGTAGTTTTATTCACATTTCTTACAGCTTAAATAGCTGTACTGGTTTTGTATATTTTCCCAAATATCAAGTTGTGTAAAGAAGTGTAATAAAGGAAATATAGTGATAAACTGGATCCGGAGTTAATACAGCTTTCACTTTGTATTTCCTGTGTTGTGTACATCAGATGCTTTAAGTTAAGTGGCATCCAAGCAAAAACTAATAAAAAGGAAAAAAATCAAATATATGATGTTTTTCTTATTATTTTTTAAGACAGCCATAAGTTATGTGTACATTTCTATACTTATTTCCATCTGGCCATCATTACAGGAGCAAGCTGTTTCAAAATGAGTCTGGAGACCGCGACACGTCCTAATTGATATGACCTTTAATTGCTCATCCAGTTCAGAGGAGAGAAGAGGAAGACATCAAGCTGGTCCACTGTGGCTCGGGCTAAAGAGGCGCTCTGTAGATGGGCCTACACTCCCAGGCCCCGTGGACATAATTAAACCTGAATAACAAAACACTTAGACAAGTGCTCCACTCTTCTGAACAAGTCTCTGAAAACATCCAGCAGCTCCGACAGGTTTCACATGGTCCCGCCATCACAGTGGATTTGTTGACAAATGTTTAATTCTGAATGTTTAATTCCAACCAATGTGTTAGAAAAAACAAATATTAACGCTACTCATTTCAATGTGTTTAAAACTGGTAAAAATGCAAATAAAAATCTGCACAATATATATTTTTTCATATTAATAAAAAATATTTAAAATTAAATATTTGAAAGCAAATGTTGTATATGGCCTCCAACTCCCCCATTTGTTTGTTTACCTCCAGAAAATGACTGAAAATATGTCAACAACGGTGAGGTCTATGAAAGAGATTTCGAGTGCATACCTACATTTTAGATTTGCAAGTCAGTATATTTGGAAAACTACAGTGAACTCTTTTAGATTACACCATTGGATATCGTTCAAGGTAATATATATATTTTATGTTTGATTTCATAGTTTGCAATGTTTACCTTTAAATAAAGTCCCTCAATGCAGGCCCATCACATTTCTAAAAAGAACGTTTGCACTGGTAGCTTTAATATTTATGAAAAGCTTATTTGCACTTTGTGAAACTGTTTCTAGTGACAGCAACTGGACT
This sequence comes from Nematolebias whitei, assembly GCF_014905685.2. NCBI lineage: Eukaryota > Metazoa > Chordata > Actinopteri > Cyprinodontiformes > Rivulidae > Nematolebias > Nematolebias whitei. Next base: position 23,265,350 of record NC_056508.1, on the reverse strand, counting down.
TTTACATGGAATAAGACATCACTAATTTATACTGAAGAACAGAAGCATCTCCTTTGAGTGAGTGCTCAGCTTGAAGTAAGCCAAAGGTTCAAGCTGTCCTCTGGGGTTATGGCAATATGTTTGACTACTATGTATTCAGACCAGGAAACTGCTGGTGACCACATGAGGTCTGCTGGCCTTTTGCAGACCTCCATCATATCCACCTGCAGTCTGCCTGCACCCCAGAGAGCTCCCCATACAACTGCTATAAGGAGGCAGGTGCCAGCCGTCCAGACGAGGGGCTCATTAGTTTTCCTGTGGCTCACCAGCTACTGATTGCTGTGGCCTAAGCTTCCTTGCCTGGAGGGCGGGGACGGGTCCTGATTGAGAGCGTGCTTTATTACAGGGGCTTAGATGGGGGCTTCAGGATTAACACATAAGTCTTCCACCTTCATGGGCGCGAAGAGCACTTGTAGTGCTCCATGCAGCTGGAGGCAGAGAGCAGCCCAGGGAGAGAAACAGCTTTTCTCACTTTGCACTGATAGACTGACCGGGGGCTTAACTTGCACATTCTGGAGGTCCGGATGGATTTATGTTACTTACAGCAGTCAACTTAAATCTCCAAAGGGCACGCAGAAGTTTTTGAGATGTTAATTCAAGTTAATTAGTTATAATAACTTTGGGTTCAGTGAATAAGCCGGGGTGTTTAGGTGTGTCTAACATTTACAGACATCACCATGTGAAAGATCCTGCTGCGGGCTGTGATTTGAGCAAGTTATTTATTTATTTATTTATTTATTTTAATCTCAGGGTTAAGAGGTGGTAAATATGATTGAGCTTTAGGGCCACGCTAGGAAAAAAAAATTAAAGCCATAAAAGTATGAGAATAAAGTTGTAGTATTACAAGCATAAAGTCGTACAAGACTATTTTTGACAGCTCTCATTTATTTATTTATTTACCCACAAGTCGGATCCACAATGCGACCTGTCAATCAGTCCAGTAGGCGTGTCAGCAAATGACCAATCCGAAGCTAAATGAGTCGTAATATCATCTGATCTCCGACACGATAAAGCACGTTTACTGCATTTTAACTGTGGTAAAATGAATGTTGAGCAGCTTGTTAAGTTATACTTTGGTATTGGTGTTACAAATAAAGAGAGAGTTAACCTGTTAGCACATCAGCATCAGATTATTATCAGTATCAGGACTTTGAACCTGCTTACAGTAAGGTGGTACACTGATGGGCTGCAGAGCAGCTCTCTGCAGGTAAGGAGCATTTAGCTTCAGATTGGTCATTTACTGACACACCTACTGGATTGATTGACAGGTCGCATCGTGGATCTGACTCGTAGAAAAAAATAAAATAAAATAAACGAGACTTGTAAAAAAAAAAGTGTTGTACGACTTTATTCGCGTAAAACTACGGCTTTATTCTCAAAATTTTATGGCTTTAATTTAATTTAATTTTTTTTTTTTTTTAGCGTGGCCCTAAAGCTACGTCGTAGGTAAAAAACTTCTCTGCTGGCTTTTCGGGCTGTGGTAGCTCGGTCAATGATTGTGTCAAGAAGAGCATCCATTGTAAAAACAATTGCCAAATCTTCCTGTGAGTTTGTTCACTGTGGTGACCCCTGAAGAAGGGAACAGCCAAAAAATAAAAACTAATTGGCATTATAAAATTTATATGATGTGTGAATGTTTTTGTACAGTGCCCTGAGATGACTTCTGTTGTGAACTGGTGCTATGTAAATACACTAAAATGAATTGATAAGAACTGGTGGTTTTGCCCTCCGCCTCTCAGACTCATAAGTGGGCAAACTTGAAGCTCAGCTGCCCTTCAGAATAAGAGAAACAAGTGAGAGAAATTGCATAAGCTTCCTGAAACAACTCATGAAATATTTCTCGCAGCCGATGCTGTTAAAATCAGTAGTTGTCACTCATCTCAAATCACATTCAAAAAGACATATCTCTGTGTGCACAGGGTGCTATTTTATTATGTTAAAAAGTGTTTTAAATTCTTTGTTTATATATCCTAAAATAGAGGTTCTTAAGAATAGATATGACTTCCAAATTGGAGTCATTTGCATGTTCTTATATTCAGTAAATTTACATGTATTTCTAATTTAACTTTCAGATTGCTTTCAAACCTAATGTTTATACTCAACAAAAGCTCCCACCTCTCTTTATATTACCACAACCACTTTCCTCAGATGATTAAGTGATAAGAAAGAAATTCAAAACAATGCTGGAACAAACAACTTTTTCTCCACTGAGCCTTTTGCATAATTATCATGCCTAAGGGCCAAGTGATTCACAGAAATCGGCTCTCTGTGGGGAGAGGGAAACCTAAAATAGCAGGCACTGATTGTCACACAATAGGCTTGGACCGCACTGTGCAGCTGTGCTCCGAGCCTGTCTGTCTGTCATTTAACTGATTGCCGCATGACTGCCAACCTATCAGGTGCATCATCACTGAAATGTGGGCTGCAAAGCGCACCACGGAAATTTATCTCCCAACTCTTTCCAGAAACACAGAGGTCAAAAACCAAGTGTGTACGGAGCAAAGTGCGCTGCAGCTTTAAAGTTTTTCAAAATGCATTCCAGTTTTGATTATCATAATGCCACAATGGCAGAGTTCAAAACTGGGATTGTACAGCTGCAGATATGAAGAGAGACAACCCCCTGCCTTACATCGGAGGAGAGGGACAAAGCCAGAGAGGGAGAGAAAGAGAGAAAAAGAGGGGAAGAGACAGAAATCCTGGTTAATTGTCCAGGTAGGTAAAACGCTGATAAACCCACCCACCTGTAAGGGCAAATACTTCCTGCCAATACCAAACTGTTTTCAGCTATGACAAGAATATGCACACGAGGGGAGTGGTGGCGCAGAGGGTAGAGAGGGTGGGCCTGTGATAGGAGGGTCGTTGGTCAACCTCGGTTCAACTCCCCGGACCGACAACATCAAAATGTATGTGAACAAGGTGAAACACCACCTGCATATGACAAATGAACAACATAACACAAAACCTGCCTCCACCCTCATTTACCCCACTCTGAGCCCATGAGCAAGGCCCTTAACCCCCCACACAGCTGCTCCCCAGGCGCCTTAGATGGCAGCCCGCTGCTTCACATGTGTGCTCACATGTGCAATGGGAAAAAATGCAGATAATTAATTTTCCCATTGAGGAATAATGCCTGGCAGGGGAGCCACTGTGGTGTAGAGGTAGGGCAGCTGAGTTGGGACCAGAAAGTTACAGGTTCAACTCCCAGCCATGCCCACATGTTGTGGTGTCCTTGAGAAATGTACTGCACTTATATAGCACCTTTCTATCTTATCAAGATACTCAAAGCACTTTACAACACAATTTGTGTCCTCATTAACTCATTCATACAGTACTCTACTAGATCTAGACAAATAATAATCAGTGCTTTCACATTCATACACTGATAGAACACACATCGGAGGCAATGTCCTTGAGCAAGACACCTAATCCCTAACTGCTCCCCAGGCGCTTACATAGCTGCCTTATGCTCCACTTGGGTGCATCTCACCTGTGATGAGTTAAATGCAGAGAGCCAATTTTTAGATCCTGTCTAACTCTGAATGCTAGGAAACGCTTTGTAACTGTGACTTTCCTTCCCTCCATTGACTACATTGACATTATTTACATGAACGCTCCTACAAGCACCCTGCAGATGTTGGATGCTGTCTATCACAGTGCGCTAAGATTCATAACTGGCTGTAACTATCGTACCCACCATTACACCCTGTATTCACTGGTTAACTGGACATCATTAAATTCATGCAGACTCTCCCACTGGCACATTTTCATCTTTAAATCACTTCTTGGTCTGCTGCCTTCATACATCTCCTCCTACATGTCACTGCATGAGTGCAGCTACAGCATACACTCTCAGGACATTATTACCTGCAGTGCCCCCTCAGTGAGGATTGAACTAGGCAAAAGGGTCTTCTCCTACTCCGCTCCTGTTTCCTGGAATATCTTGCAAAAAGCTCTGAAGCTCTCGACCTTGACCTCTCTAAGTGGCTTCAAACATCTGCTAAGTTCACGGCAAAAACCACTGCAGACATGTTCTAGTTTTTAGTATTTTACATCGCTTTAATTTATTCCTATTTAACACAAGGTCATCAGATCTGATTTAGTATTTCATTGTTTCTGACTGAGTTTATGCTTTTTGTTATTATTTCCTTGACTTTTGACACAACGTGATCTGATTTAGTATTTCATTGTTTCTAATTATGTTTTTGGTTTTATATTTTTATTCCATGTGCTGTAAATATCCATCCATCCATCCATCCATCCATTATCTTTACCCGCTTATTCCATTTTGGGTCACGGGGGTCGCTGGTGCCCATGTCCAGCAATCACTGTGCGAGGGGTGGGGTACACCCTGGACGGGTCGCAAGTCCATCACAGGGACACATAGAGACAAACGAGACAAACAACCATTCACTCACTCTCATTCACACCTAGGGACAATTTAGAGTTATCAATCAGCCTAACATGCATGTTTTTGGTCTGTGGGAGGAAATCGGAGCACCCGGAGAAAACCCACGCATGCACGGAGAGAACATGCAAACTCCACCCAGAAAGGCCCCTGGACCGGGGTTTGAACCAGGGACCTGCTCGCTGAGAGGCAGCAGCTCTACCAGTTGTGCCATCGTGCTGCCTGTGCTGTAAATATATCTTGCTATTTTTTATTTGATGATGTGATATTTTTGTTAAGCACTTTGGTAACAGTTTCTGTTTTAAATGTGCTCTATAAATAAATCTGACGACTTGACTGGCTTTATAACCTAGCTGCTTTTGTTTCATTTTTTTTTAAACCATTTTATTTTATTGTTTCTTCTCAATTTCTATGGTTTGCATGATTGTATATTGTTGTCATCACTCTTTTGTTAAAATCAAGCCTCTCTTGTAAATGAGTCCCCAAGGCTCACTGGGATTAACATGTATAAATAAAGGTTGATTGAAATATTTCATCATTGTATAGAAACATACAATGATGACAACACATTGCACTTACTTACTTACTTACTTACAAATAGAGTATTTTAAAAAAAATATACAACTCCTGGATGCACATCAGTTTGCTTTGTCCATGGAATGTGCTTTATGAATAAAATTTGATTTGAGCTAATAGTTAAATAATGAATTCTCAATATGGTGGCAAACTGATCTACCGCTACCTCTGGTTTTTTTTGTACTGTCATGCATTAACAAGTTTGTTTAAAGGCAACATAATGAACAGAGCAGAAACTAAACAGCACAAAGTGCATTTAGTTATTTCACTGCCTCATCAGTTGCAGAAATTTTTCAACTTTGACAAGAATCATTGATAAAGATAAAGACATAAGGAACAAGCAGTGAACTTTGTCGCTTCAGTCATCATAGACATGTACAATTTGTGTCAACTGCAGGTTGTCTTTTTGAGCACTGAGTGTGATAGCATGGTGGTATCTGAAAATATTAATTAGTCTGGCCTGTGTATCTGATCACTGACGTGAGCGTGATAAAAACGATGTGTGGTTTATCTGCTGTGCTCTCCATTGAAAAGAAAGAACAGATAAAACTGGTATCATGAGGTTCATGGATGATGAATCATGTCCACGGTATTTTCTCTCTCTTCCAAAGTCAATAGGCCTGTAACGTGAGCACAGCACCGGGCCGTCCCTGGGCAGGCTGACTGAGCCCGCTAATGAAAACAGAGCAAAGGGAAGAGAAAAGAGACAGAGTTCTGTGTCTGGACAAGCATAGCAGGGATACCTTCAAGGTCATCTCCAACAGGAAAAAAAATAAAAATGTAAAAAAAGGAGGGATGAGGGATTGAGAGACAAGATGAGCGAAGTGACGATGAGAACAGAAATGTGTGTCCAAAGATGGGAAGGAAAAAAAAAACATGTTCAATGTTTCAGGTCAGTGATGCGCCCTGAAAGACTCAGCATGTAGGTATGAATAATTCCTGTTTTGTTTATTATTATTGTTCACTTATCTTTTTTAAGTGCAGGGGGATTACATGAGCTTTGCAGCCATAAAGCAACACAGAAATAATAAAACAGGCAGGGACAAATAAATAAATGGACTGTGTTTCATTTTTATGATCGCTTTAACATTACTTTATCAATAACAAATCAGACATTTTTTGATAGCTCAGCGTTCAAAGTAATAGGCAACAGAGCAATCCAACAGAGCAAGCTGGAACAGTGGAAGAAAAGAAATAACTGTGTGGAAGGAAACGGCCTGTCAGAAGAGCCATCAAAAACTGGACTGCTCCAATAATGCCCAAGTGTGGACACACACTGAGGCGTGACGTTACAGCAAACCTATTATCTACTTTTCTGTCATTTTGGCCTCTCCACTACTAACTTGGGAGCACATTGAATTTCATCACCAGACATGTCTGCTTCTCTGACCATCACACTCTCACTCTTCCTCACACCTTTGCTGATTGGGTGTGTCCCCTCAGGGAGAAGATGGTTTTAACAGCACTTCAGCCAAGTTAAAAAAAAAAAAAAAAAACACTTAGCGGTATAGATCCAGAGTTGACTTTTCCCACTATTAAAGGTGTCAGTGCTGCCTGCCACTAATCAAAAACAAGCCTGCAAACAGAAATGCAGTGTTCGCAGAATATGTCATAAGAGATAACTCTCCGAATGGAAACTTTTCAGAGAGAATACACTCAGGAATTTACGGTAAGGAGGGAGGATGTATGTGTAAGTGTGAGGTGTTTGCGGTGTAAGATAACAATTTAGTCTCAGCAAACCTATCATTAAAATTCTATCAGAGATATGTCACAAAAAATGAACCAGAGGAGATGACCTGAATCTAAACACAGGGAGTCTTAAATCGCAAATGGAAGCATTGCTAGCTCAGGTCCCTGATGCTGATCTCCATTTACCTGGATGAGATCAGCGTGAAAAGACTACCTGTCTGACTCTCCCAGGCCCTGTAGCCCTGTACCCTTATTATCTGTAAACTGGACATTATATGCCACTCATTGGTGCAAAGAAAAGCTTTTTCAGTTTCTGTGGTCACAAACACGACACAAAGACACACAAAATCCATGTTTCCAAACGTAAGCAATTACAAACACGATCCCTTGTAGCTGTTTTTCATCATGTCATTTAATACAAGGATCAGTAAGAGCCAGGATGGCAATCTCAAGTCAATCCACGGCAGGTGGAAACCAAAAGCCTCTCATTCTCTGCCTCAGCTCTCCTTTGTTTCCCAGGTGTTGTTGTTTCTCATCTCTTATGTTTCGATAGTTCGACATCTCACTTGATCAGGCTATTGTCGAGAGAGGCCCGTTTGTTCAGTATCCAGCTCACAAAGGAGAATTAGGCAAAGGATGTTACACAGATGAAACCAAAAGACTCCCGGGCCTCTTACACTCTCAATCAATATGCAGGAGAAAAGTGGCCGGCATCACAAAACAAATGAGAATGTAGCAATAAACAAAAACAAAAGGTGCACCCAT
>NC_056508.1:23245060-23257866 GCF_014905685.2 Nematolebias whitei | reverse complement strand
TTAGTGCATTTTGCACATTACTTGAAACTCTATAGATACATGGGTGCCTTTAGTTTTAAAGGTAGCAACTTTAGGTAATGCAAGTGTCCCTCCAGACTACGCACAGTCATAACCTGACTCAATAAAAATCTGTTTCTTGGTTTCTCAGCTGGTGTGGCCAATTAGTGTGAAATTTAATGACAGAACTGTGGAGGAGCTGGGACAGTCCTGGTGTAATTATTGATCTAAGTTTACTTGCCTGCATGGCTACATGTGGGGAGAGGAGGACGCAGCACAGGGTTGTTCTCCTACAGTGTCTAATTAATCGTGACATAATCTGATACTATAGCTTAAAGTTGTTGAGGATTGGTGATTCCCCCCGCTGGTGTAGAGACTTGGAGGGCTGCTCGTTGCACTGTAATTGCAAAGCTTTCTCTTGGTGCCACAATTAGAGTGGAACCCAGTATTATTATATCCACTATTATAATCACTTCCAGACCCTATTTATCCCCACTGTAGCTTGGTTTTACTGTCTTTTGACACTGTGCCAGTCTGTAGAGCACACAGACACTAATCCATGTGAGTGCAGGTTTTTAACAAAGACTCATGCAGCATCATTCTACAGCATATAGACTAGTCCTATTTTAAAGAAAAGGGAGGTAATTATAAATTTAGCCAAGAATAGACAATGTGCACAATTTTGGAGGCCTTTGTTAAAACATATAAGCAACACCTCAACTGGCTAAAAAAAACCCAGAAAACATTCTTGAAATACAGTAGTCCCTCTGTACTTTGCGGTTCAACTTTCACAGACTCACTGTTTCACAGGTTTTCAACGTAAGATTGTACATAACACACGATTGGCTGATTGATGGAAGGCGACCGACCAGAGCATTGTGCTCTGTATCTGGGGCGCTGATTGGCTCAGTCAACCTGCGCTGCGCAGCAGTAGCAGCGCCAACAAAGAGTCGACACCTCCAAAACACCAGCCGTCAGTGAAGAACATGGCTCCGCCCCCAAGGAATATCGCCAAGCAGTCGACACCGGTGGTAGCGCAGGTGGAGGCAGTGGCGATGTCTCCGGTGGAGCACATGGCAGCATGGGTCCTCAACAACTGGCAGTACGATGAGAAGGAGGGGGAGGAGGGAGGAGAGCGGAGCCACGAGCAGAGCAGGAATGCCGAGAAGTACAAGCTGGAGATCTCCCCGATGAAGGACCGCCTCTGGTTTCTAGGCGACGTCTAGAGGAGTACGAGCGGTGGCTGCTGGATCAGGAACATCAGATGCAGACGCTGCTGCTGAACTACAAGAACCCTATGAAACTGCCCATCACTGAGAACGGGGAGTTCAAGAACAGTAGCTGCTGACTGGTCCACTGCTGGTCAGAGTCACTGCTGCGCTCAGTCATAGCATCAGTCTGTCTGCTCTCTTTCACTGTGCTCTTTTAGAGCATTTAGAGAGTTTAGAACATTAAGAGCATTGCAAGAATGTGGGAAGCCTTAAAATATAAATAAATACTAAAATAAATATAAAGTCCCTACTTCGTGATTTTTTTACCTATTGTGGTTGGAACCTAACTCCTACGGTAAGTGAGGGACTACTGTACACATAATTTGAAAACTGGCATTATCGATTTTAAAGTAGCTTCTTTGAGAGGTTTATTTTTTTAATTTACAAATTATTTTTCACAGGCGGCGGCCTCCATCTGGTTCACATGTTTAATTGGTTTCAATGACAACCTACTAATTGATTAGATTTTAATTTTTATAGGAGCCAGACGACAACACAGGTGGAACTCTATAGTAAAGTAGTTTGTAGAGCAGCTTGAAAGAAGTTCATCTTTTATGAGATCCTGTGGGTCATACAAAGAACACCGTGGGAACAGCACACAATGCATGCCGAAATAGCATCAGACTCCTGTTCCCAATTCTACGCTGGATCTCTGAAGAAATGCTAACCAGCATCTTTCCTTTTCCGACCTCGCTCTGGGATTACTTCTAACCAGTCACTCTCTGTTGGCTCCTCTGCAGTGCTTCAGCCAGACAGACACATAATATTTATCAGAAGAACAAAGGTGCTGCACTTGAAAAAAAAAGAAGAAAAAAAAAAAACAGCGAAAGACAATTTAAGTGGTTTCTTTGATAAAGCTGTGTTTTTGAAGCACAGCCCGTTTAACTTCAACAGGACAAGAGAAAATAAGGATGGGAAAGTGTGTCTCGCTGAGGTGCTCCACATCAATACACACCACAGTTAACTGGATGCCTCCCAAACAGAGGAGAGACTCTAAAACTGCCTCCCTTTAAACCTGAGCTCTTTGATCCTCTCTCTCTTCAATGTAGAGGCTCTTTCTGCCAGCATCACAGAGAGTTCAAGCCCCCCCACAACCTCCGTGACTTTCACCCATCGCAATATCTACACTGTGTGCTTCCCCACTCTTGGTAAAGTTTATAAGAGGCCAGAGGAACTTTTTTCTCTCTGTATCAGTCATCTTTAACTATTCTGGGAGGTGGAAGGTTGCTGGAAAGGTGTAAGATAGCTAATAAGTAGTTTGGTATCTTGATAGGATCATTTTCTGCCCAAATTACCACCTTTCTACCCTTTACCTGCTTCCATTACTTGATATTGATTTTAAGTTTCTGCTTCGTTTTATTGAAGGAAGAGGTGACATGGTTCGATTTTAGCACTATTCCTTCAGCTTAAGCCAATTAAGAGTTGCAACAGCATCAGTTGAGAGACTGAACAAGACCCAGAACACCATTGTATCCCTGTAAGAGTCTTCATGAACAAATTCAGTATCAGTACTTTCCAGGATCATTTTAAATGTTTGCTCCCAGCTTTCCACCCAGAACATTGAGAAACAGTTCGATTTGTGACTTAGCTGCGTGTCTCATAAATTCCCCTTAGCTATATCAATATTTGGAACAGTTTCCACAAGTGTAACCTAAAGGATGTTTGATGACATCCCAACCTGAGTTAAGTTATTAATTCAGGGTGCCTATGTTATTAATTTGGCAGCACGACGGCTCAGTGGTTAGCACTGTTGCCTCACAGTGAGAAGGTCCTAGGTTCAATCCCCGGTTGGACCTGGGGCCTTTCTGTGTGGAGTTTGCATGTTCTTCTCGTGCTTGTGTGGGTTTTCTCCGGGTACTCTGGTTTCCTCCCACAGAACAAAAACATGAATTTTATGCTGCTTTCAGGCCCAGGCTTCCCTTGCAAAAGAGATCTGTGATATCAATGGAATTTGCCTGGGTAAATAAAGGTTAATAAATAATAATAATAATAATAATAATAATTGTCAGTATTCTGAGTTAATACTCCTTTTGGCGCTTTGAAAAAAGTGCAATAAGCAATAAATACATCAGTTCTTGCCACCTAATCAGAATTCACATGCACTTTCTGTAACAAAAGGTGGCATGGTAGTGACGCAGTTGGTAGAGCTGCCTCTCAGTGAGAAAGTCGCCGAATCGAATCCCAGTTGGGGGATGTTCTGGGTGGAGTTTGCATGTTCTCTCCGTGCACGCGTGGATTTTCTCCGGGTACTCCAGTTTCCTCCCATAGATCAAAAACATGCATGTTAGACTGTAACTCCAAATTTTACATAGGGGTGAGTGAGAGAGTGAATGGTTGTTTGTCTCTATGTGTCTCTGTGATGGACTGGAGACCTGTCCAGGGTGTCCCCTGCCTCTCGCACAGTGACAACTGGATATGGGTACCAGTGACCGCCGCGACCCAAAAAGGAAGAAAAAGCAGGTAAAGAGGATGGATGGACGGATGGACTGACTTTTGGTAGCAATACATTGTACAACAAAAATCAAATATGCAAAGATCTGCAAATTTCCACTCTGACATCAATAGAATTCTGACTAAACGAGTGAGAGAATCCACTTTTCTTTATACCTGATCTTTCACTTTTCTCTTCAAAACTGGACATTAAGGCAGTTTTAAACATGTCACTCCAGTACGTATAACACCGCAAACACATAAAAAAATTATATATACCATTTACAGTAGAGGAATTAATAAGTAATACTTGTAGTATTCAAACAGTAACTGTGTCTTGCTCTTTAGTTTGTGTTACTTTACTAAACCTGAGACAGGAACTGGATATAACAATTATTATAAAACAGTTTTCACATTTTGGGGGGGAAATAAAATAGTTTTTGGAACTTTATGTCTCGTTTCTTTTGGAAGAAACGTTAAAGATACTTTGCTTTCACAAAGTTTAGAAGGTGTTTGTTATTGTTTTCTCTTTAGACAGTAAGAATATAAAATTTCCACATGACATGTTTCAACTCCTGTGTTTATTCGCATGTAATTATTTAGTCACTCTTCACTGCAAATTCTCTTGTCTGTGAGGTGATTATTTAGTTGTTGTTGTTGTTGTTGTTTTTAAAAAGTGTAGGAGTTATTTGAATAAAAAAGAAAAGCAACCAAAATAACAAATGAACACAAAGATTTTCACTTGATTAAAGGGTTACGTAAAAGCTCCTGATTGTAGTTTAAGAGGAAAATTGAGATGTTTTCTTCATGTACAAAAGCATTTCTAATACTTTTTTTTTATGTCATTTATTGGCAGATTCATTGTTTCCTTTTTCATTACTTTATATAAGTACACCAAGTCAGTAGACTCTTTGCAGGATTTGTAAAGTCAGAATTGTTTATTTTGTGACTTTACATGCAGATGTTACTGTATATTGCAGCTGTTACACTTTGGTATGAAAAATTGCTACCCTTGGACACAGTGATGGATTTTCCTTCTAACGGATTTGCTAGTTGTCCGATGAAGGCTTTGGCTTGTCTTTCATGGATAGTTTGCTTCTATTAAATGTTCAGCAGCAGAAAAGAGAATCTTTGGCAGCACTGTGTCGTCTAACAACCGCTATAAAGTGGACACAGTGGAGTGGTTTCACCGTTCTCAGCCAACTGGAGGTGGGCGACAGTTAGGGCTCTCCTGTCCCATGAGAACAGAAACTGTTAACACAGCAGTGGCTCCAGCACTGCTGAGTGGCACGAACACAGGGAGGGGCTGTGTAGAGAGAGGACTCACCTCTCTCTACCCTCCAGTTTCGCTCATCAAGCAGAAAAGCTTTCTCTTGTCTCATGGTCGTGTGTAATGTACGTCAAGATCCCTGGAATTCAATTATTGATCCTCTTTAGCCGCGCTTGTAATATTCCTGTTCCGGTCATACGCTTTGGGTGCCGGCCAGTGTCACACACTTTTCCATAAATTATTCCTTTCATGACCAACTACTGAGAGAGGAGCTGTAACCAGTTATAAAACAGATCTGGATCCATTCAGCCTACAATTTGCCTAAACCTAATTGTATTACATTTGGGGGAATGTCTCTATAAACTGTGGGGGTATAACAGTGTACTGTCTAATGAGTGTTCAATTAAACATAGAACACCACAAGGCAAAGCAGGGCTGAATGGCAAAAGGCATTTCAAACTGGCACAGTCAAGTCCAGCAAAAATAGTGCATTAGAGTCTGTGCCAAATATAGATGTTGCAAGAAAAATAGAATACTGTAATCCTGCCCTGTGGCATGTAAAACTCCCATTCATAATGATATTTAAAACAAAAATAAAAAAAACAACAACAACTAAGGTAAACTAAGGTGTAAGGTAAAATACTAAACTATTTTTTGGTTAGGTGAATACAAGTTTAAATGATAAATAAATCCTAATCAGAAACTAAAATAACATGTACAAACAAAATAAGAAAACTCATTGTTGGGCAAAAATGTGCAAAAACAGGTCTGCAGAGGTAAAAAAAAAAAAAAAAAAAGACTGACTGATGCACAACAATAGAGATTTTTGTGGTAATGTAATCTTTATGTTAGGTTTGGTTTGGGTTTGGCTTATTTGTCACATGCAGATCAACACAAGGTCAAAAATGCAATGAAATGCTCAGGACGAGAAGAACCATCTCGACTCGACAAAAAAATAAAAATACCAACGCATGCAGCAAAAATACAAAAACAAGGCGCCAAAAGTGAAAAAGAAATACATCTATAGCAGCAAGATCCTATTGGCAGTGAGGTTCTTTCAGCAGCATGGTACCGTTAGCGGCATGGTCTTGTTAGCAGTGTTAGCAGGTCCCGTCAGCAGCTTGATGGTGATAATGACCGCAGCAGCTGCCCTCCAGAACCGGATCCAGCAGACGGAGAACATCCTAGGTTTCCCTGCGGAACCGAACGGGTCTGTAGAGTTCGGAGTTCATTCCGCGCAGGCAGATGGAGGATCATGGAGACAGCCACCATGACAAGCCTGAGCCTGAACCTGAGGCTGGAAGGGGGCCGGGAACAGAACCACGATAGCAGGATGGCACGATGGCAAGGCAGCGACACAGAAAACTCAAAAAGTGTGTTGCGGTCATACTCGTAGCGTGAGTGTGCAGTGTAGGCACAAAAAAAGTTCAAACAAAAGCAACAGGAACAAAAAAAAGATTGAATCGAAGCAGAGCTCCAGTCAATGCTACCATTCTGCAGCACACATGACGCCAGAGTCATATGTTGCTTCCTAATCAAAACCGCTTCACTTCCTGAAGATTTGTAAAGCAACAAATTTCCTTTTACTGAAGACAAGTATCAGTTCTCAGTAAATTTCCTGAAGATTTTTGGGATAACTGAGCTCCTTCTGTTAATGTCATATGAACCCACGCTAACAAAGTTAGGAGAACTTAGAGGAGCAGGAGGGAGTGTGCGGGGGAGGGAGGGCACTGCCATCACCTCTGACAAACATGCAGTTGTCTTTAATTATCAAGTGTTTACTCTGTCGCCCCACACGTCAATCGCGTGGACCCCCAACAATCTGACACACTCCGCGGACGCATGCTATTAACTAGAATCAACAGAGCAATGATCTGCGCCTGGTGTGCCTGTCTTGTGTTAGGTGGGGCTCTGTACCCCCGCCACTCCGTTCCACCTGCCTCTCCAGTCTGCTGGAGTTAATTTATCTGGGTGATAAGCAGGTGGAGGGGGAGGGAGGGGGGTGGAGGGTCTCAGACTGAGCTGCACTGTCAGACCTGGCAGACTGAGTGACAATGCTAATAGCCCAGTCCCATTAACCTCACCGCACGCTTCACCTTTATCTACCACGCAAAACACTGTTTGTTTGCTTGTCTGATGATAATATTTACCTCGTGATTTGGCGGCTACAGACATGACAAATATATTTGCGCACTTTGAGGAGGCGCTGTGATTCAGGTGTGGAGGGGCAATAAATGACAGCGCTCTCTGCAGCTCCGCTCCATGATAAGGAGGTAATGTTCTTTGCCTAATCTGCATCTTTAAAATGAAAAATGTTCTCGTTTCCCTTTTCTTACTTTTAAATGGACAAGGGCCTCGTTTACCATTCTTCCATCATGCTCCTGGAATACCGCTATACAATGCAGTTCGGCTCCATAAAACTCAATGCATCTGCATATTGCACAAGTGCATTTGGGCAGTTTATTCTCACCTTGGGGCCACGGTCTTATAATGAAGAAGGTTGGTCCAAGTATCTGGACGGGTCCTGTGGTGAGCTCGATGCTCGTGTGCCGGGCATAAGACTTAGAGATATTGCTTTAATTGGGGAGTTACTGATCCTGCAAGGCATTTGGATGCCAGACGTTAGCATCAATGCTTCTTGCCGTATTCTGCTGCGCAAACACAAAAATGATATTGGAGGGACAGCAGGTGATCCATAAACGCTGTGTTTTAAAGCCTTGTTAATTATTCTTTCAGAAGTCTAATGAACAATGGGGATAAAACCTTGTGCAGGGCAAATCTATTTGTGGAAGAGGAGGAGCGAACTCTCTCGGATGCAGTCAGAGCTCTTAGCCCCTCGCCTCAG
The DNA here is from genome assembly GCF_014905685.2 of Nematolebias whitei. NCBI lineage: Eukaryota > Metazoa > Chordata > Actinopteri > Cyprinodontiformes > Rivulidae > Nematolebias > Nematolebias whitei. The sequence continues at coordinate 23,250,053 of NC_056508.1, read as the reverse complement.
TCAACATGAGCCTATCATTATTAAGCTCATACATGCCGGCACTGTGCTTTGATCATGGCCCTGAACGTTACTGATGCATTTGATAGCGGAGCACATTATTGCAGATATGATGTTTGGATGCAAATATGCATTCAAAATTGTGTCTTCCATGCAAAATGAAGCAGATGCAGAAGATTTTATAGTTTGGCACAGAACTTGAATCTGCATAGATGAACTCCTTGATTAAGCAGCTGTTGCCTCGGCGTGTACGCGTGCAGAACATTTCTTATGAAGATCACGATTTTACGTAACTGTGAATTTTGTTTCCGTGTCGTCTATTCTATTTCTTGTTTTATGGAACAATCACCATATTTTGTCTTTGGATAGAGAATGTTTGATGCATGGCAGGCCTGACAGCTCGTTCTTTTGGTAAGAGAAGAAGGACATTAGCTAAGCTACTCATCCATGACCTTGATATTACAACGAAGACCAATAAGAGCTGTCTTCCTCCACCTGCTCAATGCCTGCGAGGCTGTTTAAACAGCAGGCCAGGCAGTCATCATCCACCCTAAACAAATGTCTTCTACCGGGGTTCAGTTTTTCAACTATTTTTATGTATTCTAAGTCAATTAATTAGGTAATATAATAGCAGCGTAAATAAATAAATGACAGGCATGATTACCTCCAGACAGACTAACATGCAGAACTGAAGAGCTGAGGACAATTGCACAGATGTTTGGTTTTTTTTTGATGAAAATGAAATTTCCATACTTCATAAAAACATTCTTTAAAAGCTTTAGCAGTGGAAAATGTTGTACTAGTTCCTAAAAAGTTTGACTGTTTTTGCTGTTTGTGTGAAAGTAATTCTTTTCTAGCAATGTGATAAGATTACCGAGCGTGCGTTACAGAAAACAGATCCGAACGCCCCCAAAAAAGACCTTAAAGCAGCTGTTTGAAATAATGAGCGAGCTGAAAGTAATCTGAGCTTCATCCTCACGTAACAAAGAGATTATAGCAAAAAGTGGAGCTCAACTGCCTCACTGCTGCTGACGCTACTAAAAGAGGTTGATTAGGTTTCTGTTTCACAAAGCGGCAACAAACTTGGTGTTTTCTTCTTTGACCACATTCACAGAAAGATGCTTCATTGTTTTGAAAGCATGAAAAATGTATTCTATTTTACTCAGATGTATCTAATTCAGTTGTAGATGTGTACTGTGATTATTTTTAATGATTACTTTATGAAAGTTTAATTAAAATATGTCCAGTAGCTTATGGTATGTTGTGCTAACAGAACTACAAGGTTAAAATTAATAGCTAAAGGTGCCTATAAACCCAGACTTTAACCGATTTTATCAAAGTGCAGCAATTAGCTGAAGTTTGACTCCACAGGAAAAATTGCATTCTTTGTTTGGATCAAATAATGTAGAGCAAAGTATTGGTCTTAAACCTGTGAATGTACTTTAAAGTGTCCGCAGCATGAATAGACTACAAATACAAAAAGGGAAATAAAGTATCTTAATATTTATTTATTTATATGAGCCAAAGTCTACTTTGGATTGATGGAATGGGAACAAATTGTCTTAAACCCTATCGTCCACCAGTGTGTGACTTCCTCCCTTGAGATCACTGTAAACTTGTTTTCCTCTGGTTAGCTGCTTCTGATGGCTAACATTTAGCTTTTGTAGAAATAAATTCCACGTCTTTCACCCAATTTCTCACAGTTTGCTTACAAGCACTGACCGTTTCTTCCCATTTGTTTTTCATTCCTTTTGCACATTTTCTATTTCCGAGGCATATTGCTTTCAGTTTTCTGTGCCGACTCTTTGACATCTTCTTTGGTCTTACCCTGCCATTTTGTTTGTACTTGCTCCAAAGTTTAGACACAGTTGACTGGAAACAACCAACATCTTTTGCCACGCTCTGTGCTGAATTACCTTTTCGAATGAGTTTTAAAACCCTTTCTATTGTTTCAGTTGACAGCTTTCTCGTTGGAACTGCGTTTTCTGCCAATCAGCGGTGCAACACCTCATTAAGGTCTGCAGCTTTTTTAACGCGACTAATTTGCTTATTTATACTTAAGCAAAGTTAAATGTAAATTGCAAGGCAAGCTTTCACATCCCGATTTGATTACATCATTTTTCCTCTTCCACTCAATTTAAAAAGGTTTAATCATATAAAAACTATTTCAGTAACATTTGTATGTATTATACAAAACCAGTGTTAAGAAGTGAAATTTTATCTGACGTGTCTTTGGTTTGTTATTTCTTTAAATCAATACCCACTAAGAGTAGCAATGCCACGTTTTAACCAACGTTGTACTTCTGTGGTGTTGGAAACATAAAGCTCAGTTTTGTCTCATTTATCCACTGTAGTTGTTTCCAAAATGGCTTTGACTCTTACATTGGGTTTCGCATACTTCAGGCTATGGTACTTGTGCTAATATAGTGATTTTTCATTGTGATACACGTGTGCAAGCAACACTGCACAATGCAGGGTTTCTCTTTGTTGTTGTTTGTTTCATGAAATTTTCTCTTCTGAAGTGAGATTTCGACAGTTATTCTTAACTGACAGTTGTATTTACATATCAAAAGGTGGACAACTTGAATGGCTTTAACATTTTCTGTCATTTATCATTGTTTCATCAGCTCCTGAAGCTCACACGGTATTCTTCAGGCAATAATTCTTACTGATAAACCTATAACACGCCATGCCCCTCCAGCCGAGTCATTTAGGATGTAATTATGTTTCTTGCCTTTACAAGCGACTGTAAATGTAAATTAACTTTATTTTTTTTACTGCTCTTTTTAGGCATATAAAATAAATATCATCATGTAAACAATGAGAAGACTCATTGGTATTTATTCTTTGTTGCTAAAGTCTTGAATTTTAACCAAAATTAAAACTAATACATTTCTGAAGAACACATGACAAACTCCGTCATTCATCCACTTTATTTTATAAAATCTCAACATAATTTGGGACTTTTTAAATAATCAAAGCTGATAAAATGTTAATGATTTGATGTATAAATTGTGTAAGGGCTATAAAAGGAACCAAGAATGGCTCCTTATGGTTGCCATGTTAAACTCACCCCTGTGTTTGCTGTTCTGTGACAGTATTTTTAATAAACAGGCATAGCAAGAAAAAGCCTCAAACCAACGATCACTGTGGAAAAACCTTGATTTTTGATGTATGAATGTGCACTGTATCAGAAGAGGAAAGATTGTGGGAGTGTAAAGAGTCTGCAAACATTTAGGAAAGTTTAAACAGCTCACAGTTTACACTGTGTGATTTGATCACGTTAGGTTGTGGTAATTTTTATTTTTTTTTCATCAATAAACAAACTGCAAACGTGCAAAAACTAAAAGTTTAAAAAATGTCAGTTCAGTTATGTAAAATCCAACTTTCTGTGACCCCTTTAAACTTTTAACGATGTTTCTATGGTAGAGCTCCAAGGAAGGCTGCATGTTTCTGGCTTGTTTTGCCAAAATCCCATTATTATGTGCAAAACTTTCACAGCGCTGCAAATTTTCTCTTTGCAATACTTTGACCTGCACTCCTAATCTCCTAGATATTTCATACAAATAACAAATTTCCTGCCAAAACTGTCAATAAGTAGGGGAAGAGCAAATACAAAATTGTGATGAAAGAAAACAATTATCTACACAATAGTGAATAAAAGTGTTTCTGTGCTTATGGCACCCTTAAAAACGTGTGAATATTTAACAAAGTGTTGAATACTTTGTTCATTACTGACCCACTAAAGTACACAAATGGACCTGATTTATTCTGTGGTCTCGTTCCTGTTGGTGATAATCACTTTCCCATGCGAACACAGTGTCTTTGAAAGAGTGTAGCTACGTCTTCATTGCTATGACACAACATGTCTTTTTAGTCCTCATTGGTTATTCAGCTTGGATTCCATGTAGCTTACTCATTACCAAGTCTCACTAAAAGCACCTGCAATTTTCCACAGTGGGCTGGCATGTCATGGGAGAAGTGCTGAGAGAGCAAACCTTTCTTTTACTCCAAAGCATTAAAGAGATGGTATTAGGACATGATGAGTAAAAAAATGTCTTTCTTATATTGGGCCAAGAAGCTGATGGGATTTTCATGCTAGACTGAATCTCTGAAACATTCGGCACAACTGCTCAGGGAAAATTTGTTTCTTACTAATGTAGCTAATAGATGCTTCTATGCTTTGAACAACTGTAATAACCATAAATTCTGACAACCTTTTATTTGTTTGTTTTTTTAATCACAAGGACACATAATCTAAAATAAAATAAAATAAAATATCAAGTGTTTGCTTAGTTATAAACAAACTACAAAGCATGACTTTCTATAAGGTTTACTATCTGAAACTGTGTGTTAGTTTTTAGTTCTCATAGTTATAGTTATGTGTCAACCTATGTTTTAAAATATGTTTTATATATCGTATTTTTCGGACTATAAGGCGTACTTAAAATCCTTTAATTTTCTCAAAAGTGACAGTGAGCCTTATAATCCGGTGCACCTTATGTATTAATTCTGGTTGTGCTTACTGACCTCAAATCAATTTTATGTGGTTATTGTCAATGGGTTGAATAAAGTTTGACTTGTCTGACTGTTTTGTTTTGTTTAATGCACCTTATAATCAGGTGCACATTATAGTCTGAAAAATATGGTAGGTCAATCATGAATGCTGTACTCCCTACCACATTGTACATGTGCATGTCGTCTTTTTCCAAATTTGTGTATTTTGCTTCTTTTTTTTGTATTATTTCCTATGTAATTGATATACAGTATATATTTTTTTCATGCATTTTGTTTTCTGTGTAATTAGAACATGCTACTTGATGCCTCAAATTTCCCCCTGTAATTAAAAAAGTATACATATCTATGGTGTCTATTTATGGTATCTATCTATGGAATCTATCTAAGGAATCTATCTATGGAATCTATCTATGGTATCTATCTATCTATGGAATCTATCTATGGTATCTATCTATCTATGGTATCTATCTATCTATGG
>NC_056508.1:23228791-23244660 GCF_014905685.2 Nematolebias whitei | reverse complement strand
ATCCATCCATCCATCCATCCATCCATCCATCCATCCATCTATCTATAAGGCTTTATTTCCTACTCCTAATTTTATGTTAGGGGTGCACCGATTGTAGTTTTCTGGCCGATCACCAATTTCTAAAAAGTATGACCTGCCAATTCCGATTTTGTTTTATACGCAACACTGTCAGGTGCTATAAGGTCACAATGCACCTTCAATTTTCCAATATTATTTTCTTGAAAAACATACCCTTGAACAATATCCTAGAAACAATACAAAGTTCATTTAACTGACCAAGAGGTTGTGCTCTGAAATATAAATTAAGTTTAGACAATTGTTGTTAAAACTACAAAAAAATCCATAAAATCGGTTTCTCGTGCAAGTATCGTCCGATTTCCAATCTCCCAAAGTTAAGGAAATTGGGGCCAATACATCGGCCAGCTGATGTATCCGTGCACCCCTATTTTATGTAACTAATAAAGATATAGGCTGAAGTTCAAAATGATAGGTGTTTCTATATACAAATAAGGGCTCTATAAAAGTAATGAGCATTTAAAAAAAAATACTGTGCTTTTGTCTTTAAAAGACCTATTTAAATCTCCAGATTTTGCTACTAAAAATAGAAATACCATTTGACCATTTAATGAACTGATCTTTATTTAAAACAAGACTTGGGTTTTAGAAAGTTTGTAGGGTTTAATGTACTAGAGGCTTAAAAAAACGGAAGTAAACATGTAAAAATAAAAGAAAAAAGAGAGCTTGAAAAGTAGAATCAGCGGAGAGGTGAAGAAGGAAAGCAGGAAGTGATGGAGATGGTTTTGTGCCAAAGTTGCCCACTGATCCAAACTGAAACAGATGCATTTGATCACAGCAAATCTCAAGCTTAGAGCATAAATACATAATAAACAAAAATTAATGGAGGCAAGTGCCATGCATGTATTTCATCAGCCACCACAGCGACTGGAGCAGGGCAAATGTATCCATATGGATGCTGCTTAGCGTTCAGACTTGTTAACATATCTACGCTTACCAAAGCATCACGCAAATGGAATCAACCACATTTGATAAAAACTATTCATTGCTGCATAGGAGGTATTAATAAATAACAAAACATGATACAGCAAAAAAAAAAAAGCTTCCTGCCAGGCATGATGCTCAAGCCCAACTGGATCAATATATGTGGATAAATGTTACCATGCAGTGCAAAGCAATTATTGTAATGTGCTGTACAGACAAGATGCAGGAAGTACTCAGCTGTTTACAATAAAACTGTGTTGATGAGGAAAACGCAACACAAGCATTCAGACTGACCATCCACCGGCTGTGAAGACCAATGTGTTGTTCGGTAACAAACACTCATAACTACTTCTGTATGTGTTCAAAGTGGAGAGCTGGAGAAGCAGTGAGCTTACATCTGAATTCTTTCCATGACTTGCAATTAGAACAACCGTTTTTCCCAACAGTGCAGCAGAAAACCCAGGAAGTCAAGAATGATGAAGTAGTCTAATGATTTCACAGTAATTTTGCTCACAGAGCTGGAGGAAATTGCTGTTCCCCCATGAAGGGCCTAAAATTACCCCTTAAGATATGGCTGAACTTTTGCCATTGCAGCCTCTGCTGTCGTCATTATGCTGGGAACTTTGTTTTTGTTGTATCAGTATCAGCTGGATTTACCTTGCTGCTAAGGCCATCATGGAATCATTCTCACTTTTGTTATCACTTTTATATCTTTATAACACATAAACCCTAGAGGGATGCTCGTGTTTAATACCCTCTTCTAACCCACATTCCCATTTTTTCTCACCTTTTCTTCCTCTGTCTCCTTGCCAGACGGGATGACTGCCCAATCTGAGACAATGAGAGGCGTGACAGAGTTCATATGTACTGCATAGGCAGTATCAGATATCTGGCCTTTGCGGTGGAAGAGAAAGGGCAGGCAAAAACTTGATAGAGAACACAACACACACATACATAATGCCAGGAGGCCTTGGGGGTGAAGGGCACAGGAGTCAACCCGGCAGTTCGGCGGTGAACGCTAATTAGCACACAGTTCTGACCTTGACAAGCCATCTTTTCTCCTTCGTCAAGAGGCAATTGTTGCCACAATCCAACTCAGACTGAGTGCAAAGCCTCAGCTGAATGAGATCTATTGATGGCAGAGTGAGCAGTGAAGAGGCAAGGAGACAGAAATCAAAACATTGCCACAGTGCTTGCTTCTATGCCTCGGCAACTTGCTGTGACTTTGGCTTGTTGCACCCTTATTTGGATGCATAACACAACTTCAGAATACCAAAACACAACCCTCAATAAATAAGGCTCGTCTAGTTTAAACTGTGCCAGTCTGCACCGACCACGGCCTTTCAGCCCACTCTGCATAATTAACAGAAGTAGCAAAATGTTGTTTGAATGCATTAAAAACTTTGGTGACTATTATTGAGGGTGATGAGGAGAGATGTAAGGAAATATACATTAAGTTCACCATTCATATTCAAAGGTACAAATGAGTTGAATTGAAATAGACATGTCACAAGAATACTTGTATTTTTTTTCTAAATATAGACATCTTGGGATTTCCAATGTAAAACATTAATCCGACACCAAAACTCTACTGAAAATATTACAGTTTGCTTTATAGCTTCATTTATCATCATCAACTTTACTTCACATTTATTGAAGTCAAACTGATAAGCTAGACCAAAAAAACATTAATCGCTGCCCAAATCACACATCTATTATTTACTCCATTTCTAAACAACTTGTATGACATTCAGTTCATCACCGTTATATCTTAGTATCACAAACAAACAACAAGTTGCACAACAGGTAGAGCATGAGTGTTTTCCTAACCATAGCTAAACTAACAATCGGAATACAATCAGCTCTTTTCTATTGCCAGAGTCAGCATGTTTACCTTCAGTGAACAATATATTCTAATTATTGTTTCCAGGAACCAACCTGACAACTACTACAACATAAAAATCAACATTCAACTAAGCTATGGGATGTAGTACACAAAACATTTAAGTAAACTGGAGTAAACTCGTCATTCTGAGGGAAAATACCTTTGTTTTTGGCACATGATAACCTCATTTTAGCAGGAAGAAGTACAGAATTTTAAAATTGTAATAACTATACTGAACAGACTGATGATCTGAGATCTATAAAAATAGTCTTGCTGTTAGTTTATAATATTATTGTTGAATGCTTCTTATAGTAAAAGTGCATCTTCTTAACTACTGCACAGAGATTTACAGATTATCTTTCTACTAAAGAATGTTTTTTTTTTAATATTATTATTGTGGTGGAGGTCAGTCGAAAAAGGGTGGATTGCTCTCTTCGAGTCGAGGGTGAGGTTCTGCCTCAAGTGGAGGAGTTTAAGTAGCTCAGGGTTTGGCAGACGGATTGGTGCAGCATCTGCAATATTGCGGACTCTGTACTGGTCTGTTGTGGTGAAGAGGGAGCTGAGGTATAAGGCAAAGCTCTCTGTTTACCGGTCAGTCTACGTTCCTACCCTCACCAATGATCATAAGCTCTGAGTAGTGACCGAAAGAATGAGATTGTGGATACAGGCGGTTGAAATGAGTTTCCTCCACAGGGTAGCTGGACTCTCCCTTAGAGACAGGGGGAGAAGTTAGTTATCCGGGAGAGACTCGGAGTAGAACTGCTGCTCCTTCACATCAAGAGGAGCCAATTGAGGTGGTTCAGCATCTGGTAAGGATGCTGGATGCTCCCTGGGCACCTCCCTAGGGAGGTGTTTCGGGCATGACCGACTGGGAGAAGACCCCGGGTAAGACCCAGGACACGCTAGACAGACTATGTCTCTTGGTTGGCCTAGGAACACCTTAGAATTCTCCCAGAAGAGCTGGAAGAGGTGGTTGTGGAAAGAGATGTCTGGGCCTTCCTGCTCAAGCTTCTGCCCCCACGACCCGACTTCGGAACAAGTGGTAGATAATGTATCCCAGCCATTCCCAAATGCCGTGGTGTCTCTGAGCAAGACATCTAATCCCTAACTGCTCCCCGGGTGCTTACATAGCTGCCCACTGCTCCACCTGTATCTCAGGTGTGATGGGTTAAATACAGAGAACTAATTTTGCCATTGTATGGGAATATACAATGATGACAATCTCAGACTTCCCTTCCCTCTTTGAACAGACTTTAATTCTGACCAGACTGACAACCTAACAGCTAGACAGAGCAGTGCCAAGACAGAATATATTGCTGGCACATCAAAATAACTAGGATCTCAAATATTTCATAGCAGATCATGCAAATTCTACATATAGCTTTAGAGTTTTATTATGCAGAAATATTATGATATTCTTGCAAGATGTGCCCCAGGCTACACCAAAAGTGCTAAAGCTAACTGCTGTCACAGCTGTTTGAACAAATAACTGCAGAATACCATGTAAATAACTGTGTAATGCACAACAGGTGATGATGTAATGGCAGTAATCTGCTTTGGTACTGACTCTACTCATACTAGCCAATTGTTTCTTAATTCAGTCAGAATGTAACTCTGCTTCTCCAAACTGAGGTCTTAAGAATGATTTTCAACAAGTATGATAATGAGAATTTATGACCTTTCTACAGAATTAAACTTCAAATAATCTGAGGTGTCATTTTAGGATAAGGATAATGAGTCAAAGCAAATAAAAAATAAAAATTATTTTTAAGGTAGACGTGACTCGAGACCAACATTTTTTGCAAGTATTTCTTACTCTTCAGAGTGCTGAAAATTATGTTTACTGCTTTAAAAATGCATGTCACATCAAACAACAGCATTTAAGTTTACACTTATTAGGATAAAATCAAAAGTTAACATCAAACACTATATTTATCTTCAGAAAACCTGACTACATTGAAAGTAGACCATCTTCAACTAAATATTCCTTGGCTTCAGGAAACAACACAGCACAACGACTGCTTCGCCAAAGGTTTTTAATGATGCTGTTGAAGCTTTGGATGCTAAGGATTACTGTGCTGCACTTTACTTAGACCTGTCCAAAGCCTTTGATACGTTAGATCATGACATCTTATGCCACGAGCTCTCAGATATTGGTTTCTCTGTTTACACTGTTGGTTGGTTCTCAAATTGTCTCTCAGGTCGGAGGCAACGTGTTCGACATAACAGTACTTCATCTAGCTACCAAACGGTCACTGATGGTATGCCACAAGGCTCAGTTTTAGGACCCACTCTTTTTACAATTTATAAAAATAATATAGGTCAAAACATTCCTGACGCATCCTTGCATCTCTATTCCGACGATTCTGTTTATTGCCGAGCTAACACAGTTGCCAAGGTTTTCCAGCTTCTACAATCTGCATTTGACATCATTCAGACTGACTTATTCCATCTCAAACTGGTGCCAAATACTGAAAAACCCAAAGGAATTTTGTTTTCCAACAGAAAGTTGGTGCCTGCAGTACTTCCTCCTATCTCATCCAGGCATGGTGTTCCTATTGAGTTTGTGGATTCTTATAAATACTTTGGAATTTAGGTCGATGAACATCTCTCTTTTGAACCACATATCGAAAACTTTATAAAAAAATCTGAAATTAAAAGTGGGTTTCTTTTTCAGAAATAGGTCTTGCTTAACTCTGAATGCCAGAAAACACCTTGTAACTGCTACCGTCCTACCTGCTATTGACTATGGTGACATTATTTACATGAATACCCCTGCCAGCTCCTTGCAGATGTTGGATGCTGTCTACCATGGTGCGCTAAGATTCATAACTGGTTGTAACTACCATACCCATATATTGGTCATCATTATCTACATGTAGCTCACACTGGTTCATTTTCATCTATACATCTCTTCTTGGTCTGCTGCCTTCTTATATCTCCTTCTACATGTCACGTCACCAGTGCAGTTACAACATGCACTCTCAGTCCATCACTACATGCAACATTCCCTCAGTGCGGACTGAACTTGACAAAAAGGCCTTTTCTTACTCTGCTCCTGTAACCTGGAACACCTTGCAACAGGAACTGAAGCTGTCAACCTTGATTTCTTTAGGGGATTTTAAACATTTGATAAGGGCAATAGAAACCTCAAAGTAAATATGTTCTTGGTTTTAGTATTTTACCTTGTTTTACAGCACCATGACTAATTGTTTTATATACCAGTACTTTTATTTTAATTGCATTTTTACTGTAGTTTATTGTTGTCTGTACTTTATATGTTATCTGTCTAAAACAGGTCTCTCATGTAAATGAGTCCTCGTGACTCAATGAGACTAACCTTTATAAATAAAGGTCGAATGAAAAAAACTACAAAATAGAAGTTTAGTCGTTTTGTTCATTGTGTTTTTCGTGGAGATGGGGGAGAGAAAATGTACTGTTTCCTAGATGACCGAGAATCAACATCAGCATGGTTGTATTCTTATTGTTTGTAGGAGTCATTTTGGCTGCAGAATGTGGTTAATTCATGAGAGGAAAACCTGTAGACTTGCTAATAGGTTAGACTCACTTAAGAAAGAAAACCTGCAACAGTTTAAAGAAGCTTAAATTGTACGAGAAATTGTGAATTTGTCCAGTGGTAATCATGTTATTGCTTATCCATACTGATACAATGCAAGTAGTTTGCTGCCCCATTTAACTTCACAATATTACATACTCAATATTTATGTAAGCTTGCATTTAAATCAGGTCACAAAAACATAAATAAATAAATAAAAATTCAATATGTATTTTGCTTATATGTTGAATAACAACCCCTCATTTTTAGCTTTATAGTGAAATCAAAATGCTGGTTAAAAATAACAGCATTTCTAAACATGCCAGAATAATTTGTGAACTCTGTGCCTTTATTTCTTTATGTATTTTGATGATTTCATAAAGTGTTTTATTTATAACAGAAGTCAGGAGAATGTGAATTTGTTAAAAATCCAGTTTACTGTTATAAAACTGTTTACATGCTTCACTTGTCCTGGGTCGACCCTAGTTAACAATTCATGGTGGAAGTTTCTGTCTTTCAGTTATAGCTGGGGAATAAAATGCTTCTAGAGCCAATAGGTGCTTCGGATGTCTCGGCGCACTAACTCAACCCCCTTTTAAGCTGTCTATTCTTGGTATCCTCATCATCTCCGCCTCATCCTTCAGCGCCTGACTTCTGCTGGAAAAACGGAAGCTCAAGGTCACGGTGCCACAGATGTGAACCATGGAGCTTTCAGGCCAAATTTGCCCCAGATCAGCAGAAGAAGTCGAGTGGCGCCACATATAAAAGCGACCTGGTGTTCAGTTACATTTTGGAAATAGAGGCAGAAAATATTAAGCAGGTGTGTTAACACAACTGTTAAGATCATAGTTTTATAAGACATTCCAGCACAAAACTTCATGAGCTCAAACACTGCTTGCATGTTGATAAATCGCCCAACAAAAAGTGTTAAAATCTGTCATCTGTTTTATTAAGCAATGTCTTTTGAAGTTAACGGCTGTCTGTGTGGAGTAGTGAGTTGTGTGAGTAGGCAGCCATAAGAGAACTGAGCCATGGTTGTGTGCTCAGCAGAGTACATCAGGGCTGACAGCGACATCAGAGCGTGGCGACAAATCCTTATGATGAGCGGGAAGTGTGTTTCAGTGTAGGTGTTGGGGTCACTCTCCAGGTACAGGGTTAATGACTATCAGTATGGGGGAGGCCATCTAATTCTCCTGTTGGCAATTCGTAGCATGTGGCACTTCTCTGTCAGCACAGCAGTGTCTGAGGTGGGGGTGTTCGGGGCTACGAATAATGGGTATAAACATGGGCTGGAAATTTATCATGCATATAAAACCATAAGACTGGCCTCAGAGTATAGTGTGGAAAAAAGACACAAAACGTGGTAGGAAAACAAAAGTAGAGAAACCATAAAAAGAGGAGCGCCGGGGCCAAACTCTCCCCCAGCTGAGAGATAAAGATGACTGATATGTGCTCCTCTTCCAGTCTAATCTCTTTATGCTAAAATAAGCCATGGATGAAGTTAAGAAAAAGTGAAGAGAAGCAACTCTTTCTTCATCTTCCAAGTTTGCCTCCGCTGAAATGCAAACACCCTCTTTGTCACTTTACCCTGCCTCATCTCCTTGTTTGCCACTAAATCTTTGGCGAACACACTTAATGTTGTGGTGGCAGACAAACACCACCGTCAGGTCCCTGGGCAGATGTGTTTCCCAGTGTTCTGTGTAGAAAACGGATTGTTCAAATGCTGAATAATTACCATGATAATCATCTCTATCCCACAAGGGTCTGAAAATGCATACCTGACATCTGACATTTGGTACCCATGGCTCCTTTCTGCCTTTCTGAATCTGCATAATCACATTCATACCTAATTTCCATGCATATGTTTGAGGAAAAAAAAAAATAACAGTGTGAATATTTTGCATCGAGGTGTGAGCTTCATAACAACATACCACCACAAATTGTATAAACACTGAAGCTGAAGTGATTAGAGGATCAATCAATCACCGGACTGACAGAGAAGAAAATCCTAAATGTTTTGATCATTTATAATTTCAGTCAATTATCAAACAGATTTGAGCTGCTGCAACCAGAAATTTAGCCTCTCCTTAATTTGCTATCTGGTTTTTGTCTATTTGTTTGACTAGAGGATAAAACATTATTGTTTCTCACCCAAAACCTGTGCAGACATTTAGGGCACAGGTCAGTACTTGTCACCTTTAATGCACAAAGCCTGTAAATATTAAGCATGGATTGGCACAAAGATTGTTAGTAATTACTTCTCAGCACTGATTCTTCTTTGACTTGACTCAGACGATGTAAGTAAACAATTCACCAAATCCATGCTCAATAATCCAGGTATAAAATCCAACACTGTTCAGTCAGGTCATCTGGACGTTTTTTTGGTTTTGTGCTGAGAAGTTTTGCCCTCCATCCAAAGGGCTTCATCAGTCTGAAGAAACACCAAACAAAACTGATTCTCCCTCAACAGCTTACTCCAAAGTGGAAAAAAACAGTTATGTTTGTGCTAAGATGGCCTCTGGGGCACGCCCTTTCCTCCGGTGCCCACCCTCTTCCCCATCGACAGTCATGTCAAACTGGTTCAAATCGCCAAAGTTCATGCTCAATAATCCAGGTATAAAATCCATCGGTGTTCAGTCAGGTCATCTGGATGGTTTCTTTTTTTGTGCTGAGATGTAAGTAAACAATAATTTTAGAATTTTTTTTTAGTTTTCATTGTCAACTTATGTTTTTGAGTGGCACTAGATGCATTTTTACTCTTTTTTTTATTTTTAATCTGTCTTAACTGTAAAGAACTTTGGTCCGCTTTTGTTGTTTTTATGTGCTATATAAATAACTTGACATTGACATAAGAATGATATCCATACACCAAAATTTTGAGATTGACTAAACAAAATATTTTTTGCTTTTTGTGGGGATTTTCTCCAAGTGTAAATACTTTAATTGATATAAGCATTGTCTCTAAACCTTTGTTAAATTGGTTGCTAAACTATTTGGTTGTTTTTTATAATTTTAATTACTTTGTATAAATATGTGCCTTATGAACTTACAAAGCTATTTGCAGGTGTTAGTGGACATATAAGGTGAGAAATATTACCCCTCAGTACACCAGGGAATATACAGGCAAATATCTGTTCTAAACAGAAGGATCAAGGGGAGGTTTTTGGCCCGAAGTGAAACAAATGTTTGGAATTTTTTTCTGTTGTAAAATCTTTAGCTCCTAAAATATCGCAGTGGATAATTTTCAGTTTGGGGCTGTTTTTTATTGTGCAAATACAAATTCTGCTACATGGGTGGCACGGTGGCACAGTTGGTAGATCTGCTGCCTCCCAGAGAGAAGGTCACCAGTTCAAACCCTAGCCCAGTACCTTTCCGGGTGGAGTTCACATGTTCTCTCAGTGCATGCGTGGGTTTTCTCCGGGTACTTGCATGTTAGGCTGATTGTTAACTCTAAATCGTCTCTAGGTGTGAGTGAGACAGTAAATGGTTGATTGTCTCGTTTGTCTCTATGTGTCTCTGTGATGGACTGGAGATCTGTCCAGGGTGCCTCTCGCACAGTGATGGCTGGACATGAGCAACAGTGACCACTGCGACCCAAAAAGTAAAAAGCAGGTAAAGATAATGGATGGATGAAAATTCTGCAACATAAGAGAGAGGGACTTTAAATGTGAAGGCATTTTTTGTCTAGAGCTGAACCAAAAGTTGACCTTCAAACTGAGAGTTACAAATCATTACTGTAAAACTCACATTCACCCAAAAATATGTAGTATGATATTGTGTGTGCGGTTGAACAACGGCACGTAAAAACTTGTTTTCATTCAATCCTCCAGTGACATATACTTTGTTTGATAAAACACACACAATATTCATGTGTTTTTTTATTTGTGTTTATCTGAGTGTCATTGTTTGAACATGTTTGCAGCACTAAAACAGCTTGCATGGTATCTGTAACACTGAGAAGCCGCAGCATATCAATTATACTAGTAGTCTGTATGCTACTGCAGTGCTTACTAAGCTTTTTCCTTTCCACACATTCAGGCATTTAGAAGACATCAGGAAATAACAAGTTGGAAATAGTGAGAAGTGATTAGGCAGAGCACTTGACAGATATGGGAAACACTGTTAGTCCGTGTTTAGCACTTGTACAGAATGCTTCAGTCTGAAGGTAGAGCATGAAGGAAACTCCCCACCTCCTCTCTACCCAATCCCCCCCACCCCACCACCCCCATTATCCTCAGCAAAACACATGGCCCACTCCCATACTAACAGCTCTTCAGAGCAGCTTGGCTTCAGCATGAGCTCTCGTCCCTCTCACTCTGAATCATGCATGCTGTGATGGGACAGCAGTCCAGCCTCTCATATTTCCTCAAAAGCACAGTCACTGATACAAAGCTTGACTGGCAGCCAATATCCATCTCTGTAGCTTTTTGCTGCCTCCACCTGAGAGAAAAGCCCTTAAACTCTTATGGCCACTCATTCCCCCCTGAAAACCTATTATGGGTTTTATTAGAGTGGCTCAAGCACCGGGTCGCCCCATAGAGGATCATCTGATCTGGTCTTCTATGGGGTGCCTGTGTTTCATGCGGTACACATCATAGTCTGAACAATTGAGGGGATCCCCGTGTCCATTCATGTCTTTGTTTTTCATTATTGAGAAATAGAATTAAGCTTTCAGACTGGGATTTTTTTTGTTACCCTTTTGAACAACCTGAGGGGGATTTTAACATGCTATTACCCTTTGACATAGTGCTGGTATTAGAAGTAGGAGCGTTGTGAGGTATTTATCTGGGGCTTCAAGCAGTAAAATGGAAAGCAGTGAAAGACCTGCACTCTCCTGCAAGAAGAGATGGAAAGGGCGCCTGGGGGCAGTGGGGTTGTAAGGCCCCAGCCGGGGCCCTGTCCACTGCAACCTGCCAGAGACCGTATGAATCCCATTTGTTCCTAGTGACCTTAAATAAAATGCTGGCTACCCCCATGGGCCCCATGTGAGGCTAAAACCAAATGGGTTGCTCGCCACCCTTTCTACCCCACTGCTAAAGAAAATGAGCTTTATCTGTGGGGGAACTCAGAGCCATAAGACTAAATGCCCCCGTCCCTGCATGAGTTTCCACACAAACCTCATTTTGCAGTTAACCTCCAAAGCTGTAGCCTTTTAATTACTGGGGTTTGGTTTTAGTGTGCTCCAATGTGGAAAGTATTTTTTGATTTATTTTGCCAAGTTTCCACTCCAACAGAACATTGCAAGGGCAGCCTGACTATTGGCACAGTGAGATGAGTTGAAAATCTTTATTATGACAATGTGCACACACTCATCTCACACACATTGTCAAAAGTGACACGGGGACTGTCTGCCAAAGGTGCAACTTAATTACTGCAAAGGAACTGATAACATAAATATGTAATCCTGGTTGATTAAGTTAGCTTGTTAAACCAGTGGGTGGTGACAAGTTGTTGAAAGGTGAGAAAATGTTAGATTAAACTCAGTGCGTGTTGTCAAAGACTCACAGCGAACAATACAGAATATTATATTATATGACAGATTAATATCAAGTTCTTATATCCAAAAAACAGTAGAAGCTAGTTCATCTAACATAGTTATTAATAAATCATTTCATTCAAGACAGACCCAGTGGGCTGGAAGGGACAATTTCATACTATGTATTTTCATGCATTGAAATCAAGCGTAAGCTCAGCTGTCACGAGGTGTCTTGCTTCTTATTGCTTGTTTCACATAAAAGGCAACACCACTGCTTTAAAAAGTACATCAACTACGTTGGCATTTCACCTTTAATTAATTTATCTTGAAACAGAGTTTGAGTTGTCTACTAATATTTCAACTGTCTACCCAATATTTGCCTATTTTTTCCTGGTAAATCCTAAATACGTGGTTTTAAATGTCTAGTCTAAGAAACTTCTTTGTTCTTTGCAACATGTGCCACACAAAGTGCCGGCGGTTTTCACATGCACACTTCACATTCATGCAGTGCCAAAAGTCTGCATGAGTGACTCTAATTAAAGCAGAGTTAATCACAAATAGCTGGATAGGTCCACAATTGAGGCATATGTTAAGAATGAATTACTAATTAGATCGGCGAGCAGCAAGAAAAGTCCCAGACTGCTTGAGAAGTCTCTGCACGTTGCTAATATATGAAAAGGTATAAACAAACAGCAATCTGGTTGTTTAGCTCCTCCATCCCACTTACAAGGAACCAATTATGGCAGATCCCTGGAGCCGCCAATACAATCAGGCAAGAGTGAGTTGGCGTGATGATTAACTGTGAAGGCCACATACTCTTTATGGCTGCTCCAGCAGCCAGCCATCCAGCCAGGCAGCAAGCCTCCTCTGACAAGAGCAGTTATGGTAGTGGGTGAGCCCCAGGGCTCCACTCCCAAAACAGGCCATCGGAAGGTCCAACACAACAGACGACAACGACATTTAAAAAAAAAAAAAAGAAGCTCAGCACAAACTGCAGATACTGCATTCAGGCTGTGCTGTAATACGTGCAAGCTAATTCACTGGATGGCTTGCTTTTATAGCATCCCACAGGGCGGTACACCCAACAATTAACACTTGGAATTGCTTAAACAATGCTTATATCTCTGATGTGTTGGGTGAACACACCTGTTCCCCAGGCAAGCCAGAGTATAGGTCTTTTCAATTGACGATTGAGTGTTTCTGTTTAACAGCAGAGGGACAAAATACAGCTGAAGCTTCCCATCACCTCACAAATGGGACTGTGAGCTGATGGGAAAGCGATCAACATTTTGATCACAGCTGGTTGGCGCTGAGACTTAAGCATCCGCCTATGAGCAAGAAAAAAAAAATGGGAAAGAGTGCAAGCACAGGTAGCTCCTGACAGCAGCAGAGTGGCTGTAAAAAGCCTCTCCAGTGACCGTTTCCATACATCCAGCTGAGCTTTTCACCGCGCTTTCAGCGGGGATATCAGTGTGCAGCCGAGAGGTAAGCTGGGCGTTGGATGAAATGTGCCTTTTTTTTGCCATTTATCATTCAGTGCTGGAGGTTGTGTACAGTTAGCCATCTGGATCACAGGGAACTGTAAAACATTTCCCCTCATAGCAAACTGCAAAGGAGCACTTGAGCCAGTGAGAGAAGGAAGCAGGTGGTGTGTCTGCACAGATGCGGCGGCGTCACACAGTGACGACAATAATTCATTGTTTCCACAGGTTAACACCTGAAAATGCATCTTTAATAACATGTTGATTGTCTTTTAGTTGGGTGGATTGTGGGTATTTACATGTTGCTGTTTTTACCTTCTCTCCCCGTAGGCAGCTTTGTAAGCTCCAGCACATACAGGGCGAACACTCAGATTATCACCAGCCATCTGGAGTTAACAAGAAAGACACCTACAGATGCACCACTGGAGGTGAACAGCATGATGCAGTCAGTCCTTCCTGCTCACACAAAGTAGCACAGTACCCACGCTGCACAAGGATGCACTCACACAGAACTTAAATAAGGATCCAGTCTCAAAATTAACATGTGCACCCCAGTTTTAGAAACAACACAGCCCACCTTGATTGCTTTTTTCCCTTCAGTCTGTTTAAAAGAGACTCCTGCTCCACTTCAATTAGAGACACTGATTGGTGGTGGTCTTTATTCCAGCAGGAGGCTACTCAACCTTGAGCTGAGCCCACCTTTTACTCCGTCGTCCAATCTGGGTCTTCCTCTTGCCCTACTTCTCGTTTGGTCTCAGTTCCAGTACGGGCTGATACTGGTGCATGTATGTGTCTGTGTTTTTGTTGTAAAGTGCTTTAACTTAGTGCAGCAGTTCCAGCCAAGTGTTTGCTTCCCTCCCCAGTGATTAATATGTGGCTTGGTGGTGGAGCTGCAGAAGAAGACAGGGAGGTCAAGACTGGAGATTTGTTTGTGGTTTAATTAGTGCATTCCTGGCGAATTCTCCAGCCATAATTATGGCCAGAGTTCTTACTGACCTTTCCATGTTTTTCCTCTCTCTCCTGCATGTTTGGCTTTTATCTGATCATGTTTTATTCAATTGTTGTTTTGTACGTTCTGTTCAACTAAAGTCTCTATTGTTGCACCAAAAAAACCAAAAAAAAAAACCACTTTACATGATGGTCAAACAATATTTCTATTCTTCGTTGTTTTCCTTTGATTATTCTTTTCACCCCGCTCTCTGAAATCACGTTATGTTCAGAGTGTGATGGAGCTATAGAAGCGTGTTCAAAAGGAAAGGAATCTATGTTTAAAAACATGTCATTCTGTTTGCTCAGTTTTTCACAGATGGAGAGAAAAACGTCCTAATACCATGTAAAATATGTGCCTATGCACCCACCAGCTGCCTGTTAGAAATTATTACAGCAAATGTTATTTTTACTCTTTTTTTTCCTTCTGATATGTTATTTTTTTATGCCATAAAGAAGATGAGAGGCAGAATAAGTTACATGTATATTTAAGATAGTAAAAAACAGAGATGATAGCAAAATATGAAAGTTTTGATGAAGGCGAAAGCACATTTTTAATTTAGTATGCACACTGAGAGAATAAATATGTCAAGCAGAGATCTACAGTAAGAAGCCTTTCTATATTAATTAGATTTATTGATATATTTTTTGTTAAATAGAAAAAAAAACGTTGAAGTTGTGTTACATGTCCCGACAATATAATACAAGCTGCATGATGAAGAGTAAAAACAATGAGTGTGTGCAATAGTAAACACATGAATGCACACAAAGACTACTTTACAGGACACATTTAAGAGAAGGTCCAGCGCTGGGGGAGGGGGGAGGGAGCTGGGGTGGTGGTGGTACCAGAGCCCCCATGGGGAAGCAATGGCTTCCTGTTTGCGAGCCTTTCTTTAGTGAAAATGCTTAAAACGGGCCAAACGAGTGCAGTGCTTATCCAGCAAAATTGCTGCTAGATGGAGCAGAAAGTGCACAAATTTTCTATGACACCCTAGTAATGAGGTTTTATATTGACCCAGCACCGAGTGGAGAGGCTCTGTGCTCCTCTTCTCCTAAACTCGGTCGGCTCTCCTCACCCTCTGTTTGGAGCCCGAGAATGAACAAAACAGCACGAACGCAGCCAGAAAGCAGAGCAAAAACACAGGAACAAACAACTTAGCATACTTAGATTATACCTGTGACATCTTTAAACTGTGAAGCAATTCATTATTTTCACATTTTGCACAAGGGAAAAAAGTATTTTCTTCTTTAAATTGTAAACATGCTTTATTGATCATATGAAAACTGAAAGCAGCATTTAAAGGTGAATAAATGTAGAAGTGTGTACAAACCGCCACTGTATCAAAATAGCTCTTTTATCTTTATAAAATGAATGCATAGATGTGTGTCAATGTGCATTTACTAGATAAAAAATATTTTAAATTATCAGCTGATTACAGTTGATGATACAATAAGAAAAGGTAAGAAATAATCTGTATGGCTATT
>NC_056508.1:23205691-23223791 GCF_014905685.2 Nematolebias whitei | reverse complement strand
TATTTTGAAAAGAACAAAACTTACAAAGACTAAAACTCATAGTATCCACCACCTGATTGAGCTGAATGTATTGCTGCATGGCTAAAATAGACTAAAGAGTGTAGCTAAACTGCAAAAAAGTGCAGGAAAACAGGAAAACAATAGTGTGAATACAGAAACAACATTACCACAATAATTATGACTAAACACATAAAGTGTGAAAGGAATAATTTTTGACTTTTAAATAATATTTTACAAACTATAGGGATGCAGCTGCTTTGATAACTGTGCCTGCCCTCCATTTGATCAGAATCTCCCTGAAGAAATCTCCCTCTCAGACTCCCGAGTGCCTGACGCAGCGGTCCATGATGCACGGCTCTATATCCTAGAGTTGGAGCGAATAAAGGTCAGTGCTGGATGTTAGTGAAAACCAGGGGAGCTGCTTGTTTCGGACCAGTTATTGTATCATACAACAGCACGTGTATTATCTAGCAACGTGGCCAAGTGCTGACATTCACAACAGAAGGAGAGCAGAACAATTTATGTATCTGAGAATAAATGTAAGGCGAGCAGAGGCCAACTCATCATGCTGCACTGCCTCTATTTTTGTGTCTATCACGAGCAGCATGCACCGAGCTAATTTAGGAAAATGCATCACCGGTGAGTTTTGAAAAGTCAGCAAATCCTCTGATGAGTTAAAAATGTATGCTTGGAAGGAAATAATTTTGGTATACATCATGATTACTACCTCAAAGGGAATGGAATCATTCCAAAAGATAAATTCGTTTTATAATTGGAACGATATTAGGGTGTAAAATAGTTCATTAAACCTGTTATCTGCTTTGGGAACATCTAGCCGCTGCATCTCAGGCAATTTAGCCCCATTTTCTGTAAAATCTGTCGGAGGTGCCAAGATTCAGCCGGCGCTTTCTGACAAACATAAGCCTGAAAGGCCACTCACGATGCATTAAGAATGTTTTCTTTTTGACAACACGTCAAAATGTGACCTTTAAATGATTCTTGTTATCAGGGACGCTGAACAAGAAAATCGATGAGATGCAGCTGGAGAGGAGGGATTAATGCAGGGCAAATTGATCATTCCGTTTCATTTTCATCTTGATTTGATGTGCCAGCCGTACACACGCCTAATCTGACCACAAACTGCTTTTAACACTTCAGGGAGGAACCCTTTGAAGCTGAAAAATACAACTAGCTCAACAAGCTTCTTGGTTACAAGAACAGTAGGGGAGGAGCACGAGCCTTTACTGACAGTTAACCTTAAAAACACAAAGGCTGCTTTTCCCTGTACTTTTTCTTGCTTTTCTGTGCTTTTCTGGGTTCTCTTGCCTTTCTTCACCACAGGGAATACACAATGGCAGAGCTCATTGTCTATTTCACACAGTTTGTGGGTCCATCAAACTGCAAAAACAAATACATTAATCATAGCAACACACTGATAGATCGTTAATTATTGTACCTCGGTGTTTATGTCACACGTTGTTGAATCCTTTCACAGATAATCACAGCACTTTGGTGGAACTTCATTAAGCGCCACTGTTCATTTACAAAGCTAAGTTTAGATGTGTAGGCAAAAAGTCAAAGAGATGAGAGACACTGTTTTTGTCTTTCCAAAGAGCTTTCCGCATACGTTAAAAGAAATCTCTGTCATATAAGAATCACACTACCCCCCCCATGCGCCTGAGATTGCGAGCGCATTACAGCTGAAATGGCAGAGCTCAACAGATAACTGCGATAACAAAGATTGCAAATCTGGGAAATGAAAAATGGCACTTCTCTTCTACAAGGAGATACATCAGTGTTTATTAAATCAATGCCAGACAGAGAAATCTGGGAGTAAAATAATGAACCACTTATAAATGATCTTTGCTTCGCTGGGCCTTACCTGATCAGGGTGTTCAGGGACCACCAATGCGATGCATATTAGAAGAGGTCTATTAATCCTCGTGCCTCCTCATAGCTGACTATAAAACGGCTGAATCCTCTGTGACTTACTAGGCACATCCTTTATAATTTTCCTAAGCAAAAAGAAAGAAAGTCAGACGCCTAACTTTTATTGATTGGGTGGGAAAGTTTGGGTTGTCTGTGCACTTCGCCTACTAGAGTGTGGATATTTCATTATGGTGCTCTGGGGCACATTACACAGCTCGGCTACCTTTCACACAGCATCCATGGCAACTGGAGAGGCTGCTCTCCCAGCAGAAATGTGCTTTTAATTGAGTGACATCTAATCAGGCAGTGAAATACAGCGGTGGAGTTAACAAAACAGGTCAACGAGGGACAAGGACTACCAGCTGCAATCTCCATCACTGTACAGTGCTTCGTTGGGGCGTTGACTGAGTAGTAGACGGGTTTTAATGAACAAAAGTTACAGGGCTGGGTGTATTCTTTGCAAGATCCAGGGGTGAATGTGTGATTGGAAATGATGAGCCCTTCTAAAGACTACACTGGCTTTGGGAGAAGGCTTGTCTTTGATGTGCTGAAATTACTGAGGCTGAGAGGTCTCACAAGATACGCAGCAACACATATTAAACAGGCTCAAGAGGATGATATTTTTACCATCTTCTGTTTTGCTTTTTTCTTCATCGCATATGCAGTGCCAGGCGTGGCTGTCTTTTAATTTCATCCTCAAACATTACATATGTCTATTATGTCAAAATTGTTGAAAAGGTGCACAGTGGGGACACCATCAGCTCCCCCTCAACCTGAAATCCTCCGTCTATAGTGACAAACATAGATGGAGGAGTAAAAGGCACAGTTTCAGTAAAACACCCCGCTGCGCTTTGGGGAGTCATTGGAATTCATGATCTCTTCTCCGTATGCTAACAATAATCTTCTGCTAACTTTGTCTCGCACATCACTAGGCATGGCAAACACTTGTCTTCACTGAGGCAGCTTCTCCTCACCATGCAAATTTCAGGGCTGCGCCTCTCTTTGTATTACAACAGTGTAGTCAACCTTTTCCGATCACTGCCTTTCGTGCAGCTAGATGACTAAAGCAGTGCTCCGGAGTGGCTTGAAACAGAGTATCTCATTCACCCACTGAGGTTTTTACTTTGATAAACCTTTGAGCTTTAAGTAACAGGCAAAAAGGTATTTTTTTTCTCCCCGTTAGTGCAATACAATAAGATACATTTTAACAGTCTCTAAATGTCTCCTTTGAATAAATTCCAGAGGCAGCTATAGGCTCGCTCCAAACATAGCAAGATTATATTTTTCTTAAATGGCATTTTATACAGGTTTCTATAATCAAATTTGTGGAAAAAATTATATGTACACTAATATATATATATATATATATATATATATATATATATATATATAATTAAATGTTTTATATTTAGATTTTATTTTTAATATATATATATTTATTTTACAAGCAGGTAGGTGTTTAACAACCTGTTAAAATACACCAAAATGCAGGACATCACATCTACTTTTTTCAAAATTTTCTGGAGGAGAAGCCCTCCAGACCCCCAGACCCCCAGACCCCACCTCCCGCTCTCAATTTGCCTTCCGGCTTTGACCAGTTTACAAATTGAGCCTTGTTACTTGGTCTGACTACTGCTGTTCTGATTCTGTTCGGTTTCACATAAAGAGTTTTCTGTAATAATTTGAAGAAGTGGTGATACATTTATTATGTTCATTATGTGAATAGGTAAAGTTTAAAAGTGTTTTTTTTTATTCTGTTAATTTTCTCAAAACTATAATATTTGGAAGTTGAAATTAAAAATGTTGTTAATTAAGTGTGTCCTGAATGAAAAATATCACATGTTTAAAAGTATCAAAATTAACACTATTAAAGAGCAGGTCTTAAGTATTTATGTTACACAAATATTTCCATTGCATTAAAGTGACAAATTGAAGAAAACCATTTAATAAACATGAGGGTTATGAGGGGGTCCCTGAAACTTTTCCCCCCCTGTAAGGGGTCCCTGAACCCAAAAAGTTTGAGAACCCTTGCCTTAGATGGGTGAAGAGATGAAGATTTTGAGTTTTGTTACAAGGAATGTGTGTTTCCATTAATTTAAGTGGCTGTGTGTCACGTGTCTACACAATCATTATTATTTTTATTATTGTAATATCAAAACTGAAACAGTATTAACATATGCTCCCTTTATTGATGGAATTTGCTTACTCTATTTTATTGTGTTTTCTGTAACTCGCACATCTGAGTCTGTGTGCATCCTGAGATAAATTTCCCTCCAGGCATGGAGAAGTTAAAGCTTGAAAGCTGAAGTAAACAGTAAAGATTAGAACAACAGATGGTTTTGATATAGTCAATTTGCAGCACACTACTAAAAGAG
This sequence comes from Nematolebias whitei, assembly GCF_014905685.2. Lineage (NCBI taxonomy): Eukaryota > Metazoa > Chordata > Actinopteri > Cyprinodontiformes > Rivulidae > Nematolebias > Nematolebias whitei. The sequence continues at coordinate 23,219,487 of NC_056508.1, read as the reverse complement.
GTGCTGAATATGTTATGAGTACCACTGAAGACAAATAAAGATATAGCCATAAGCTCAACTCCATAAATTGTTTGCTGATGTTTTAAGAGCTTTCTTTCTTTTTTTTAAAAAAAACAACCATTTTCTCATCTCTCATGTTCCAAAGATTTACAGCATTACGGTACAAATTTACGGCAAAACTGTCAAAAATCCATATGTCAGAAAAGAAAATGTCTGGTGCGCAGTTGTGATGTTTTAACTTTCCTTTTAATAAAATAATAATGGTAATTTGCTCCCTATTTTATGATCTCCTTCCCATTTTAAATCGACTTTCCAGCAGCGCCCCTGCTGTAATATTGCAACAGAACCATTTCATCTGCCTCACCTCCAGCTTCTGATGGTGTCAAGTGGGAGACGACAACCAATTAAAAAGAAAATCAGTCTACTTGGGGTCAGATCTCAAGATGCTCCCAATCACTCATAATTTCTTGTTGTTATGCTGCTGTTCCCCTGCTCCTGATTAGTCTGATAAGTCCTTGCACGCATTGGTCAGTAAATCATAGCTGCAACCGTTTCTCATCAAAATAAATACAGATTCCTGCCCCTCTAATACTCTACACTTATCTGTCCTTACTTGATTAAGTTCAGCGGCCTGCTGAGAGCGTCTGTGTTGCCATAAACAAACAGGAGCAGAGGTAAGAAGGCTTCCAGCCTCTTAAATAATGCTGGCAGGCCTCTGTTTGTTTTCAGGAATACAAAAAGCTTGGGAGATGAGAGGAAAGGCTTGCGTGGGGTCTGCGAGGACAAAGCAGTGGTCCTGATAGTATTTCTGTTCACGTCCTCTGCTGTTAGTCATTATTGTGTGCAGACGAGGGGTGATGTTTACTCTGCTGAGACAAGCAAGTCTATCGCTCTGGGTTGCAACCTTGTGACTCCTCTTCTCCCTCCTGCTGCCAGCTCTCTGAACGTGTAGCCCTGGCCCTGCCATGCCATCAGCCTGCTGGTCTTAAGCTACTGCTGAATGCGTACCCATTACAGTGACTGTTTTTTTTTAAATATGCATTTCATAAAAGAAGCAATAGTTTTTTTGCATACTGTCTGCCTGGTGGGTGTTCAGCTGATATTTCTGGAAATAATAGCATAAAACACACAAGGGATGTGATTCTGCAATGCACTGCTGCGCCACTTCCTCCTTTTTGTCCTTAGTTTCCTTGTGTTGTCACTTTCAAACATTACCTCCGCCCACACACACAAACACACACAGAGAGGGAGAGAGAGAAGGAAGAAGAGCAAGATGGTGATAGAAACTTGCTGCATTACACAATGTGTAAAATGGTAAGTTGTAATCCTTGGTAACATGTTTAAAAAATCGATCGTAATACGGTTAGTGGTCTTATCATACAAAAATAATGAAATTAAATGACAGAACATGAAAAATATGAAAGACGTAAGCAGAATAGATGGATTATTTGTGGAATGCTAATGACTGAAGCACAGAAAAAGATAAATGCAAGAAAAAAAAAAAACAGAGGAAACAAATAGATTAACAGAATGCCACAGTTATAATTTCCACAAAATTGAAATCATTATAACCCGATGGCAAAAAGTACAAAAACTAAGATAAAACAAACAATATTATGAGAAACAATGACAATGATTATAACAAAAAAAAAACAACAACAAAGGATCAAATCAAACATAATCTCCAAATTAAAAAAATGAAATGATTACCAAGCTTATGCAGGAGGTCAGGGGTCAGAGGTCAAGTTCAATACAAACACGGAAACCGTTATGGCATCTGCATGGATGTCTCTGGAAGAAATAAACAAGGAGGTGAAGTAAGTACACTTCAGTGTAAGTGCTGTTTAAGTCTGACAGCTACTTGACAATATGTAGCACTCAAATATTAATGTGACACAATGCTGTAGTAAGCACTGATTCACAGCAGCGCACAACCGGAGGAGCTCAGTTTCCTTAAGTGGTGCCGGGCTATTTTAGAGTTTAGTGAATCACAGACACACTTATTCCAGCCCTTTAAAGCAATAGAGGGCATCTTTTTTATCATCCCATAACCATGTCCAGGCAATAAATTTATGTTTGCTCATTTCCAAACCTCTCAGCAAAATTAGGCAGACTAAAACCAGACTCTGCTACGATGCTAACGCATCGCTCGAGCTTTTTGTGTCATGATTTCAAGCCCTTCTCCTCACCTGCTGTTAGGATCATAAAACAGCACACGGCGTAGGCCCTGGTAAGACAAAAAGTCTGTCTGATTCTTTTCTTCTTTCTTTTCTAGTTCTACCAAAAAAGTAAATAAATTAGCAGTAAACAGTCTGCAAAGTCCCAGCGCACTAAACACAACAAAGGCATTACTCTTTGCCAAGTGAAGAAAAAAAAAAAAAAACTACACAAATGGCTGTGCAGTCTAAGCAGAACAAATTCATCTAGTTAAGGCTGCACATTTTGTTATACATAAAATGCTTCACATTTATTTTAGACTGTTTGTATGAAGTAGAAAGAAAACGCATTAAGTAACACATTCTTGGGAAATAATATTCAAATATGCAACTTCTTTTTTCCTTGTGCTCAAACTAGGTCTTTAGTTTTACAGTTTTTCACTTACAACAATGTTCACATGATGAGTTTGTGCACAGTCTGAAAGGTCAGGGACCTTCACCTCTCCACCCTTCCTGTTGGATTCATAGGAGGACAGAAGAACAGAAACCCTGATGTTGTTTACTGAGGTACCTTGTGCATGCGCTAATAAAAGTCAAATACAAACAAACAAACAAATCCATCCATTATCTCGCTTGTTCCAAAGTCGAGTGGCGGGGACAGCAGCTTGAGCAAGTAGGTCCAGACATTTCTTTCCACATCCACCTCTTCCAGCTCTTCTGGGAAGACCCCAAGATGTTCCCAGACTAACCGAGAAACGTAGTCTCTCTAGCATGTCCTGGGTCTTCCCTGAGGTCTCCTCCCAGTTATGCTCAAAGCACCTCCCTAGGGAGGCGACCAGGGAGCATCCCTACCTAACCACCTCAACTGACTCCTCTCGATGTGAAGGAGCAGCGGTTCTACTCCGAGTCACTCCCAGAAGACTGAACTTCTCACCATATTTCTAAGGGAGAGTCCAGGTACCCTGTAGAGGAAACTCATTTCAACCACCTTTATCTGTGATCTCCTTATTTTGGTCACTACCCAGAATTCCTGACCATAGATGAGAGTAGGAACGTAGACTGACCAGTAAACAGAGAGCTTCGCCTTACAGCTCAACTCCCTCTTCACCAGAATGGACCGGCACAGAGTCCACAATACTGCAGACACTGCACCAATCTATCTGAAAATCTCTTTCTCCATTCTCCATCTGAAGAATTGCCATGGACAAATTAATGCATACAAAAATAAATAAATGTGTGACTATTAGTGGATTTATCATAAAATAAGGATTTCTTCTAATCCTGAACATTTCATTGCACTGTTGACCCTGTGTTAACCTGCATATGACAAATAAACTACATAACATAAATGCACATTTCCACTGAAACCAAACAACGAGCTACCATTAGTCGACTGAATGCACATCGCCTGCCGTGTTACATCCCAGAGTTTTAAACTAAGATCATCTTGTGTTAAAAAATGAGTTGTAGTCATTTTGATCAATCCTGCAAAATAAAAATAATGTGCAATCTCATACGATATGACTCTCAGCTACAACTTTAACGTTTTAAGTTCAAAGTCAAAATAAAATACATAAAACAACATATTTTTACACGAAAATAAAAACTCAATATCCAAAATAATTACAGAGTATAACCATTTGTGTTTTAGTCAGTTAGCTGTGTAAGCCATCTTGAATTGGATTGCCTCCATTAAGTTGTAGATGAACATTTAACGAGGGTCTCTGAACTGTTTGTTGAAATCGGTCCAGTGATTCATCAGACATTTTGCTAACAGGCAAACACAATTGACTCCAAAATGTATTACTACACATTTTGTCATATATCTAATGTAGCACTAAGTAGCTAAGCAGCAACTGGAATAGTTACTGTGAATAACTCTCAGCTACTACCACACAAATTTCACTCACATAAAAATGACTGAATTATAGTCATTTTTTTGTGTTTTTTAATGTTATTTATCTGTGGCAGCCATCTTGAATTAAGTTAACTCCAAAAGTTACTTAAATACATTTGTAAATCCAACGACAATGTTAAAAACATTATTAACCTCCTTTGCCTTTCAGTGTACAGTGAATACAAAGGAGTATCCAAAGGGATTAATTGATCAATTGTCAGGAAAAGGGGAGCAATATAAGTGTCATTTTTACATAGAGAAACATGCTGTAAGGTCTGCTCAGACAAAAACATCCTAACAATATGAGATGTAAAACAGCAGCTCTGAACACATTAAGCCCGGGGCAACATATCAGCTCTGAAACAGGAAGAGAAATACCTTTCAAAACAACTTTATAGGTGTCTGGCTCTTCAAGATCATGCACAAACTCTCACATAAATGCATTTCTCTGTAGTGCAATGAAAAGCAATGAAACAGGGAAAAAGAGCCCAAAGGTTGGGGCGGCACTTCAGAGGCTTCTGCATCTACGTGTGATTAGTTCCACCACCTGAAATAAAGCATGCAGAGCAAATGTAACCTCATCATAATCTCTGTGTCATGAAGGCAGGGGGATGCTCAAACGCAAGACGATCAGAACCGCTGCACAGAATAACCTTCAGCTGTGAGAATGCCAAAAACCGTAGACCCGCGAGTGCTCTCCACCCATCATTAAATGTCTGATCTTTGTAGAAAAAGGAATAGCACAGGTTTGAGCAAACGGCACATCCCACAGGTATTAGTTGCTAATTGCCGTCAGCCTTACAAGAAGCACTTTCTGGAGAGAGAGAGAGAAAAACAATCTATTCTTCCTTTTCTTCTGCTCCACAAAATGCACATTGGAATTCCTTGGGAAAACAAGATAAATGTTTATGTTTATAATTACTACTAATTGTGCAAATAATTGCAAATTTCTCGTGCCACCTAAACCCAACAATAAAACAAAAGCAATCTATGTGGCTCTTGGCTGTGAAATGGAAACAGTTCAATTTCTGCAGTCTGCCTTCCAGTCATTCATTATCTAGCATTTGTATCTGCTCTGTGATAAAAAGCCAGACTTTGCAGCGAGGGGAAGGGAGACGAGAGAGCAGCTGATGACAAGGATGCTCTGAATGCTGTTCGAGTGTCTCGCCTCTCCCAACAAAACATACGGAAAGCTTCAAAGCTTTACGCTGTGGAGCACATCTGATTATACCTACAGCTCCTCCTTTTAGAACAGAAGAAATAAGAAACAAACAAAACATTACTTTTGAATCCTTTTTTTTTTTTTTAACCTAATCCTTTTCATTTCAGGTCAGTAAAATATTAGTGTTTTCTTACTGCTCTGATAGTCGAATCACATTTCCAGCAGACGGAGAAATAAGGACACGGGGAGCTCTGGCAATCCCCCCTTCTATTAAAGACGAACTAATCACCAAAAACAAATTACAGTGCATTTCACTGGATATACAAAATACAAATTAGATGCAAGTCGTTAAAAGATATTGCACTGTTTTGAATTTACAAATTACGCCTGTTTTAAGATCAGCTTTTAACATCAATATATGTTGCAAATAAAAAACAAAACATGAGCTTACTAAATGATTACATATTTAAAATGGGCTCAATATAAAGTAGATCTATGTGTTTTGGATCCAGACCTGCAGTTTATCATTGCCAAAGGAAAAAAAAAAAACAACGGGTTGATTTATTTTCCTTAATATATATTTTTTTAGCTGTAATTCCTAAAATGCAGTTGTAGGAGCACTTTCAAAGTAAAAGCTTCTGTATTCCTAACGTTAGGTAAATGTAGGTTGAACTAAAAACTCAGAATGATATCCTTCAGGAAAAAAATATTTCACTGCAGTACAAGAACATTTAATATGATTCATTTTTTATGTTGCAGCTACTGATGGAGTTCATTCATTTGTCCTATTAGCCTAAACTCAGCGGCTGATATTTAATTTATATCGTTGAAATAAACCTGCAAATCAAATGAGTTAAATCGTTGCTTCTAATTTGTTCTGTTGTAGAGAAGAAATGTAAAAGAAGAGGAAATTGAAGAACTAAAGTGAGGCAGATACACTTCAAAACAGTAATTCAAAACATGAATAAATGTTGTTCTTTATTTGAAGCTGCAAAATCCACAATGTATAAGTAAAACGTTGTAAGCTGTGAGGTGGTGGTTATTGGTCTTTCGGGAAAAAAAGTTTGTAATAATTGTGTTTCTACTTCACTCTGCACCGTTGTTTTAGATTAAAATAAATAAGCATGATTGTTCTGTAGTACTTAGAGCAGTTTCTCACAGTTTTCTGCTCTCTGGGTTCTTTGTGCAAATATGTTAATGGTGATTTTACTCATATTGTACTTTCCCCAACAACAAATAACTTTATTTACAAACTGTGGTGTATTTGTTATATATGCATGTTGAATATATATTTATCTTTAAGCATAAGCAAATTAAATAATAAAATGTGCAAGAATGCAAGTCATAATAAAGGGAGCTACAGAAATAAAGTTTTAACGTGGTTCTTTGAGATTCAGAGACTCAAACTCAGAGACTCTACTCCCACAGATGACTGAGACGAGCTGGTCTGGGTAGCTCAATCCTCACCTCCTTCTACAGGTGTGCAGTGGAGAGCATCCTGTGCTCCAGCATCAACGTGTGGCATGGAGGCTGCACAGCTGCAGAAAGAAAAGCTCTGCAGAGAGTGGTGAAGGCTGCACAGAAGTCTGTTGGAGTCAGTCTCCCCACCATCACAGACATTTACGCCTCCAGACGCAGGAAGAGGTCCACCTGCATCATGAAGGACCCCACTCACCCAGCACACACACTTTTTGCCCCACTCCTCACAGGAAAGAGGTTGAGGAGCATTAAGTGTAGAACCACTAGACTGAGGAACAGCTTCTACCCTGAAGCTGTTAGACTCGTGAATCTCTAACCAGGATTATTAATGTGAAAAAAAAAAAATCACTGTAATGGGACTTGATTGTTATGTGCTGCTGATAGACCTGTCGCAATAAACAATAAATCAATTAATTGCATGATAAATGAAAATTATCAACCTCATTTTCATTTATCGGCTTTATCGTTTCTTCGTGTCTCTCTCTTTCTACTGAAGACACTGGATGACAAAAAGGCTCAACTCCGGTGCTCTTCACTGACTCCTCCCTTTCTCTTTTTTCTTTTCTCTTTAAAATCTGTTTTAACCGACCAAAATCGCGTTTTTGGATCAATAAAAGCAGCTAAGCTGAAAAGCTCAGCTACGAGCTAAGCTAACAGGCTGATCTCGGGGAAAAAACCTCCGTCTTGTCGAAGCTCCAAAATTCACGGTCGAAACCCGTGTCTTCATGTAAAAAGTTGTTTTTCTCTGCAAAAAGAAGCTGAAAACTTGTTTACTGATTTTTTATTAAAAGCGTTGTGCGACAAATGTTATGCTAAAGAGCTCAAACCACACTGAGCATCCGCCATTTTGAGAACCGAAGAAAAGGAAAGACAGAAAGCCCATGTCACGTCAAGGGGCCTCCCTCCCATTTTTCTTAGAGACACGCTGCTCACTCACTATCCATCCTCTGGTTCAAACAGTATTATACTGCCATCTAGTTGTCAAAAGAGGTACTACACTCAAAGCAAATGAACCAACATTTCATCTTAAAGTTGACAATAAATACTAATTATTGTCAAATTTCAAACAATATTATTGTTTATCGCAATAATTTCTGAGACAATTAATCGTCCAGCAAAATTTGTTATTGTGACAGGTCTAGCTGTTGATTATTCATGCTGCTGATCTCATGCTGCTGATTTATTTCATGCTGCTGTGTTCATTCTACTCATCTGCTCACACAGATTCATGTTCGTACTGCTGTTGTTGGGCATATTGTTTTTGTACTACTAATGTATTTCTTAGTTCATATCTTAGATCTTATTACTGTTTTTCTTTACAATTTATACTTTTGTTGGATGTGACTGGGACCCTGTGTACACAATTTCGTTCCACCACATGTACCACATATGATGTGAATGACAATAAAGAAACCTTGACCTTGAGATGGAATGACATCCATGCTGTCCATTGCCTGCAGCACACTGGTTCTCTGCGGACTTCAGGGTGAAGAAACATGACCTTTGACTTTTCGTACACTACACTTTGTTCCAGTCATCCTCAGTCCAGTGGAGGAGATGCACGTCAGCCTGCTGTTCTAGTTCTGAAGGTGGGAGAAACTCTTCCATACATGCTGACTACCTGCAGCCATCACCACAGATGGACATGTGTCGTTCTGCTGAGCTGAACAGTCGAGCGTCTGTCACTCATACAGACACAAAGACCCTCATCCTGCGCAGGAGAAGTTGTCCTGGGCCTCCCCCTGAGGGGCAGATCGGAGTGCACCCCACAGAGCTGATGAAGGGTAAGTGACTTCAAAACTGCACAGACTGATAGTTTGAGGTTATTTTGGCACTTTTTTGTAGGTTTATTCTCTTTTTCTTCAACAAACGTGGTTTTAAAAGTTTTTCTTTCTTTGGTTCCTTAATCTGACACGATAACAAGGACGAATACTGAAAAGCCACCGATATGATGGCTGCATCATATAATGTGAATAGGTAGGTGTGTCCAAACTTTTGACTGGTCCTTTACAGACACATTTATTATCTGCATTAGTCTGAGCTGCACAGTATTGATGTATGGTGATTTATGGAACAGTGTGGTCAATAGTCAACAGTAATTGCATCCTAAGCACATCAATTGTCCACATGTAATAAAATGTAAAGATGTAATAAAAACTAACATGTACAAAGTTCTACATATAGAAGAGCAGGTAAATGCAGGGAACATCCTGTTTGGCTTAGATCAGTTGTTTTCTCGTTTCAAGTGTAAAGCCCATGTGCGCACACCAAGTATCCCAAATATTTAGCAATGAATTAATCGGTGAAGTGTTTTTATTATTCAAAAACTGTCAGTCCTATTATAGTCTGTTTTACTGTCAGGGTTCTAACAAAGATGACATGATGAAATGTGCTGGGGAGAAATAAAAAGCAGAAATTTGCACCATACATTGTTAAAAACCAAAGTATAATGGTTTATTATGCTACTATTTGTGACCATTGAATACCAATGGCTTCCATCATTACCCTGCTGAGGTTTCCATCAATGATTTGAAAAGGAAGACAGCCAAAATGCAGTTAGTTTAAACAATAGAAACACAGACAGACAATTACCCAGTCCTGAGGGAGTCACAGACTAAAGAGCTGGTCAATGTTTCCGTGCAACATATGCATCAAAACGGCTGGCTCAGCTCGTTCTCCACTCCTCTCTCTCTGAGCGCATCTTCTCCCAATCTATGTCCGAGGGGAGAACAATTTCCACCTCGCTGAGGTGTGAATCCGCTGATGAATTCAGCCTTTATTTTAGACACCTGATATGAAAACGCTCGGCTTGTGTTCAGAAGCAATGAGTGGTGCTTTGACAATGTCAATATTTCTCTCCAACATGCAGAGTAGGCACACGGGCTAATGACAGACGGAGCATATCACTAAATGAGTGCACAACAGGAGGAGAAGACTGGGGATAAGGTGTGTGTGTGTGTGGGGGGGGGGGGGGGGGGGGGGGTATTAATAGCTTCAGCAACAAATGACCTGACAGGACAACTACAAACACACAGACAGACAAAGCAACGTGCACACACACATTTACAAGATGTTTTCTCCCTCTAAACAAATCCAACAGCTAACCTAAGGATACAGTGCACCCAGCATATAGGTAACCAGTGAAAGTGAAGAATACCTGCACGTATTGCTGTGATTTTTTTTAGGCTCCTCCATGTCTTGCATCTTGCTGTCACTTCTCTGTGATTTTCACCCCATGACAGTCTTTGTTTTCTTTGGCTGTTGTCGACAGGTAAACAGATTTTCATTTGTTCGGTTCTTCAGGAGAACTTGCACCTCATTTAATGCCCCCCTGACGCTCTCCCCACCTCACTTCTCATACTCCACCTTCCCCGAGCGTGCGCCAGGCTTATCATGAAAGCACAACTAGGATATATTGTCAGGATTTTTACTTTTAGCTAGCCCCTGATTGAAGGAGGCTGCATTTGTTCTCTCAAGTACACCCTTCCTCTATTCCCTCTGCCATGGTGCACAAGAGTACCATTATGGTGGCTGTGGACCTCATCCATTCATCATTCTTCTCACCTATGAAGCAAAACACACATATATCAACCAGAGCTTTCCTCCCACTTCCCTAAATCATGCTTTGTTCTGCTGTGTGTAAAGAAAACTGCCTTGGCTTCAGATATCAGCAGCGACTAAGCCAACTTAGAGGAGACTTCATTGTTTTCCTCGACAAAACTCAAATTTGGAAATTGGGAGAAAATTCGTATACAGAGAAAATGTAATGTTTATGAAACGTTCACACTATTGTGATCCACTTTTCTTCTGTACATTTTTCAGTGTGATTCTCGTCCCGCAGTTTTCAAGCTATTTCAACAAATCATATCAAAACGTTCAGCTCATTCAGGACAATCCTGCTGTGACTATTGGTATTTGTGAAACTTTAGCTTTTTGAAAAATTTAGTTTTTTTGCCACTTTTTTCTCATAGAAAATGAATTGAGCTCATTTTCCATCCTTCAGAGCTTTGGTTCTGTTTACAACCTTGTACTCCTCCTTTCACATTTTGTTCTGGTTCAGCTTCTTTCAACTATTTTCAGCTGGGTTGTTTTGTGCTCCTTTCAGCTTCTTTCTGCTAACAACAACTTTTTTTTTAACTTCTTCTAACTTCTTCCTACTAATTTCATCTTGTTATGCTCCTTTCAGCTTATTTGTGCAAGTTTCAGCTATTTTCCTCTATTTCAGCTACTATTTAGCTGTTTTATGCTAATTTAAGCTTTTTCAGCTAATTCCACATTTTTGCCACTCAATGTTTTTCAGCCGAATTAGACAAAAATGTGCTCCCTCCATTTCCTTCTTGTAATTTCCACTTCTTTCTGCCATTTTAAATACTTTTCAGCAGGTTTTTTGTTTCTCATTTCAGCTTTTTTGAATAATTTCCACGTTTTTATGCTCAGTTCTTTTTCTTTCAGCCTAATTAACCTATTTCTGCTAATTTCAGCTTGTTATGCTCCTTTCATCTTATTTCTGCTAGTTTTAGCATTTTCTGCTATTTCAGCTATAATTTTTAGCTGTTTTGTGCTAAATTTAGCTTTTTCAGCTAATTCCACATTTTTGCCACTCAATGTTTTTCAGCCGAATTCAACAAAAATGTGCTCCCTCCATTTCCTTCTTGTAATTTCCGCTTCTTTCTGCCATTTTAAATACTTTTCTGCAGTTTTTTTTCTCATTTCAGCTTTTTTGAATAATTTCCACTTTTTTATGCTCAGTTCTGCTTCTTTCAGCCTAATGAATTTATTTCTGCTAATTTCAGCTTGTTATGCTCCTTTCATCTTGTTTCTGCTAGTTTTAGCATTTTCTGCTATTTCAGCTATATTTTTTAGCTGTTTTGTGCTAAATTTAGCTTTTTCAGCTAATTCCACATTTTTAGCTCATTTCATTTCCTTCCACTTCTTTTTGGTAGCTTAAGCTTCTTTCTGCTTTTTCAGCTACTTTTCAGCTATTTTTTTTTTTTTAGCTAATTCCAGCTTTTTTGGTTAATCTCCTAATTTTTGTGCAAATTTCTGCTTATTGAAACCTAATTCAGCAAATATGTGTTATTTCTTCTGCTTAAATAGGCATGTTCTTCCATTTCAGCTAAATTTCAGCATGTTTGTAGCTAATTTCAGCAGTTTTTCAGCAAGTTCTTTAGCAATAAGCATTCACACTGCATTTTTGCAGAAAATGCAATTTCTCTAGTTTTGTATATTTTACTGTGTAGAAATGAGACCAAATACATTATTTTGCAAGATTTTCGGACTTTTAAAATTGTTTAACTGAGATAAAGTCTCATTTAGAAAGGAAGCAATTCCAGTTTAGTCCACGAGTTTAATGACTGTGTTCAGTGTAGATATTATCATAAGTAAGTCTTTTTAAACAGCTTGCAGCTGGTTGAAGCTGTTTTGTCTTCTGTATCTTTTTTTAAAATTATTTACCCTTAAACCTTTTCCTGTTTAAGGTTTCTAGTTAATATCATAAATATTCAATGTTACAGTGAAAATCACCATCCAAACATTATAAGCAAATGTCTAAATTTCTGTAAAATCAGTATTATTGTGCCTTTAGAAGTATAACACAAACATCCTGGTGCATGCTCAATAATCCAGGTAGAAAAATCTAAAAAACTTAAATCTGGTCCTCAGATTATAACACAAACACTCCTTTGCAATACAAGTCACCAATACAAAATGATGGTGTGTAATCTAGCAGTATCCTCAACTATTTTCTGTCAAAATGTTTTATTATCACCAAAAGTCAAAAGACCAAGGCGGACGATAATGATTTTGTTCATGTGTAAGCAACAAATTTTAATGAAACTTGAAGAAAGTATTTATTTGATGTACGTTTATAGTTGATAAATTTATGATGTCAACTAGATTCAAGATGGCTGCCACAGCCAACTGATCTTAAAAAATACAAAAAAATGTGCAGTTTCAAAGATTTTAAGCAATTTTTTTGTGTGTGTGGTAGTAGCTGAAACTGATCCTTAACACAGTTTAAAAGATTGCACAAAATATCTGTTTAAAATTTGGCCATTAACTAAAATCTTTCTTTTAGCAAAGTATCTCATGAACAATGGAATGGATTTAACTAAACCCTCAGAAAATAATCCATCTAGAACTGATTAATTTTTTTTAAATAAATTAATTCAAGTAGCCGAGAGAGACTCACAACACATACTGTGAGGGATAACATCCCATAATATAGCATGAGATCATATTGTTATCCAGTGTTTGATGAAAATAGCCACAACTCCGTCTTTGTTCAACCAAAGATAATCTTAGTCTAAAACTGTGGCATGAAAGATGGCGGGTGATATGCATTCCTCTAAAGAATGCTTTCGGTTTTAAAGAGGGGTTTAAAACTAAATCTACATTTGTACAGGGCTCAAATAAATCCTGCATGATGTGATGATGAAGGTTTAAACAGGAAGCAGAGAATTGATATTTGATTATTAGCACATAAAGCGTGCACACTCGAACTGACCACAGAGTCAAACTGTTCTTCCGTGTAAAACTGGAGATTAGCAGACAACTTTAAGTAAATACCACAGCAGATTACAAGCATCATCTAATCCTTAAAGGCACCATGGCAATAAATACATAAATAAATACATAAATAAGTAAATAAATTAATTAATTAAAGAGAGTATACAGACATATGCAGTGTTTATGTGTAAAACTTGTCATGGTTTGTTACATTTTGGGTGTTTTGTTTCTAGTTTCTCTGAACCAGATGCTTCTTCTGTGTAATCAGCTCACCTTTTCCCACCCACAGTAGCGTGTGCTCAGTGTTATTTAGTGCCCGTGTCCATTTTATTTCAGTCGTGTAGTGTAGTGCTTTGCTATCTGGGATTCCCACCACTTTGTTTATTCCAGAACTGCTGCATTTTGTGATCCTTGTTGCTCACTTTAAATGTTGCAACAGGGTAGAGAAGGTTATTCAACTGGTGGCCCATGGGCAGTGGCTTCAGTTCAGCCCACCAAAGAGTTCATTTTATTTATTTATGTTTTTTTTTTTTTTTTGGGGGGGGGGGGGGGGGGGGGGGGTTTTGTGGTGTGGGGTTTTTTTCTGTTTTTGTTA
>NC_056508.1:23131558-23205591 GCF_014905685.2 Nematolebias whitei | reverse complement strand
GGGGGGGGGGGGGCATTTCCTGGGTTTGGGTTTATTGCATTTATGATTCAATGCAATTAAGCAAACAAATTTAAAAGGTCATTCTTGTAATTGTAATAGTAATAGTTGTAATAGTTGGTTTATTTACATAATGACTTTAAGCGCTGGATGTCCGGCCCCTGAGCTGCTGGCTTTTAGTAACTGTCAGGGGTGGAAGTAAATAATTAAACATGCTAACATTACTGTAATTAAGTAGATTTTTTGGGGTACTTGTACTTTTATGAGTATTTCTTTCAAGTGTGTAATTTTACTCATACTTAAGTACAATTTGGACCATGTAGTCTACTTCACTACTTTTCAAATCCAAAGTTGCTACTGAGTACGGCCACAATTTGACTTAATATGAAACCGTTCATCTGCATCTTTGTAGCCAATAAGGCTCTCAAATTGCAAACACGCCAATTACCTATGACATGAGCTAAGAACAACTCTGTAGAGTAGAGAGTCATTTATGGACCGAAGATTTGGAGAAAAAGCCAAAATGGAGACAGAGAACAACACTGTCAACAGAGAAAATGAGGAGGTAAAGGCTAAGGACGAGTGCCCGTGGTCATACCTGGAGGAATGTTTCATGTACAGAGGGCGAAAAGGACACAGCGTCCAGATGTAAACTTTGTTTGATCTCTACGGTGACAGCAGCTTACAAGACTTCAGCATCTAATCTCAAAAAACATATTGTGGTATATGAGGTTGTACAGCTACTTGTACAATATTGTTTTTTTTATTGTTTGTATGTGTGGGTTATTAGTTTGGCTAAATATGCAAAGATCTTATTGTCACTGCCATCGGTTTGCCTGGTCCTAAAATAAGACGAAGTTTCTGAGCGTCTGAGAAATGAAATTTGAATGTAGCTGTATATTTATATTTATTATATACAGTAAATTAAACAGAATGATTTCTAATGACAACACAATAAAACATCATTTGGTTAAAAAGTAATTAATACTCTGTGGAGTAGTTTTTGAAAAGAGTACTTTGTACTTTTACTTAAGTATTTTAATAACACCAGTACTTTTACTTGTAATTGAGTACAATTTAAGCAGTGTAACAGTACTTGTACTTGAGTACAAATTTTCAGTACTCTTTCCACCTCTGGTAACTGTGGCCCCCTGAGCAGTTTAGTTGAACAGCCCGGGGGTAGAGTTTAAAGTTGAGATGGTTTAAAAACAATCTGAGAACAAACAAACGTGAAATGAGGCTTAATATTTACAACTGCTACGACTATAACTTTACGTTTGTTGAAAAAAAAAATCCAACATGAAAATAAATATTGTTGGATACATAACAAAGTTCATGCTCAATAATCCAGATAAAACATCCAACAAAGTTAATTCAGGTCCTCTGACCTAACACCACTATGTGAGTGTGCTGCTTATGGGACTGAGTTTGTTGTGGCTTCTCAGACTGATGAAGTCCTTTGGATGAACGATGAAACCATAGGCGTCGCAACCATTATATGTGATGGGGACATGTCCCCCCCAACATTCAAATACCGTTCATTTGGACCCCCCCCCACACACACACACACACACATTTATCATGAAACATTAGTTCAGTTGGTGCAGTTTCTCTTTCTTCATGAACAAATCCATTCCACTTGATTAATAGGAGAATACTCACACCACTAAAAATCCACCCCAGGTTTTCCTGGTTACCTACAGTTCAGCAGCCTGCAGTGTTTCTCCTCTGTCTCCTGCCTCGGCTGAGCGCACACAGGTGGAGGAGTGCAGACATATCTGTGTTGCTCACTCGCCAGTGTAGTGAGCTTAGTGCGGGCAGTTGTTGACCGGTGGGGTTAGGAACATAAACATATAGACATGTTAGGATGCTTGAGAGAAGTAGAGCGCTACGGCTTTAGCATCTTAGCCTAGCGCTAAGCTAAGTGTGAGATGCTATAAGACGCTGTGTGTTCAGGTGCATTAAAGTTGAAATGTCTTTAAAACCCCACGCCTTATTGTCCTCAAGCTTTGTGAGAAACATCCTTCAGATGAGTAGTGTTGAACACAAGTAAAAAATGTCTAGTGGTGATGTTTTTTATTTCTCTATAAACAAAAATAGTGCCGATCTGAGGCTGTGTGTTAATAAAGTGTATTAAAGTTGAAATGTCTTTAAAACCCACAGCTGAATTTACACAAACTTGGTGAGAAACATGCTTTAAATGGAATTAAAGTAAGGAAATCTAGGTGAAAAGTTGCTTTTTTGTTCACTAGTGTAGACTTTTTTGCACACTTGTGCATGTGCGCACGCACAAACACACTGTTCCCCCCACATCAGATGCTTCTGACGCCCTTGGATGAAATGTCTCAACAAAAAAAGAAACTGTCCAGCTGACCTGACTGAACATTGTTGGATTTATACCTGGATTACTGAGCATGAACTTTGATGTTTTGAACCACTTTGTCTATGGCTGCCTCAGAGGAGACGACAGGGGAGAGGGCAGACTCCAGAAATCATCTTATTACCAGCAAAATGGTTGGTCCACTATGTGAATGTGATGCTTGAGGGACTGAGTTTGTTGTGGCTCTTCGGACTGATGAAGTCCTTTGGATGAAGGACGGACAAAACGTCATCTCAACAAAAAAAAAAAGAAACCGTCCAGATGACCTGACTGAACTTTGTTGGATTGGATACACAGCTTTGCTTGTCCTGATGGATTCTAGAATCTACACAACTTTGGAAAAATAGACTCATAAATATCCTGTTTGTGGGGAAGAAAAGTTCAGCAGCGGAGCAAAGAAAATGATAAAGTTTTCTTAAAGTGGCAAGAGACTTTCTGTAAATTTATGCTGCATTACCTGTTCCCATTGCATAATTTATGGTTATTTTTAGTTTGGTTCTATGTTCTTTGTTAAAATGTTTTTTTTTTTATTATTTTTATTGCTTAAGATTAAACAAAACAACTTTTTTAGATTGTTATTTTAAAAACAAATGAAATCCGATGTTCCCTGAGCTGCTACAATTAGATCCACCACCATTTGCATTAAACACAAAGAAAACATTTGCATTTGCAACGTTTTTATGGTCGCTGCTAATTAACCGTTTAATTTCCTTGGTTTACAAGTTTCGCTTTTGTTTTGCCAGTATCTCTAAGGTAAACTATAATTATGATACTTCACACTGAAGCCGCACCAAAGAAAAAAAAAACACGTTCAATCGGTACAAGGCTTCTTTGGATTTACATCGGCTGGACACCTTTTGCCAGGAGATGAAGCGTGACTGGTTTGCATATTGTATGTGTGAGAAAGTTAATTGTAGTTGGATTATTTGCCATTTATTCATTACACAAGCTTTTTTCCCCTTGCATTATTCATCATCTAACAGGATCCGGGGCATGTTTTAATCATATTGAATGCAGATTGACAGTGCTGTGTCACCACTACTTG
The DNA here is from genome assembly GCF_014905685.2 of Nematolebias whitei. Lineage (NCBI taxonomy): Eukaryota > Metazoa > Chordata > Actinopteri > Cyprinodontiformes > Rivulidae > Nematolebias > Nematolebias whitei. The sequence goes on along the minus strand of NC_056508.1, from coordinate 23,202,169 downwards.
TTAATGAAAAGCCAGCAAAGAGCCAGCCCATCTTTGTTCAGTGTTGCAAATGTTAAAGCCTGAACAGATTAAAAAACTGTCTACGTGCAAATATCACTGAAATTTTAATGAAAAGAAGATGTTTACATGTTTTTTTCCTCCCATTTTTTTTTATAAAGGGACTGCAAAACACTATCAGAACGGGCTGTCTTGCTTGTGAAGCACATTAGACCGCTGCATGAGCTGTGATGTATTCATGCAACACTGAAGGTGGGCGCTGTCGTTTTAATCTCTAATCCTTTCCCATAAGGAAGTGGTGAAGGCGAACATCAGAAAAGGAGAGAGAAGATATCCTCTCTCGGACGAGGACCAGTGCCAGGCCCCCTTCTCCCGTGCTGAAGCTGTCACTACCGGTGTCTGGGGCCATGAGGCAGGCAATTTTAGCGTCGCGGTGTGAATCGATACCCAATCACATCACGTTCGCGGGCAGCACATCAACCTGAAGAGGCCATAGCGCAATTTACAGCATATTGTTTTTGGCCCTGGAAGCAAACAGGCACAAGGAGCAATAGAAGCATCATGGCAGAGCAAGACAAGGCCTTGTCATGGCCATAACAGCCTTATCTCTGACCACAGAGGTACTCATATTAAAAACCAGAGCCAAGCTCGGGGAAACACAGAGAGCATAATGCATCTCCTATTTAAATTCAGCACTGGAATCCAATAGGATGACTTTAATGCAAGCGTTTTCATCTTAACTAAGGCCTATTAAAGGACGTGTAACAACCGGCTGTATACGGTGCAATAAATGTTCCTTTTTACGCAGTCAATTTCAAGGACAAGACATGTCTAATAAAGCAAATAAGTTTTATTAAATTTCAAGACAGCCAGACCTAACAGGTTTTCAAAGCAATGAAAACGCTGGCACAAGTATATAAACAGCATTTACATGTGGCTATTTAGCAAAGTCTGAACATAATAACATGAATGCACCAATGACAAATCACACAGTGGGGGTGGGGTGTGTGACAGACTCATAATTTCTAGTAAAAAAAAAAAAAAAGTATGTTTGTTTGTGTTCAACTTGCATCTTGTCAAGCCAACAAGTGGTTTCTGCTCACACCTGCAAGCACGATGTTTCCACAACAACGCTGCTCAATGAAACCTGCAGCCCTGCTGTGAGCACAGAGCTGTATGGATTAGAGCAGAGCACCACAGGGTATTCTCCAGAGAAACAAGGGCTAAACAGAATGGTGGGCGAAAATACACACTATAAAAATAGATGCTTCGCCCTACATCGGCACCCGTACGCTTAAAACACGGCTGATTTTAACCCATTAAGGGGAAGTTAACTAACACAGACAATTATAGTAGCAGCATTGAAAAACACCAGACATTTTAAGTGCACACTGTCTATTAATGAAACAAGAGATGCTATTCTGCTAAATAAAGATGCAAAATTTAGGATCTAGCATTTCTTGGTGGAGTGCTTAATACTACACCCTTGATAATGCTGTAGTTTTAAACAGAGGCCATCTTATGTTCAGTAGCTATTTGGGTCAAAGTTTGAAAATAACATTTCTCCGGGTACTCCGATTTCTTCCCACAGACCAAAAACATGCATGTTAGCCCATGTGTGCCTGTGAAGGACTGGAGACCTGTCCAGGGTGTACCGCACCTCTGGCACAGTGATGGCTAGATATGGGCACCAGTGACCCCCGTGACCCAAAAAGAAAGAAGCGGGTAAAGATAATGGATGGATGGATGGATGGATGGATGGATGGATGGATGGATGGATGGATGGATGGAATATGCTCAGTCTTATGTGATGTGTGACGTGTTAGTGCCCAGAGTTTTGGTTGTGAATGACTCTCAGCTACTACCAGATCAAACATTTATTCAAGATCTGTTAAAGTGACTGAGTAATAGACGTTTTTTGTTTTGACTAATGCAGATTAGTTGTGGCGGCCATCATGAATTGAACTGGCTCCAGAAGTTAATCAGTTGTGGATGTACTGTATGTACTAAAAATTATTTTCTCAACGTTCCATCAAAATCTGGATGGTGTTTCTTCAAAAATTTTGCTAACAGACAAACATGGTAAACTCTAAGTGTTAATGCTAAAGTTTTAACTAAATACCTTGCAGTGAGTAATACTTGGAATATGTGTTGCGAACAACTATATGTTATGACCTCAGCAAATTTTAGCACAATGACTGTAAAATTGACTAAATTATAACATTTTTGTGTCTTCTAAGGACAGTTAGCTGTGGTAGCCATCTTGAATTGAGTTAACTCCAAAAGTTAGTCAGGGATAGAGTTACAGCCAGGGATTACTGCCTGAAAGTTTCTTTAAAATCAGTCCATTGGTTTAGTAGATACTTTGCTAAGGCAGAGAGAGTTGTCTACAATTATGGCAGTTAATGGCAAAATTAAAAACAGATTTTGTACAATCTATTTGTTCTCAGAATAAGTATTTGGGATGACTATCAGCTACTATCACAACAAAATTTAGGTCAAAATATTTAAACTTGCCTGAGTTGCAGCTCTTGTGTTTTGTTATTTGTTGGCAATCTTGTATCAAGTTGACTCCAAAATTTAATCCATGGTCATCCATTATTTATTTTCTGCAAGTTTCATTATAATTTGCCCAGCCGTGCATGAGAAATTTTGCCAACAGACACACACACACTCAAAAACATTGTTGCCTACGTGGCTTTTTCACAGGGTGAGAATACCTTGTTCGATGCGTGTCAAAACTGTAAAACTGTTCACGTGTCCTTATGATAAAGGTTATCCAATGTTCTTATAAATCTGATCTGGAAAGCTCAACAAGAAACAGTCCCATTAAGGTAAAACGGTACAACGTATCACTGCTGCTTGACTGATGCAGCCATTCCCCCAAGAGATAAAGCTTCTACTTTGGTCTCAACAACTGTGGACAACACCAAACGCTGCACCTGAGATGGTTGTTATGACGACGTAATTCTGTTTAAATGATGCTTTTATACAAGAGCAAAACTGACTGAGGAGAGTCAAGGGCAGAACAACTAAAGCATTATCCCTCAAAGCTCAAGCAAATATCAACTGTATGTGTTTTCCTACTCGTCTGAAAGGCAGTCACGATGAGGGAGTATTAGTGTTAGGTTGTTTTTTTTTTGTTTTGGTATTAAATTTGTGGAGGAAAATCTATAAAAATCCACATTCAAGATCGGCTTAATGATCTGAGCTGTAAATAATCCCTACTGCCATCATTGCTTGATCTGCCAATTAGGTGTTTATAAAGATATATGGTTGATAAAAATGTCAGAAATGTTTTTTTTTTTTAAAGTGCATGACAAAGTCCAAGGATAGATCTTCAAGCTGCTTGCTTTTATTTCTAAATGCACATAACAAATTTTATCCTCGGTTAAATCCATCTCAGAAAAGCGGGAATGTCTAAAACACTGAAGAAAAACTACTCAAGGTCAAGGTTTCTTTATTGTCATTCGCACCACATGTGCTACATGTGTTGGAACGAAATTGTGTACACAGGGTCCCAGTTACATCCAACAAAAGTATAAATTGTAAAGAAAAACAGTAATAAGATCTAAGATATGAACTAAGAAATATGCTAAACTAAGAATACACTATGTGCTACAAGTACAAAAACAATACTCAATAACATTTATGCAGGTATGAATTCAATCACTGACTAATTACCAGCTAGTACCTGCTAAAATCACTACTGGGTAATCTACTTATTGTATATCAAAGTAGGTCTGAAGCATGGGCAGATATTCTTTTGCTAGACTTACGTGTAGTGAATAGAAAGGTCTTACTGCAGACTCTGTCTCTGCTAACACCCACTTATGGCCTTGGGGGAAATGTAGCCTGCAACTCGTCTCTGTCAATAGTCATGAAGTAATGCAGACGACAGTCTTTCTATGCACTAAGATTCCCACACAGACAGCCTACACAAGTTACACAGCAGGAGTCGGGAACGCCATCAAAGGCATGAGTGAACCTGCAAACACTGCTAATTGTGAGATGCTAATGCGGAATTCTGCTATGGTAAGCTACATTAGTATTTTCATTTATAGATCCCATTATGCCTTAAAATTTACTGTGTTTGGTTTGGTTTATTTTTACTTGGTTTGTATATATATATATATATATATATATATATATATATATATATATATATATATATATTATGTATTTATTTATTTTAATTAATTTTAGTGTTCGTGTTAAATTATGTGAATGATCTGGTTGATGTGTCAGGGCTTGTGAAATGTGTTTTATTTGCAGATGATACCACATTTTTTTGTTTGGGTGAAGTTATTGAACGGACGTTAGAGATGATACAGGCAGAATTGATAAAAATACAAACTTCGTTCCAACTTAATAAGTTATTATTAAACTTGGAAAAATCAAACTACATGATATTTAGTTGGGCAGCACGGTGGCGCAACTTGTAGAGCTGCTGCCTCTCAGCGAGCAGGTCCCTGGTTCAAATCCTGGTCCAGGGGCCTTTCTGGGTGGAGTTTGCATGTTCTCTCCGTGCATGCGTGGGTTTTCTCCAGGTGCTCCGTTTTCCTCCCACAGACAAAAAGCATGCATGTTAGACTGACTGGTAACTCTAAATTGTCCATAGGTGTGAGAGAGAGAGTGAATGGTTGTTTGTCTCATTTGTCTCTATGTGGCCCTGTGATGGACTGGAGACCTGTCCAGGGTGTACCCCGCCCCTCGCACAGTGACTGCTGGACATGGGCACCAGCGACCCCCGTGACCCACAATGGAAGAAGGGGGTAAAAGATAATGGACGGACAGACGGACGGACGGACGGATGATATTTAGTAATAGAAGTAAAATTCTTGAAGTCCCGTTTTAAATTGACAATATTGAAATTCATAGAGTTAATTAAATAAAATGTTTGGGTGTCGTTATTGATGAGAAGCTGACATGAAAATCTCATATAAATTACTTAAGGATAAAAATAGCTAAATCAATTGCATTACTGTATAAAGTAAAAGAGTTTTTGAATGACAAATCTTTGTATATATTGTATAATGTAATGATTGTTCCATATTTAATTTATTGTATTGAAGTTTGGGGAAAAGCATGCAAAACAATTATAATCCCTATTTTTTTTTTTTTTTTAAAGAGCTACAAGAATTATTAGTAGAAAGTATTATGGTCGCCCAACAAATATATAATTTTATCAGTTGAAATTATTAAAATTTTATGATTTGGTTGAATATAATATTTTACAAGTCATGTATAAAGCTCATAAAAAATATTACCCCCAAATATTTAATTAAAATTTGTTAAGAAAGAGAGTTGTTATAACCTTAGGGGAATGGAAATGTTTGTAAAACCTCCATTTAGAACTAGTCTGAAGGAGCTGTGTTGTAATTCAGGGAATACGATTGTGGAATTGTCTTGATATCACCATAAACATTTCTAAAACAATTTATATTTTTAAAAAGACGATTAAGTTTAAATTGTTAGGAAAGTATGGTGCCATGTGAAAAATGCCTGATGTTTTTTTTTGTTTTCACTTTGGGGTTCAAGCCTGAGTTGTTTGTTTATTTTATATTTTATTAAATAAGGAGCAGATATTATAAGAATTTTCTTCTTCTTTCTGAACCCTTTATATTCAATGTTTTTTTAATGAATTTGTTTAGTTTCTTTTTTTCTTTTAAATGAATGAATAAATAATTTTAAAATTTTAAATTTAATTAAAAAAATTATCCATCCATTATCTTTTAACCGCTTCTTCCTTTTCGGGTCACGGGGGTCACTGGTGTCCATGTCCAGCCATCACTGTATGAGAGGCACGGGGGACACCCTGGACAGGTCTCCAGTCCATCACAGGGACATTAATAGAGACAAACAGCCATTCACTCTCTCACTCACACCTAGGGACAATTTAGAGTTACTAATCAGCCTAACATGCATGTTTTTGATCTGTGGGAGGAAACTGGGAGTACCCGGAGAAAACCCACTCATGCACGGAGAGAACATGCAAACTCCACCCAGAAAGGCCCCCGGACCGGGATTTGAACCGGGGACCTGCTCGCTGAGAGGCAGCAGCTCTACCAACTGTGCCACCGTGCTAAATCATTGCTACAGAAAAATAAAATATTACAAACTAAGAGTGTTATAATCCTGTTAGAACATTGGATGTCAGATGTTATCCACTGCAGTTGTAGTTTTTTTTTTAGTTTTCTACACTGCCTTACTGTATAATCTAGCTGTTTTTTCACTACTTTTCATTTTAATTATCATTTTATTTCCACTTGTTAAAAAAAAAATTGTACGCATCCTTTATAATTGACTATTGTTGTCGTTGTTGTCCACTGTTGTCATCACTCTTTGTTAAAATCAGGTCTCTTGTAAATGAGTCCCCGAGGCTCAGTGGGATTAACCTGCATAAATAAAGGTTGAATGAAAGAACTAGATATACGTCGACAGCTGATTTGGTTTTGAAGTCAAACTAATCCAATGTAGCCACAACAGCTAATCAATATTAACCAGCACAAACGCCTAAAAAACTCACAAACAAACAAACAAACACAATAACACATTCAGTTGTACAAATATTGAACTAAAACATGATAGTAACTGAGAGTCATTCACAACACACACTGAGTGCTAATGTTACAGTCTTGCATAGATTGTGCATAGCAATATTTTCTGTTCTATGACTCAGTCTATAAACCGCAGGCGTGAAAGACAGCGGGCGATATCTGTTGCTTTGAGGAATGCTAGGCCTTTAACAGGACAAGTTTTATGAGTTATGATATTTTACATGCTGTCGAATAAAATTTAACTAATTAGCTTTGATTTAAAGAGTTTTCAACTTTTATGTTTTCAGAATAATTGCTTTGTACGCATACACGTTAAGTTTTTATATATTGGCCCTTTTAGAACAAATTATACTAAACGAAAAGAACAAGAGCTAATTTCTCCTTTTGTTTTTCTACAGACCAAATTCAAGCGGCACATCATCCTTAGATTACTTGAAGCACCTTGAAGGAACGAATCCGAGGCCGAGTTCTGACATTTCCATTTACAGATAGCAACAGCTAATACCTTCGCTCTGATTAGAAGCTGTCATTTCATTATTTGAACAGCGATCAGGTGTGCAGACTTGTGGACAGTGTTGACGACGGCCAACTTCTGCATTTAGTGTTTCTAGATAACCGCAGCTAAGCCAAGCCCTCCCCCTTTTTGTAACGACATTACAGACCATTGCTCTTTCACCATCACGGATGTTCCCCACTCAGACCACAACGTTCAAGTAGACATATAAATGTGAATTTTCATCATATCCTCACACAGAGCAGATTAATCAGCGGTGCTGCCAACCACACCTCATCCATATTCCTGCTGGCTTATTGCAAGGGGAGCGGCAGGTGATAAAGCAGGATCGATATGCAAAGCTGGTAAAACACAGCAAGTCCAACAGCACAGCACAAAGGCAAAGACTAGAGATGACACAAGAGGGAGACGGCTCATGTTAGGGTTTTTTTTTTTAAAGATACAACTTTGTCCACAGTATGCTAATAAGAAAGAAGGCAAAACTTGTTATAGCTAAAGCATAAAATACCCTTATGTTGCTCTTTAGGCTATGGCACAGATAGGGTGCTCACGAATATAAAGGTGCTTTTTGTGTGTTTAACTTCTTTCTCAACTGTTTCAGACGTACAGCATTTATTCTTTAAAGATACAACGTATGGCAAAACGTCACCACTATTTGAATATACAGCAACAGTGCGGTAAGTTTTCAGGTACTGTAGTATTTTTTTTTATCATCACAAGGTAAACACAGTTCATATGTGCAATGATTATTCTGACTGCAAAAGTCTGGCTTCACTATGACTTGGGGCACACTACTTTTGAACCTTCCTGACAGGTGAGCCTGGGAAGGCATCAAGATTTCCTCTTGTTGGCGTACACTAAAACTACGACGCAGAACTGACTGACAACTTCATTTCTCATCTGCTACATAAATCAAGGAAACGCTGTGAAAGTCAACCCTTCAAACTATGAAATTCCGCGTGCTTTCTAAGCTTCGGAAGATTTCTTTAACAAAGTTTCACACGGGAGCGAGAGCATAAAGTAATTTCTTTGACAGGCAGACATTATGTGATAGAGGAGACTTTTCACTGCGTTTAAGAACGGGGCTCGAAACAACAAAGAGATAGTAGCTGTTTAAAAGACCAATTTTCCAGTCCACATTGTCATTGTCACACTCTTAACTCCAAAGGCAGACATGCACTCTGGCATCAAAGGCCATTGATTTTCTAATCAAGAGCAAATGATGATTAAGGCATATCTGCCCCCTTATCTTTCCGTTTACAATCCGCCTTTCTGGATTCAATTTGACTTTGGCTGTTTTCCTGCTGAGGGGAATCAGGACAGTCAAAGACAAAGACACCTTGTAGAGACAACGGGTGGTGTCATGAATGATTAAGGCTAGAGGAACAGAAAATGATCACCCATCCACCCTCCCCTCAGGTCACTGAGAGCTTGTGTCATAACTATGTCTTTTTGTATAGAAGTAGACACTTTACACTGGAACGTCCTAAAATGTTTTGTTTTTTTTAATTACAGATCATGCGCAACACTTGTTTTATCAACACAGTTTTTATATAGGGGCTAAGATGGGGTAGAGGTAGGGCAGCCGACCTGAGACCAGAAAGTCAAAGCCTCAACTCCCCACCATGCCCACATGTCATGGTGTCCTTGAGTAAAACACCTGATTCCCAGTTGCTCCCCGGGTGCTTACATAGCTGCCCACTGCTCCACCTGCGTGTATCTCACATGTGATGGGGTAAACGCAGAGAACTAATTTCATCATTGTATGAGAACATACAGTGATGACAACACACAGCACTTTACTTTACTCATGCCTCATGTCCACCACTATTACTCAGCCCGCCATGGAAAGATCACTATTCCACCAGTACCTTTGAGCTGATTCGAGGCTGATTCAGCACCTTACTTTGTCCCTGCTTCTCTGGTGGGACCGTTCAAGCTGAGTCGAGCTGAGTCGGGACAGAAACGTGAATGCAGGACACTAATTGGTCAGGGGGAGGAGTTACTGGATCTCTCTCAGAAATGTCACAGATCCGCCATTTGCAATTTCTCGGAACTCGGAGCAGCGGCTGGATCTATTTTTAAGATTTTAAAAACAATAATGACAACACCGTGTTTAATGCTGAAGTCCAGGCATTTTTTGTGTTTGGTGACCGAAGACAAAATTCGAGCGGGCGGAGTCACCGCGCAGGATCATACGAGCTGCTGACCCGTTGAAGCACGCGAGGCCGGACCCCGAGCCCCGGCCTCGCGTGCTCACAAAAGCCGGATTCCGAGCCCTGACAGGCGGGAGGACCGGGACGGAGGGTGGAAACGTTTTTTTTTTTTAACATTTTATGTATAAAAATATGTTTTTTTTTCCAGTGAAGATTAAAATTAACTAAACAGTGCTGTCTTTATCATGAAATCCTGTTTTCACTTTGACTTTATTAAATAATCTGTTAATTAAAGTTAACTCAGCTGAAAAATCATAAAAAGACTAAATTATTGGATCTCTCGGGAATATTTCCCTCAAACGTTTAAAGAAGAGACACAGCCTTTAGTTCAGCTTTATTCTAACCCACAGACGTACAAATCACAAAACAAGAATTACACTTTAAATCAAAGCTAAAATAAAATCTGTAAAAAAGAAACAAAACCACATATCTAAATTGAACAATAAAAGTAGACACAATGAGTGCAAATATGTCAAAAGATGAAAAAAAATATAGAATTTTAACTATAATATAATTTTAAATATAGATGTTTTTGTAGAATCTGTTTCATCAGATTTAGTTCAATTCAGTTTATTTATATAGAGCCAAGTCACAACAGCAGTCGTCTTAGGGCACTGAACAGAAACATTCATATTTAAAAATAATAATTTAACATTATCGATCTGAGGAGCAGACTGCTTTGAGTTCAACTCATCGCAGAACTCTCACTCTTAATGGTGAACTAAAGTTCATTAAAAGTTCATTAGCAGGATTTTGGATTGTGGACACGCCTCCAGAACCGGTCCTGAAGTGCGGTGCAAATCCAGGCTGATCTGAGCAGGGCTGAGCAGAGTTGGGGCTGAGTAATAGTGGTGGAAAAGGGGCATTATATGATCCTGGCTGAAGACTTACAAAGATATAAATATGGAGGAAACTTAATTCACCTATACTCTCACCGCAGAAACTCCCACCTCAATCCCCTCACAAATTCCCAAACTGGGTAGCAATAAACAATGTTAAAAAGGTTGGGAATAAAATCCTCATTTCATATACCTTGATAACATTAAGAAGTAATACCGCAAAGCAGAACGGAATCACCCTAAGGGTGCAAATGCTCATTTCTTAGCAGACTTCAATTATCCAAACGCTCTCCTCTGGTCGGTCTTCCTATGTATATGTTTAGCCTTTGTGCTTTACCTGCCCGAGGACAAGGGATTAACTTCCACCCAGCTCTTTAAGCTTGGTTTGGACTTTGGGTTTAACTGTCCTCCAGGACCAGCCGGAAGCTCAGCTTAAGAAAGATGCCCAAACCCCTCAACGCTTCTGCAGTCTCTCTTCCATTCAACCTCTATTTCACTGTTCCAACACAGACCATAAACACTGTACTGGAGGGAGAAAGAATCAAAGACAGATGGGCATCATCAGTCTCTGACCTTCAGGCAATGCAGGTTGAATATAGAACGCAATGTGTTGTGCTGGTAAATGTATAGTTCTGGCGGTGGTAGAAAATAAACAGAAAGGCACACAGACAATATGGAGAGATTGAAAGAAAAACCTTATAAAACATGCAAGAGCCAATATCTTTGATACATAGAGGTCACTGTGCTACAGCTGTTCATACTCAATACTCCATTTTAATGAGTTATTATACCAGGTAGAATACCTTCACACATACAAATAATGAGGGGCAAAGAATACTCATTGCCAGATTCATAATTTCCTGCAACGTACTGGTTGTTCATCACACCCAAACAAGACTGTTTTATTGTGATTGGAGGGTCATTCTTTGAGGGTTTTATTCTCTTGGACCTATTCAACCAGTCTATGTTAAGGCTTCCTTCAGGCCTCTATCGCAGTGATATCCCTAAAGTGGGTGGGTAGTAGAGTATCCACCGTGACAAAGATGAGGCAATTGTGGGACATCTTCACGAAAGAAGCACAAAGTCCTCGGCTGACAGATGGGACATGAGAGGGAATTAGTTTTGTTCTTTTAGTTTATCTCTCTCTTTCTGACGCCAGCATATGTCACCTCTTAAGAGAACATAAAAGCACAATGATCTCAGTAAAATTGTCTTTACCATTTTAATCTTTCCAGACCAAAGGCTTTGAGGCATGTCCTTTTTAAAGATGGTGGACAGTCGTGCAATGCAATTAACAGCTAATGTCTTTGAGATCTGGTTTTTAAAAAAAAGTTCATTCTGACTTGGGGAGAATAAAAATATATATTTTTGAAATAGTTTGAATGATAAGGCACAAATGAGAAGCTCTGCCATTTCCATTACCAGATTGCTGAACCATTACCAGTCCCCTCATGATTACGTCTACCTGTCCTTATCACTGAACACAATGTACCGATGTAACCTGCCATTCGCTGGGGCAAGATTTGTGTTTTCTTATGGAGAGTTTTCTGTAGATTTTAACCTTAATCCTATCAGCTAATGTGAAGGCACTGATCCGTGGCTGTCTTGAAGGTTATCTGTGCATGTTTCACACCCACAGGCATTCATTATTTACATAGCAGCTCCCCCAAGGCACCAGCCACCGCAGGAGGTGAAGATGGGAAATCTACCTCCCAATCTGCCAGCGACACATCCATATCTATACTGCATGGCTCACTGACTCAGGAGGATGTCGTGTCAGGATTATCATCCGGTCCCTGGAAACTTCATCATCATCGGCACCAGCAGCTCTGACAGTGGATCAGGCTGGTGTGTTTGCCTTTTAAATCAGGGGTTCCCCAACAGTGATGCCTCAGGGGACGGCTGCTAGGGGAGAGGGGTACACTTGGAAACAGAACACCGTATAATAAAGTTAATAGGAAGAGACCTCCTTGTGGAGTACTGTTAATACCAAGTGTCTACCTTTTTACAAAACCATGCAGCAACTCTCAAAGTGGCATATTAAAAAAATAGACATCTACCGTTACATTTAAATAAATATAGGCGGATGATTACTTGAAGGTATGCATATTGTCTGCTACCTGTCGTGATAGTTTTAGACTAAGATCAACCTCTGTTGTTGCCATTTGGGCAAATATGGTAAATATTTGGTAAGTATTTTATAAATTAAATAAAATAAAACTATATTTTGCACAGTCTCACGCAAAACTGCACAATGCTGATGCATGAAACATGTATTGTGAATTACTCTTAGCTACGTCCACATCAAACTTCAGTTCGATGTCTGTACATATGACTAAGTAATGGACATTTTGTCTTGTTAGGGTTAGTTAGTTTTAACTGCCATCTTGATTTGAACTGACTTTAGAAGTTAATCAGTTCAAAGATACTTCGTTAATCCCAGGGTAAAGTGTTCAGTGACAACACTCTATAAGTATAATAAAGTAAAATAAATAAAAATAAAGATATTTCTGCTTTACCCGACAACAAGAGGACGTTAAAGTGGATTTAAGCAACAAAACCCCAACACTGGACAACGGACCGTTTTCAATTTATTTCCTAATAATATTATTGTGCCTGGATTTTCTATTGTTAACAACGATTCTGTTACAAAACGTAACAAAGCTGCTTTTATGTTTTAACCAAACAAACCTTAAACAGAGTGCTGTACAAATTAGGAAAAAAAAGGTTATTTTTTGTTAGTTTCTTTACACTCAAGTTGGAGAATATTCATTTGGGTAAGTAAAATAACCACAGAGTAGTTTGTGCAGGCAATATATTTTGGATGGGTTTAAACATAATTGAGACATCAATGGGAGTATATGGTAAGCCATATATGTTAATTATATATTGTTAATGTTCAAATTAGTCATTAATCTAAGCACCAACTCTCTTATCAATGACATAAATGCAACAGTAGTTTAATACGACATTTTTACTGCCTTTTTCCATAACGCCATGGATAATTAATTCTAATGATACTTTTTTATCTGTGACAGTCATTACAGTAAACATCCGTGCATGAACGTACTCATGTGAAAGTGCGACTGAGCACAGACATGACCTTTCTAACACCCCCCCCCCCCCCCCGACCCTTCCAAGAGGCATGTAAAAAAACACTTTGAACTCCTTAGTGTACACGCTTTGATATTATTGTGAAAAGAGTATTTATAGAGCAGCACAGAACCTCACTCACATCCTTTCACCACTGTGAGCCCATTCCAGCCCGACGGGGTTGGTGGTGGTAGTGGGGGGGGGGGGGGGGGGGGTTGCTCACTCACTGGAAAAGCCATCATGTCAGCACACCGGCAGAAGATAGCATGTTGTGCTAACAGGTTTGGAGCCTCGCTTCAAGGAACCCAGTGCAGTTCATTATATCACTGACAGTACTTTTCTTTTTTGTCCTTTGATGCCTTATTGCACACCAGCAAGACAGTCTGTCTGAAAATGTCATTATGTTTTTATGTTGTTTTTCACACCACCTAAAACAAACATTTATTTACTCACTGAAATCTCCCATGTGCATGACCATAATTATGGTTTTATTCAGCGATGCAAGCTTCAAAAACACTAACGGGTTGGTGGTCTCGGGCCTCACTTTGAGTAAATCACAAAGCTGCAGATGTGTCTGTAAAGGTATTATGAACTGCTCGGGCAATATTTATAAATTTGGAGATGATTTAATTTCATCTCTCGTAATATTCTTGACAGATTTATTAACTGTGTTTGCTAAACTACATTTGTAAAGGCATGAGACAAATTTCAACAAATGTAAATATTCACTCAACTCCTGAAATTAGGTTGTATTGTTTGCAACAACAACAACAACAAAAAAAGCCTTGACCTGAACTAAAGGCTGGGATATAAACAGTTATTGTGCTGGTGTGGACATCTCACAGTATTTTGATAAAACTGTTGTGTTTATCTTCAGAGGTGTTGTTGGTAACATCATGTAACTTTGAAAAAAAACTTGTTTAGAAGTTTGACATGTAACGTGTGGCACGGGGGCTGCACAGCTGCAAAAAGGAAAGCTTTGCAGCGAGTGGTGAAGGCTGCACAGAAGCCTGTTGGAGTCAACCTCCCCACCATCACAGACATCTACACCTCCAGATGCAGGATTAGAGCCACCTGCATCATGAAGGACCCCCACTCACCCAGCACACACACTTTTTACCCCACTCCCTTCAGGCAGGATGTAGAGCATTAAGTGCAGAACCACTAGACTGAGGAACAGCTTCTACCCTGAAGCTGTTAGACTCATGAATCCCTAACCAGAATAATTACTGGAATGCCACTTTAATTAGAGATTTGTCATTTTATCTGTGCTGCTGATTTCTTACCCATTTGCTCACAACAGACTCACGTTCAGGCTGCTGTTTAATACAATGTATTATATTACGGTACTATTGTTTAGTGTATACCTTAGATCCTTGTATCTATTTTTATTTATACTTTATATTTTTGCTATTTTTGAATGTAACTGGGACCTTGAGTACACAATTTCGTTCCACCTTATGTACCACATGTGATGAGAATGACAATAAAGAACCTTGAACCTTGATAACATATAAAAACATGTAAACATATAAAGACATACATGTTTTTATGTTTATCTGTAAAGTCTACATAAATAACAAAACATGAAAACAGTATTTTTGTCTTGTCTTTAATAAACCAATGTATTTTGAAAAAAAAAAAAAGTTGTTCATTTAAGGATGTAAGGACTCGTGAGCAACACAGAAGATAAATTATGCCACGTCAATGCCAAAGCAAGCTTTTTATTCTAACAAGCCCCAATTTAAAAAAAGACAGCAAGAAACTGGGTTTAATTACAACATTTGGCCGATCAGATCAACACATTATCAGCTACACCAGCAAAGTCCAAGCTAACATATACACGAACATAAAAGAGCATTATGTGTTCCTCAAGAAATTCTCCATCAGCTCTGCAGGTGTTTCTTTACAGAAACGTGATACTCTGCTTTGATCGACCTACCAGAACAATTCACTCTTTCATCTCAAGGAATGTAATTTGATTAAAGAGAGATTTCGGATCAAGGTCCAGCACGCCCATTCCTCTTGTTTAGTATTCACACGGAGTATGGTAATCTGCTGTTGCTTTACTAAAAGTAATCAGTAACAATCGTTCGTTGTTATTAAAAAGCTCAAAAATGCAAGAGGAGGGCAAAGAGCTGTGGAAATTAAAAAAGGAATAAAAAAGATGGAGAACAGAAACAGAGCAGGAAGACTTTAAAGGCGTTGCTGGTGTCCTTCAATGTGAAACTCGGTTTTGATTCAATACGTTTGTATAAAATTTGAATCCTTTTTTATCTTGAAGACATGTCTAATGCAATTTCCAACAACTTATCTTGAGATTTGACGAATG
Source organism: Nematolebias whitei (assembly GCF_014905685.2). NCBI lineage: Eukaryota > Metazoa > Chordata > Actinopteri > Cyprinodontiformes > Rivulidae > Nematolebias > Nematolebias whitei. The sequence continues at coordinate 23,186,618 of NC_056508.1, read as the reverse complement.
ATTGACTCCAGCAACAGCTTTTTCTATTATTCATATCATCAAAGAAGCTCAATATTTTCTCGAAACAAAAAAGAGGATACGTGGTTGTTTTACGGCATTCAAATTATTTGAGAAATAAAGAAGGATTTTTTTGGGAGGGTTCTTTTCCTGCCTTGGTCTGAGTAAAAATCTATAGTTGCTCGCTCTTGTAAATTACAGCAGTTTTCTTCTGCCAATAACTGTGGTTTAAGCTGCTGTGTTGATTCAGGAAGCTATGACCTGAGGCACCGAACAGAACCGTTAACAACTGTGAATGACATAAATTATTGTACAGTTTAGAAAATCAGTCAAGTATGAGACATTCCACCAAATATGAGGGTGCCCTTGCCTTCAAGCAAAGTTTTTGTGTCTTTCTAAAAGGCGCAAGATTGATTTTGTTTCCCCCCCTACAAATGTGCAGGTGTTTTATTAGCTGTGCTATCAGTAAAGCTCAGCAAAACCAGTAAGAAACACAGTTGCTGGCCTCCCAGTTTGACCTTTTCAGTAGTTTCAGCGCAGCAAGGCGATATGAGAAGTTCAGTTTCTCTGCTTGATATAGTGAATGAACTTCAATCCTCCTATTTTCTTCACTCGGTGAGGGACAGATCAATCTAACTTGGTGGGTCAAACTTGTTTGGGATGCCACTGATGGAGTACAGTCTGAGATTAAAAGCTAAATTATTTAGCCACCAAGTCCAGTTGATAAATGTTGTGTTGTAGGTCAATACATTACAGGCATGGTGGACCGACCCCTTCGTAGGATTTATTATGCAGCGAGAGAGAGGGAGAGAGATAAAGGCCATTGATTGTCTCCAACAAGGTCACAATAAGGTCTCTTTCTCCAGCAAAAGGCTTGATTTCCTGTGGCAACATCTTTAGGTTCATTTGTTGATTTCATGCAACGAGCTTAAAAGAGGCTGAGAAGAAACGATGAACTGTTCTGCGTTTAACTGGGAATTCACAGTGATAATGGTCTGTATTTGTATGAAGGGATATCTAACTTTTACATTATTCATGGGGCTGTGGAAAATGCAATGGCAGTGCTAATATAATATTGACCTAACCCCAACACTACATGAATGGCAATAGAGGCACAGCTTAAAACACACATACACACACAAGAGTCTTGCTGGGACAAATCTCTTTATCTTTTTATCAATCTTCTTGCGATACCTGGAAACTCAACAGAGAGGACAGTCTTCTTAAAAGTAACAGAAGTGACTTTTGATGTGAGCAAAGAAAGAGAAATCCTTTATCTTCAAACATATGCAGTAATACAGGGGTTCTCAAACTTTTTGGGTTCAGGGACCCCTTACAGGGGAGACAGTTTCAGGGACCCCCTCATAACCCTCATGTTTATTAAATATTCTTCAATTTGTCTCTTTAAGGCAATGGAAATATTTGTGTAACATAAATACTTAAGACCTGTTCTTTAATAGTGTTAATACAATTTTTATACTTTTAAACATGGGGTGTTTTTCATTCAAGACATATTTAATTAACAAAAATTTTAATTTCAACTTCCAAAAATTACAATTTTGAGAAAATTAACAGAATCAAAAACCACTTTAAAACTTTATTCACATAATGAACATAAATGTATGCCACTTTTTTCCAAATTATTACGGAAAACTCTTAAAAAAAAACTGAACAGAATCACAACAGCAGTACCATATTTTTCATCCTATAAGTCGCGTTTTTTTGCATAATTTGCATGCCATGCGACTTATATGCCAAAGCGACGTCTTTAAGGATTTTTTCCCCCATATTTATAAACCATTATTTGGCTGAGATATGACCATTTGCATTCATTCTGACTGAAAATATTGAACACTACCATTTTCAGCTGCTAGATGGCACTCGAGTTGTATGGCATGCCGTTGTATCATGTAATAGGTAAAAGTAGCTATTAATGACACAATCAACTTGTCATAGCCTGACACCTTTGTCCAGCTCGCTGCTTGGAGCAAACTTCAAATCAGCTTAATTTCGCTGGGCCGCCTCGGCGAAATGCAGCTAATTTGACCATTGAAGTGCATTTATTAAGTAAAAGTTCAACTGAGACACACCTTTGCTATAAAGCCGAGCAAACAAATAAATGTTTTTAGGTGGTTATCTTGTTAAATTTCAAAGAAATGCACAACGATTTGTCCCTCTGCGCGTTCCCGCTTCCGCGAATCAGGTTTAAAATGCAGCTGATTTGACCATCAAAGTGCATTTATTAAGGAAAAGTTAGACTGAGACACACCTTTACTATAATTTTGAGCAAACAAATAATAGTTTTTAGGTGTTAATCTTGTTAAATTCTTGTTATAGTCCTCCCGTGCATGCTCCTGCGGCCACCATTTGGCAGCCAGTCGATTTTTGGCACAACACCGTCCCACATTTTTGGGTTCAGCCCACATTTCCGGGTTGTCAACGGTGACGCGTAACAAACGCAAAGCGTTTAATAATATAATATAATAATAATATAATAATAATATAATAATATAATATACGTATAATAGATGCAACTTATATGGTGAAGCGACATATTTATGGATTTTTTTCACTTTATTTGACATATTTGGACTGATGTAACTTATAGGACGGTGCGATGTTTATGGTAGAAAATACGGTAATCATACCAAGTAACAGAGCTTAATTTGCAAACTGATTGATGCCAGAAAGCAAATTGTGAGTGTGTGTGGGTGGGGGGGTCTGGGGGTCCTTGGGGGGTTTTATGCCTTATCAGACCTGAATAAACTACATTTTATAAAATGTTTGAGCAGGTTAATGATTATACATTCAGAATGTGAAATTATTATTATTTGTCCTTGCTCGCATATAATACAATCAAAGAGTTGTTGCATGAAAAGTTAAAAATAAAGTGGAGGGGGAAAAGCGACCCAGAGTTGCAAGCATGCCCTACTGAGAAAGTGTGTAAGGGAAACAAGCATTCATGCCTCAGGTCCAGGGGAGATTTCTAAGCATTTTCATTGTTAGATACCATCAAAGCACTTTCCCTCTTTTCTACTTATAGTATACAAACATGACTTTGAAAAATACCCTGCAGTGGGAGAACAGCCGAGCCACTGTGGGTCCGTGTTGCCTCATCAACAGAGATTTCAAAAGGCAGTGCAGAATTTCAATGGTGCTTCAAGGTTCTGCTAAAGGACAGGCTGGGGGAGTGGGGGGAAACTGGGAGTGGAGGTAGGTTATTATGGACTCTAGCAGTGCTCAACACGTATGAGAGTGCAAACGCTAGGTTCAAACAAGAATCTAATATCTAGATAAAAAAACAGTATCTCACCATGACAAAAGGTATTTCCTGTTGGGCCCAAAACAAGTCTAGCATAAACAGAAAACAACAGAAAATGAAGGAAAGAGAAGGAACTCTAAAAACTTTCATGAGAGAGTGCTGTGGTAGACACTCTGGCTATCTGTAACGTACATTCATTCCAATAAGTTTCAGGTTCGGCGCGCTACAAGCTAAAAGGGATTAAACAAGCTGGATATCTGCAAGTACAGCAGTGAAAATGTTTAAAGCAAAAGTTCTGTTTTTATTTTTTTAAGTATTTTGTGCTATTCATAAAATTTATGTTGTCTTTGTAATTTTTTTCCACTCTTTTTTTTTAAATAATAAGAGTAGCAGAAGACTCCATAGGGCTGCAGCGCCGAAGCACCACACGGAGCTTGTTGTTGAGTAGCTCACAATCATCTCCCCTGCAGCGACTCCATCAACTTTGCCTGGCAAGAGAGAGTCTTCAAATAAGCTGCACAGATCACTGGTGGAAGATAAAAAAATGCACATATGCAAAATATAATCAAAGAAGAGAGGGGGAGTAATAAAGCAAACATTTCACTTTGCTCTTTTTAGGCAGAATGTGAGAGAATGCTGCAAGGAAGCAAACTTTTTTTTTTTTTTTTGCATTTGGATACCTAAAGCAATATAAAGTAAAATCATAAAAGAGATTCTGTCATGCCTGTCCTACGTATGACTTCTAAAAGACAAAAAAAACAATTGGTCATTTACATTTTACAAGCTTTAGATGAAAAACCCAATGAGAGCCTCCTTATACTGCAACTTTATCTGGGTTAAAAAGGGTTTTTAAGAACTTGTCCACTTGTCTGGGTCCTGCGGGATAGATCATTATAACCTTGTCAGCTTTATTTTTCAAATTCGGACAGTTTTATTGATGCATAAACATCTCAAAGAGAACAGGGACATCACACACTGCCCCAGTGAACAAAGAGCTCAAGGACTTCCAACCAAAAAGGACGTCTGAATCCTTCTGGACCAGGATCCTACAAGCTGCCTGAATGAGCAGCTTTGATAAGAAAAACAATGAACTTAGAGGGGGATAACCTTTGATACTGAAAGACAAATATACTCCCTAAAAGGTCAATGTGACCTACGCAGAAGTTATGGTGCAAAGTCAAATATATTTCAGGCGTAACTTGAAAAGTAAGACAGACTTTTATATTTCCCAGATTCAAAAAAATAGCATGTGCACGTCTGCAGATGGAAGATAAATATGCTGGTACTATTTTCTGACACTGTATATATATAAGTCAAATGTCCCATATTTTTCAGCCTATAAGTAACAGTTTTTTGCATAATTTGCATGCCCTGCGACTTATAGGCTGAAGTTATGTATTTATGGTTTTTTTTCCCCGTATTTATAAACAAATTTTTGACCAAGATATGACCGTTTTCATTCATTCTGACTGAAAATATTGAACACTACCATTTTCAGCCGCTAGATGGCACTTGAGTAGTATGGCATGTTGTTGTGTCATGTAATAGGTAAAAGTAGCAATTAATGACACAATCAGCTTGCCATATTGAGGCCACCTTTGTACAGCTTTCCAGGCGCAACCGTCAAATCAGCTTAAATTTGCTGCGCCACCCTGACGAAATGCAGCTAATTTGACCACTGAAGTGCATTTATTAAGAATTAAACTGAGACACACCTTTGCTATCATGATGAGCAAACAAATAATTGTTTTAGGTGCTTATCTTGTTAAATTTCGAAGAAATGCACAGCGACTCGTCTATCTGCGCGCTCCTACTTCCGTGTATTGGTTTTTGAAATACAGCTGATTTGACCATCAAAGTGCATTTATTAAGCAAAAGTTCAACTGAGACGCACCTTTACTATAACTTTGAGCAAACAAATAATTGTTTTTCGGTGGTTATCTTGTTAAATTTATGTTAAAGTCTCCCCGTGCGTGCTCCCGCGGCCGCCATTTGGCAGCCAATTGATTTTTGGCACAACACCGGCACACATTTCTGGGTTGTCCATGGTGATGCGTAACAAATGCGGCACATTAGCGGTGACACATAATACATGCGACTTAAACGGTGAAGCGATGTATTTATGGATTTTTCCACTTTATTAAACTTATTTGGACTGATGCAACTTATAAGGCAGTGCGACATGTATGGCGGAAAATACGATAAATCACAAGTATTTGATACAGACAGAAGCTTGACTCGAATCCTTACTTAAAGATTTGAGAGTGATGCAAGCACCTCGTTAAGAAGTCCCTTTTGCTTTCAGATGAAATAGCAAGTTTTAGACAAGAACATATTACAGCCCAGTCAGCTGTGCACCCACATTCATGACAGTCTGCCAAATGCTCTGGTCCCTTGTCGGCAAGTTTTAAAGATGTGAATTACATGCAGTTGGAGAGCTAAAAATAAAAACATCAAGATGGACAACACGAGGCTCTATTAGATGCATGTTCTCTGCAAAACGAAGAGTTGCAAGCATCAGCTTAACAACCATTTCAAACCAGCACAAATGTTTAAAATGATTAAAGATATTAAATGATGGATAAATGCAAGGGATGCCTGCATTTGAAAGTTATTCCTGCTACTTCAAAACAAGGTCAGCGCTAGTCCTAGTTCTAGTTCTCTGCCTTTGACAGTAAGGGGGTTTATTTAGATAAAGTCTTGACGTAGCTGGGGTTTAGAGGCGCAGCTACGCCTGGAGCTGTCCATCAGCGAGAAAAGGGCATGATAGGCGAGGATCCAAACAGGCCCACAGAGGATTCCAGCCTGCTGTTGTTGCTGGCTCCTCGTTCTCAAGGATCTTTAGAGATCAAAGACCAACATTCAACAAAAGAGACGGTGAGAATGAGACGGAGATACAGAGAGATAGACCAAAGAGAGGGGAAAGGAAAGGAGGAAGGATGTGATGAATCAGAGGAACCCATGTGGCCTTCCACTGATTGGGCCTCCTACTGAGACAAAGAACAGTCAAAGGAGTTTCCTGGAGAACGTCTGTGAAACATCAGGCCAGCCTTCCTCCATCCGGTGCCAGATGAAGCATCATCCAACCTCAGCTCCATTTCGACGTGTTACAGTTTGTTGTGTGGAAATGTTCTCTTTTGATACTCTAAAAAAGATCCTCTATCCTCTAAGGAATAGTTGAAGTAGACTCTCCTTGCTTTCAATGTCCTCACAAAAAAAAAAAAAACATGACGTGCTTTCCTTCGCTTTGTTGTTTAACCTCGGTGAAACACAAAATGGGACAAGCACTAGAGCTGAACAAATACGACGCTACATGAAGCAAAAAACTTTAGGAGCATCTAAAGGTGAACACCAGAAAGGAAAAACCTTCTAAATAAAAGCTAAGTCCAGTAAAGGAGCAGGTTTTCTGGAGATCCCCACAAGGAGTTAGTGTTGATGGATGGACTCAATCAGAACAATCCAGAGAGCTGAACCTGAATGTGTGTGGTCGGAAACTACAGGTGATGGCTAAAACACCAGAAACATGACGCAATCAGACTGCAGAGCTTTGAAACTAGCAGCATTACAAATCACTTTAATAATTTCCTTCTACAGTATTTGAGTCACATGACAGAAATCTGATCAAACATCTACTGAGAAGATCAATAGTAGTCTATATTTAATGTTCAATCGGTCACATTAAAGTTTACTTGACGTGAATTACTGTAAATGTTTGGTTGAATATGATCAGCCTTTTAAATTACCTTTCAAAATAAGCTTGTTATTATCATAGATAGTCCATCGGACAGTCGAACCTCGGATTCAGGAGGAGCAGTGCGGTTTTTGTCCTGGTCGTGGAACACTGGACCAGCTCTACACTCTCAGCAGGGTCCTGGAGGGTGCGTGGGAGTTTGCCCAACGGGTCTACATGTGCTTTGTGGACTTGGAGAAAGCGTTCAACCGCGTCCCTCGGGGAACCCTGTGGGAGGTACTCTGGGAGTATGGGGTACCGGGCCCTTTGATACGGGCTGTTAGGTCCCTGTATGACTGGTGTCAGAGCCTGGTCCGCATTGCCGACAGTAAGTCGGGCTCGTTCCCGGTGAGAGTTGGACTCCGCCAAGGTTGCCCTTTGTCATCGATTCTGTTCATAACTTTTATGGACAGAATTTCTAGACGCAGCCAAGGTGTTGAAGGGATCTGTTTTGGTGGCCTTAGGATCGCTTCTCTGCTTTTTGCAGATGATGTGGTCCTATTGGCTTCATCAGGTCATGATCTACAGCTTTCGCTGGAGCGGTTCGCAGCCGAGTGCAACACAGCCGGTATGAAGATCAGTTCCTCCAAATCCGAGGCCATGGTCTTGAGCCGGAAAAGGGTAGAGTGCCCTCTCCGGGTCAGGGAGGAGGTCCTGACCCTCATCTATGGTCATGAGCTTTGGGTTGTGACTGAAAGAACGAGATCTCGGATACAAGCGGCTGAAATGAGTTTTCTCCGCAGGGTGTCTGGGCTCTCCCTTGGAGATAGGGTGAGAAGCTCGATCATCCGGGAGGGACTTAGAGTAGAGCCGCTGCTTCTCCACATCGAGAGGAGCCAGTTGAGGTGGCTCGGGCATCTGGTTAGGATGCCTCCCAGACGCCTCCCTGGTGAGGTGTTCCGGACACGTCCCACCAGGAGGAGACCCAGAGGAAGACCCAGGACACAGTGAAGGGACTATGTTTCTCGGCTGGCCTCGGAACGCCTTGGGATTCCCCCGGAGGAGCTGGACCAAGTGGCTGGGGAGAGGAAAGTCTGGGCCTCCCTACTTAAGCTGCTACCCCCGCGACCCGACCCCGGATAAGTGGAAGAAAATGGATGGATGGATGGATTATCATAGATAAATGTTTATGGATAATTTAATTTCCCATTTATAATTTATCAGTTCAAACACTAAACATCCATCCATCCATCCATTTTCTTTACCCGCTTATTCCATTTTGGGTCACGGGGGTCGCTGGTGCCCATGTCCAGCAATCACTGTGCGAGGGGCGGGGTACACCCTGGACGGGTCGCAAGTCCATCACAGGGCCACATAGAGACAAACAACCATTCACTCCCTCATTCACACCTAGGGACAATTTAGAGTTACCAATCAGCCTAACATGCATGTTTTTGGTCTGTGGGAGGAAACCGGAGTATCCGGAGAAAACCCACACATGCACGGAGAGAACATGCAAACTCCACCCAGAAAGGCCCCTGGACCGGGGTTTGAACCAAGGACCTGCTCGCTGAGAGGCAGCAGCTCTACCAGTTGCGCCACCGTGCTGCCTCAAACACTAAACAAAACAACTTTTTTTAAAACTAAATGCTGTTAAACAGGAAACTATATCTCTAATCAACCATCAAGTTGCCTCATTGTGTAAATGTTCATGAAGCATTCACACCATTGTGATCCATTTTTCTTCCGTACTTTTTTCAGCTTCTTTCTCGCTCCACAATTTTTGGCTATTCAATAAATCATGAATCAAAACGTTCAGCTCTTTCAGGACAATCCTGCTATGACTTTTGGTATTGGTGCAACTTTAGCTTTTTGAAATATTTAGCCTTTTATGCCACTTTTGTCTCCTAGAAAATGAATGGAGCTCATTTTATGTCCTTCAAATCTTTAGATGTGTTTACAACCTTTTACTGCACCTTTCACATTTTGTTCTGGTTCAGGTTCTTTCAGCTTCCTTGTGCAAATTTAAACTTTTTGTCAGCTACTTTCAGCTAATCAGATATAATTTTTTAGCTGTTTTGTGCTCCTTTCAGACTATTTCTGCTAACTACAACATTTTTGTGCTTCTTCTAACTTCTTTCTGCTAATTTCAGCTTGTTGTGGTCCTTTCAGCTTATTTCTGCGAGTTTCAGCTTGTTCGGCTATTTCAGCTATAGTTAGAAGTTTTATGCTAATTAGAGCTTTTTAAGCTAATTCAACATTTTTTGCGCCCTTTTAACTTTTTTTGCTTAATTCATAAAAAATGTGCCCTGTCCACTTCTAGTAATTTCTTTTTTCTGGTTTATTAGCTACTTTTCAGCTGTTTTTTTTTTTTTTGCTCAGTTCAGCTTTTTTCAGATAATTTCCACTTTTTTGTGCTCATTTCCGCTTCTTTCAGCTAATTTAAACTTGTTCTACCTGTTCAGCTACCTTGTTAGCGTTTTCTAACTAATTTCATCGGTTTTCAGATAAATTCAAGTTTTTCATGGTAATTTCTGCTACTTTCAGCCTAATTAATGTATTTCTGGTTATTTCAGCTTGTTATACATTTCAGTTTAATTATGCTAGTTTCAGCTTTTTTCCTGGTGTTTCAGCTACTATTTTAGCTCAGTTATGCTATTTTTAGCTATTTCAGCTGTCCACATTTTTAGCTCATTTCAGCTCTTTCCACTTCCTTCTGGTAATTTAAGCTTCTATCTGCCTTTCAGCTACTTTTCAGCCATTTTTTGTGCTAATTTCAGCCTTTTTTAGGCAATTTTCCTTATTTTTGTGTTAATTTTTGCTTATTTAAACCTATTTCAGCAAATATGTTCTTTCTGCTATCTTCTGCTAATGTCATTTTTTCTTTCATTTCAGCCACATTTCAGCATGTTCTTTAAACTAATTTCAACTGTTTTTCAGCAAGTTCTTCTGCAATAAGCATTCATAAAGCATTTTCGCAAGAAATGCAATTTCTCTAGTTTTTTGTCTTCTTATTTTTTTGTATAATTTTGTTGTAAATTTCCTATTTAGAGAAGTTTTTTAAATTAGTTTTCTGTTTAACCCCCCCCCCCCCCCCCCCCCACACACACACACACACACACACACACACACACACACTCCACCTGCTCTCTGATTGGAGCTCTGTTTTCTACTAATAAACCATGTACAAAAAAATAGTTGGAATCTGCTTGTACTCATTTGTTTGCATACTTTATACAAACTGCAACAAACAGCATTTAGGCTTTAAAATTACATTTAAAAAACATTTCAAATATCATTAAATGAGGGAAATTAGGTTATACTTGGTCTAAACAGAACCTGCAGTGTTGTCTGTCTAAAACTAGATTTAGTTGTTAAACAGATTAGTTGAGATTGGCAAGAATATCGTAATTTCCCGACTATAAGCCACTACTGTTTTCACAAGTTTGAACCCTGCAGTTTATACAATGCTGTGACTAAGTTATTGTCTTATTTATTTATTTTTTGACGGGCTAACGAGCTTCACGTCACCAAAACATTTAGACTCATCACACCCGGGCACTCACATAGCTGCCCACTGCACGCCTCTCTTGGGGGGTGGGTCCTCGTGACTCATTGCGACTACCTGTATAAATAAAGGTTCAAAATAATCTGAACAATGAAGTTACCAAACAGGTCACAATGGGGAGAGGGGCAACGAAGGGGATCAAACTGAAGGTTGTATCATTTCGAGTGCTTCTTGCAGCCTACTGAGTGAACAAATTACAAACTTTATGAAACACATACAGTAAGATCTTCTACAAGCTACAAGTATCCAAGCTCAAACGCACTACCTCGATAAAAGACTTCAGTTCCACATGGAAATTAAAAGCAAGCCTTAATGCAATCCAAGTGTTTTCTACAAATATGAATTTATGTCACAGGAACATCCTGTTGTCAGTGCACAAGCAGTAGAACTATCTTCTTAGATACATTAAAATAAACTGTTTTGTTTCATTTTTTTCTGTCAATTAATGTACTTTTTTTTTTTTTTACTATCCACTATCATCTATTTTTTCAGCCCTCAGCTGTGCGCAGTGAATATTTTTTTCACACACTGACTATAACAGTTGTTAAAATACGTAATTTTTCAGTGATGTGATTTGAATATCTGTGCTTCGGACACAATTGCTTCATCATTAAATTATTAATAACGTAATGTAAGCTCATCAGGGTTTTTGTAAAAGCTGCATTACAAAACAACAAATATTACTCGCATTTGTTTCCAACTAAGCTTGGTGAACAGTTATGACTTAATATCTCAGCACGGCTCATTAGCATAAAACATTGGCCACAACTTCTGTTTTGATGTTCTACAAAGACTCGATTTCCTCCCCCCAAATTATTCTACTTCTATACTCTCAGTCTGACAACTTCAGTCGCCATTTCTTTTCAGAGGCGAAGAACTTTACTTTTTTGCTTTTCACCTGGAATCTCTGATTCCGTTCCTCTGCCGACTCAATAACCAACGTGCGCTCAGACTGTCCGAAGTGTACTCATCAATGTTCAAATGCAAACGCACAACTAGAAATCATTGGCAGCAAAACATGTCTGCTGATTTTACTATTTTATTACAAACTATACTGTAGACTTTTAGTAGTGAATGATGTGTATTTAGTGGTTGTTATATATACATATATATATATATATATATATATATATATATAAATCAAAAATATTGAAAATAAATGCATTTCAACAGCTATTACGGCTTTAAACAACAATATTGGCGACTCAAAATTGTGTGAAATTATTTGTCTACTTTCAGCAGCTATTAAACAAACATTTAGCTCAGTAAGTGTAAAACTCACTTTGATATAACTATTTATGTGCTTGCTAAAATTGATTAGCTGTCATGACCATCTTTAAATTGGTTTACTTTAAAAGGTAATGGGTTATAGGGATGCATTCGATGACTAATTTCTGAGAGTTTCATTAAAATCCGTCCTGTGGTTATTGAAACATTTTGCTAACAGACAAACCAGCACACACAGAAACAGGCAATAACATGAGCACCCGCCTATCAAGGCAGCAGGACAAAAACAACTATACCATCAGTGTCACTTTAATGAATTGAAATCTGAGTACCAACATTTCCTTTAACTTTAATACCAAATCTAAATGTTCACGACTGCCCTTTGTTGTCTAAACAGTATTTATCGTAAGTTTTATTGTAACATCAGATCTAGTGTTGTAAATGGAAAGAGAGGTGTATGATTGATATGAGATCATTTAGCAAACCTCTGCAGACTGAAATGTGTTATTTCAGCATTTACAATGGGTGCCATTTTAAAGTCTATAACAGCCTTGTTTAAAACTCATTTAAGGTTGTACTGGAAGTCGTGTCTGATACAGAAGCGCAACACTTCGGTGTGTAGAGGAACTGCCATTAGAAAAAAAAAAAATGACAATGAATATTTAAACACAATCCTCTTGTTTGGTATTGTAACAGAATGAATTCATGGAGCCACTGCGCAGGCACCTGTTGTGATTTGCTTTTATGTTCATCATTTTTCATGCCTCATGTCTCACATTACTGTAGAAATTTTTATTTGTATTCTTGTCAGGCTTTTTTGTTTCCACCCAGTGTTGTTTTCTGTGATGTCAGCTGGTTAAATCTGATTGTTCTGGTGTCGGTCCCAAAGCATTAACTACACTTACTGAACAATAAAGTACTGGTCATGAGCAATACTTTTGATCTGATCCATTATGCATAATGGAAAGTCATTTTATGGTTCAGTATTTTTTAGCTGTGCTCTTCTTGTGTGCAGCAATCTCCTGATGTGTTTGTGACAGGATGTTAAAATACTTTCCCTCGTATCCCGCAGTGTAAACGTGTCAAAACTAATGCCATCTTTATTTGTTTGCAGTCTCTATCTTTGCATCTTTTTGAAATGCTTGTTTCTTTTATCCTCTTTCATTTTTTTTTAACCTAACTCCACTATGAGCAGCAGCTCAGATTTTATTGTTGATGATAAGATTATCTTCGTTTAAACTCCGGCATGAAAGGCACTGGGCAATATGCATTCCTTCAAGAAATGATGAGAGGATCTGTGTGTTTTGTGTCATGTGATCCTTGTGTTTTCCTGCTCTCCATCATGCGGCCAGCTCCTGTCACACCTGTCCTCTATCCCAATCACCCCAGGTGTTCTTCATTGTCTATTGTTAGTGTCTGTATAAAGTAGGGATGCACCAATCCACTTTTTTCACTTCCGATTCCAATACAGGAAAAACTGTGCTGAATTAACTTCAAAAGTTTGTTTTTTAAATGCAGACATAAATGTTAGTGATGGTGAGATGACGCTTCATGAAGCACTGAGGCTTTCCATTAAATAGCTCGACTCGTGATCCGAGCGCCACAGTGCTTCATTTGCTCTACTGCGCCATCAAGTGGACTACAAATGTAATACAGGTAGATGGATTATAATAACAGAACTGGTTTGCGAGGCTTTAAGTTGTATAAAAGAACGAATAAATCATGTTTGTGATGACCTCAAATAGTATGAATTTATCGGCAAATGATCTTAATCTGTCTTTATGATGATGGTGATGATGGATTTTTCTTTCTGCCCCTTATATTTCGAATTTCGCTCATACAAACGAGCCAGTTCCTGAATCGGTCACGTGGTATGGCCCGAGGGCGAGGCCTCGAACGCCACTATGTGTCAATACACGCCTCGATACACGCTCCACATAAATCCTCCTGGATTACTCGACACACGCTTCGAAGCCTCGACACAGAACGACACATCCCTAATAAATGTACTGAATTACAAATGTATTGAAAACTTTGCACCAGTACAGCACACTTAAACACACCAGTAGCTTCACAAGCTTGGTCAAACATGTAAAAACAACACAACTTTAATTTGTCCTGTCAGTGCAATTATTATGAGTACAACATCCAATGTAAAATAAATGAAACAGATACTGAAACTGACAAAAACAACAGGTTGACAACTTTGGTCAAACGTGACAAAAATAAACTTCAACAAACCTTTCAAATGGTCCAGGAATGCTAAATATAATATAAAATAAATAATAAAGGAGCTGAAATAAGAGGAAAAAACAACAGCTTCACTAGCTTGGTTGAAAGGTACTTAAAACAAACAGCAATCAGCTGCTGTCCTTATGGATCGGTCACATTGTCATACCCCCCAAACAAAAATAAATAAATAAAATAAAAATCAAACCAATATCGATACCAATACTGTTATCGGATCGGTGCATCTCTAGTATAAAGTCAGCGTCTGGATGCTCCTCCTTTGTCCTGTGAAGGCTTCATGCTCTGTCTCCCTCCGTGCCTCCATGATCCCTCGATGTATGTAAGTTTTGCTGCCACGCCAGCCTTTTGTGTTCCATATGTAATAAATTTAAAATTCTTTATTTTGATCTTCGAGTTCCTCACCTCTGTCTGCACATCGGGTTCAACTAATCGACCAGATCATGATAGACAGGCCTTTAAATTGAATTTTTGATTTTTAGCTACTTTTCACATGTGTTAAATAAGAAAAGATTCCTGCTGTTATTTCACATCATTTAGTTTCATCATATAGACCAAATATCTTGACACTTTGAAACCTAACAATCTTTTTGCTGATTATTGCATACGTTTTGTGAGAAAGGTATTTAATGAATGAACGCAGTTCTCCAAAACTGTAAATTATACCACATGATAGAAAAAAACAGATTTATATTTGATCGCTTAATGTACTGCAGTGAATCACAGTCGTTCACTTTGAAAATAAAATAAAAACATTGCTGCTTAGACATGAACAACTGCAGAGCCACATAAAGAAAAACACATTATGTTGACCACAAAGATTCTTTATATAAATACATACACTGGGATTTTGAATTGCTGCGTTTAATGATTACATAAATGGATTACAGAATGGATGACGGCACAGAATACGATAATACTCCTGCCATTCAAGTCTTCTCGTGGCTGACACGTAGGTATTCGCTCATGTGAGCGTCTACAGCGTATGGAACAATATAACAGTTTATTGAAGCGTAGATGGGCACATCAAATGCAGAGCTCATTTTCCTCTATCTTGTAAATAAAGTTAAACTCCATTACAGAAATGGTGCGGCGAAGGAAAATCCTGACCAAGCAATTCGGAGAGAAAGGCAGAGATCTTTCCATCTATATGTGAATAGCTTTGCAGCTCAGCGAACACATGAGGGGGAAAGGAAAGAGATGGAAGATAAGAGAAAAGGAGGCAAACCAGAGGACGAGAGAGAGAGACTGGAAGAAATCGAAGACACAAGCTGGGTTCAATTTAGAGGCTTCCCACAGGAGGTGGAGTGACCTGTATACGCTACAATATAGGTCATGCAATTTTGAGTGGACACCCCTGTCTTCAGAGGATACCGAGGACCCCTGCCTTGATGTGCACATCCAGGGGGAAAAGAAAAAGGTCCTTGCAGCATGCAGAACCCGCTGAATGACCTGACTGGTGGGTTCCCATTACAGCTGCCTCACTACGCCGTAGCCTCGCAATTGACACTTCACAGTACGCTACAACACTGGCAATCAGTAAAGCTATCAAGCTCACAGGACGCAACTAGGAAGCCAGCCATCCAAAGAAACTCCACCGATTCCTTATTTCCCCCGTCTTCTACTCAAACGTGATGGCAGGAAAAAAAACAAAGCACCAGCAAATGCATCGTAAACCGCAATTAGGTGGAAACTACAACAGTTTAAAGCGCCGTTCTGCGTAAACTCAACACAAACGGGAATTCTGGGTTTTGGGGGAAAGTTGACACAAGTTGATTCATGGTTGAAAAACAGAGCACCCTGAAGAGACGGAGTAAAAGTGCTGGCATGCTGCCATCTACATCTCAACTGTTTCAGTGACAAGCTATTAAAAAAAAATCTAATTTAAAAATAAGCTTGAAATTCAGTTTCAAAACACTTTCAGTACCTGTTAGCCAAGAAACACCTAACCTTGAAATTTAGACAAAAAAAAAAAAAAAAGAGAGAGAAGGAACAACAGCAAACAAATAAACAAAAAGATGGACAAACATGACCTTTAATTTCCGCTGATTGCCCCAGAGAAGGTAATGAACGCTCCTGTAAACATTTGCAAACGGTGGGAGTTATTTTAATTACTCTCCTCTGAGAAAGCCTTGCATGGCAAGGAGCTCAAATGAAGATAAACATTTAATCAAGCGTGACCTTGCGTTCGATTGAGTGAACGTCCATAAGAACAACACTGTCAGTTCAGGTTTGGCACCGTAATGACAGAAATGTATCGGAACGGGCAACAAAAAGTCAAATACCTGGTAATTTGGGTAGCTAAACTATTCTAATCCATACAAGAAAGCTTTCATCTGTTTGGCTTTTTAATGAGGGGAGGATAATCTAAAAGGAAAGCCGATGCTTTTGCACCAGAATTTTCTAATGAAAATCTTAGAGCTGCAGTGCGATCCATACAAAATTTAATTTGTTTTGTTTGTAAAGGCTGAGCTGGTATTGAACGATAGTGTTAAAATAAACTGCAGACATTCTCACTCGGTTTTCAGATTTCAAATCACTTTCACACAAGTCTGCGACAAGATTTTTTTTTTTTTTTGTTGCCTTTTTGGCAATTCGTGCTTTTTAGTTTTTTCTAATTTAAAGAGCCCCTTTAATCGTGTCACAGGAAATAGCTCTTGTTTTGTGAAGCTTGTTCTAAATTAAAATATAATGTGTTGGTTTAAGCTCTTTTTCTTGAATATTTACAGTCACAGTGCATGGTTTGGTTAAAGCTCAATGCTTCATGCAGCTGGGTTTGTTTTATCAAGGGTGTGATTAGATGGGCGTAGCGTTACCCACCTGTGTCAATTAATTTCCTTCTGCAATTTGAAACATGACACAACCTGAGGAGAGGGTGGTGCAAAGGACATCATTTATAAATTCAAAGGCACGGAACATTTTTTTTACCCTTCGTAGATGACAGTGACACAGGATTAAACAATGGCCACGTACAAAAACTGCAGCAACCTAGAGCCCGCCTTCATGTGGCAAAGTAAATGAATCTCTAACAAAAGATTTTCTTTGGTTAAACTTAAACTGACCCATTCAGAATACAGCAGTCCCTCACTTATTGTGGGGGTTACGTTCCAGACACCCCCACGATAGGTGAAACTCTGCAAACGTTATATTTATTTTAGTATTTCTATATATTGTAAGGCTTTATAAACCCTTCCCAAACTCTTGCAATGTTCTTAACAATGTTCTAAACTCTTTAACAACACAGGTCGTCTCACCTCCCCTGTGGAATGTCTGCATCATTATGTGCTTATGTGCAGGGTGTTTTTTCAATTTCAGGCTCTCTGTACTCGGCCAGGGAGTGAGAGGCTGTTAGGGGGGGTTTGCTTCCAACTCTTATACATGTGTCACGTTCATTACTTTTTGTCCGTCTAAACAGGTCTCACTTGTGAATGAGTCTTCGAGGCTCAGTATGATTTATCTGTATAAATAAAGGTTGAAAGAAAGGTGTATGTACTGTACAGTACTGCAAATTTTACATGGGTACTCATCAGTGAAGATACTACAATTTGAAGGATGAGTTCAGCTTCAGGATTATTTGTGACTTTCCTGCCAGTTTTGTGAGTTTAATAGATACATTGTTACTTCTGACTGCGTTGCAAAACTATTTTTACCACATCGGTTTCTCCGCTAGTGTTTGCTCCCTCCATTGCTGTTCTTTGAATTTCGACAAAAAGCAGCAGTTGGAAGCACTGCTGGCTTCTGGGCCATGTAGTTCTTTTGATGCGTTACAGCATAGGCTTATTGAAAGAAAAATACAAAATAGCACCTGTCCGAAGTTTTTTGAATTTTTTTTTTGTTGTTGTTTTTGGTTCTATTGGTTGGTTCCCACTCCCATCCGCTCCCATAAACTTTTTATCCTGTACAAATGAAAGTTGACAATCGTGTGTCGTGTGTATCTTACGTTGAAAACACGTGAGATAGTGAGCCTGCGAAAGTCGAACCGCGAAGTATCGAAGGACTACAGTAGTTTGTTTAGTTTCAGGACATAATGCTGAACTAGACAAAAAATAACTGAATGGTTGTAGCATAATTTTCCAACAGACTAGATAAAGATTTTTCAGTAAATAAAAACTGACTTTTTCCCCCCACAGAGAAAGTTATTCATATAACACACATTATATGAAAGGTAATAGTGTTAATAAAACAATATATTTTTATTTCATCACTTATATAAGTGCATTTCAGTGAAAATGATCATTCCTTCTGTCCAGTTGTATCACAAAAATGATAGATGTGTAAAATCAAAACTGTACGGCCCAGGATGAAAAAGTGGCTAAATGTGGGCTAAGACCAATTATGTTTCAGTCAGAGATAAGGAGTGAATGATTGCACTGCATCCAGTTGCTCTTGTCATTATTGCAGCTTCGTTCAGATATGGTCCCGCTTTACAGTGAATCTATCTGATATTGTCCCTAATTTCATTTGTTGTCATTTTTAATCACTTTTACCCCTCCCCACCCTGCCCAGGAAGTCCACAAAGTGTTTCTGCTGGCTCTCTTGCTTGGTCCTGAGCGGTGGCATATTGCATGTAGGCACCACGCGGTGCTGCTGCTGGCAGCGGCGTGAGGCAGAGAGGATTATTCCCACCGACAAGGGCATTAAATGTGTAGCAGGCCGGTGGAGGCCTGAGCTGATGCTCTCTTGTCTGCTTTGGTTCAGCACCAGTTCAGAAGCAGTCGCCTCTAAGCTGAGAAGAAGCTCATAGTACTCAGAGCGTTGTGGCGTTTATTAAAGGCTGAGGGTGTCACAGCAGCTTAGAGCCAGTGTCCTCCTCCAAACCAAAGCTCCACGCTCTACTCTTCTGCCTTTGCTTTTAAAACTGAGCAATTTGGAATATAGTCACCTCTCCACATCTGGCAGGTTTTGTGGTTTTTCAGTGCTGATGTGTCACTGAAACCTTTTGTTAAAGGTCTGCAGAGTTACATAAACAGAGACAAACACTGGGGCGTCTAATGCAGCAGGTTGGATCCTTACTACTCAAGTACAAAATCATAAATGCTGCCATTGGCTCAGTCAGTTCTAAAGAACTATGACTACAGCAGATAGTTAACTTAAAATCTCAGTACAAAGCAGGACTTTAAATACTGTCAACATTAACAGCACAATAAATCTAAAGGAACATTTTTTCGCATGGCTGAAGCTTTTTACAAATGTATTAAGTCATTTTTTGGTGTTGTTTTGACAACATTTATAAATTTCATTTATTATCCATTTCAGCACACAACAAAAGTTTGATGCAACAACATCAGAATAAACAGATAGATGTAAAAACACCAGTAAAAAAAAAAAAAAGCAGTAAATTTCCACGTTTGCACATTTATGTTTTTGTTATTCTCACTAATAAACACTGTTTGCATGCGGATAAAAGTTGCAAATGCAACAGAAGATCTCAGTTTATAAAACTGTCTGTGTTGGGGTGGGAAAAAAAACTAAACGTGAAATGAGAACGTGCAACCTTAGCAGAACAAAATTAAGATTTCAGTAAATAAAACCAGCACAGGTACCAACGGCTGCTTCCTCTGAATGCCTTAAATATAGAAGCTTGAATGACTGAGTGAACTGCACAGAACAAGAAGTCCATCTTGAAAACAATGTTGATAAAATTGTAATTCAACTCAACCTGCGTGCCGGCAGTGTGGAACAACGAGCCGACTGTTTGATCCTGAAAGGGATTTAAGCCTAAAGCCTTTCCTGCGTGAAGTGTCTGTCTTTAAACAGATTCTAATCTCGGCCGAAATGTCTGGCAAAATAAGGGTCATCAGGCTGGAGCAGCGGGCAGACAATGCCGGTGGGCTCCAGACCTGTGAAGATTTGTTAAATGTGTCTCACCTGAAAAGCCCGGTGACATCAATGGCTGAAGGTGCAGTCACAAAAAAAAAAGGAAAATAAAGACTCCCATGTGTGGCGTGCTATCACGTCAGCACATTGTGACAGAGGAGAAGTCATAGAAATGTCACCGAATATTGTAACACGATGAGAAAATCTTTGAAACAGGCCCTTCTTTTGCATTTCTTTCAAAAGGGACTTATTTGTTTTCAAGCACTGCCAGGTAACCATGTCCCAGTGCTAATTCGAAGGCTTACAGCTGATCCGTATCTTGCATGCTTCTGATGACTCACTGACGAGAGCACCATTCAGCCTTTTAGACCTCGATCCTCGTCCCAGAGTTTTTGATTCGATTGGTTTATTTAATTTTCCAGTAAATGCTTCAAATGTATTCCTGGACACCTTCCTCTCATCAGACTGCACAGGGGAGTCATGAGACGGATCAGAAATGAAAAGCTCTGTTTTAGCCCAGCTTCAGTGAAACATCAACACCGCGGTCTCCTTCAAACAGCAGCGTGTAAGTCTTCAAAGAAAACCAAATTTGACGGGATTTTAACATGAAGCAAATGATGTACAGCTGCAGCGAAGGGGGGGAAGGCAGGAAGGAGGAACAATCAATATTTTATGAATATTCCTTCACAGAAAAGTGCAACTTTTGAGTCGTTTTTTCCCCTTAGGTCAGGAATTCTTTATCCGCTCTTCACTGGAGGTGTAAATGTACATAAATAATACACACTGTATCAATATTAAGCAGGCGACAATAAAAATTGTTCAGCGTGCTCACTGATCAAGTATCAGTGCATTTCACTACGCAAGAAACGCTCACTTTTTCACTTCCAATAGTCTCAAATATGCAGCGAGGGAATTCCCTTTTAGCTTGAAAAATGAGTTGCACAATTAATCAATCACCAAAATTGCTCCCACTTAATCTCTCCCCATGGATTAATTGATAAATTATAGCGGCTCTAAATATTTCACACTGTTATTTAACCCGCGGGCTTCTAACATATCTGCGAAAGACTATAAAGCCACGATATCCGTGGATAGAGTTCTCAAACAAAAACAGCCCCATGGAAGAAAAATAATAATTATGATATTGCTCGGATGAACATCAGCAGCCAACCTAGCAGGCTGCTCAGATTCCTCAGCTATAAAAGGAGGGATATTAGTGCATTAAGCATGCTGAGCTAGTGCCAGAAATATGCAGAGAATTGATGAGGTGTCACTTTCAGTAAGAGTCACACAATCGCACCGACAAGAGCCCCTCTGATCCCTCCCCTCCTGCCTGTCTGCCTCCACTCGGGCACAAACACTCACATTTGCACGGTCTGCACAAAAAAAAAAAAAAAAAAGAAGAAGAAAGAAAACGAGAGGAAACGTCCTTGATTTTAAGAAAGGTTACTTCGCTCCCCTCAGCCCTGGCAAACATTATTGGCATGCACGCTGCAACGCCAACCTGACCAAACAGCCACGAAGCAATCTTTAGCCGAGCAGCACAGCCCGCACCTTTGCACAAATATGATTTCAATTGGTAACAGACAACGAGACGCACTAACAACTGTGGCCGACAGCATTACCCGGCAAATGCTTCGACTTCCATTCTGAGATCAATTTCAAAGCCATGTTAATTAATTTAGACTGCTGGCAGCACAATGCAGGTCAAACAGGGCAAACAAGTTACAACATCAGCCAATTAAAAATACACGAGCGTTTTACATTTTCTTCATAACTAGGGCAGGGCTGGTGTGAGCGAAGATATGACAGATGGGAACTTATAGTGAACGCAGGCTGAAAGTGATGTAAATCGTAAGGAACGAGGCGTTTTTTTTCTTCCCCGCGAGTCAGAGCTATACATTTGTCTACCTGTCTTTACTACAGATAAGTTCATCCTTTTAATTATTTTCTAAAATACAGGGAGTACAGAGAATCGATGTAAAATAATTATTTACTCTCTGCCGCTGACAGATCATCTTTTTGAATATCCTGTTTCATAAAAAACAAGCCTATCTGGTGCCTTATCATCTGGTTGTTTTGCAGTCAATTAACTTTCATCACCGTAGATGACTATATTTATATGGTCACAATTTGTTAATCCCAAAGCACAGATGGTTGGTTTGATTCTTTTTTATTTTCTCACAGTGGCTTTAAGATTTGTCATGGAGAGTATTTAAGCCTAATTACCACCATTTTTTTTTCTCCGAGATGAAGAACCAGTTTTTCATCCATCAATAGTGGAAATGAAAGCAATAAATTCATCAACCTATCCCCCGAGAAAGGGAGCAGGCTGACAAATGAGTTCTGAGGCAAATGAAGCAACACGAGTCCCTGTTTGGGAATTACTGTACAACATGTTTAAGACTCGTGTCTACTTCCTTCTAGGCTTTAAAACGGTCCGAGCGCAAATGTGAATAATTCATCACTGAGATTGTTGACATTTACATTTATTGATCCTCTCTTAGACAGATTTGATTTTGCGTCCCAAGATAGTTTTTAAAACTTGCTGTTTGCGTACTTTGTAAAAACTTTACAAAATATGTGAACAAATTAGCTCACTGATACCTAAAAATACACGAGTTGGAGTGTTCCTGCTGCGTTTGCTACTAAATTACTATACAGTAGTCCCTCGCTACTTCGCCGTTCGACTTCTGCGGACTCGCTCTATCGTGGTTTGTGGGCGTACAGTCCGTAATAGTGTACAAAAAAATACGATTTGTACAGGACACGTGATTGTCAGCTTTAATAATACTCATGTGATTGGGACAGTACTGGATACAGCACTGTACAGTAAAAAGTTAACAAAAAAATAAAATATTTCAGACAGGCGCTGCCATTTTGTAGTTTTCTCTCAATAAGGCTACAGCAGGGCTATTCAACTGGTGGCCCGTGGGCCATTTCTGGCCTGCGTGTGACTTCAATTCGGCCTACTTCATAAAAAATAAATACATTTGGGGGGTGGGTCTGGGTTTTGGGTTCTGTTTATTGCATTTATGATTCAATACAATAAAATAAACACATTTAAAAGGCAACAGATCATTGTAATACTTGGTTTATTTACAGAATGACGTGATCGCTGGATGTCCGGTCCCTGAGCTGCTGGTTTTCTGTGGCCCTCCTGAGCAGTTTTGTTGAATGGCCCTGGGCTACACTGTATTCCTGTTCATAACAACTACATTTCCCAGAAGCCAACAGGGCCCTGTCCAGAAGCTCCATTTCCTTCTGCTGAAATACACAGGGACACGTGCCGCTGTAGGTCCGGAGCTTTAACCCTGACTTTTTTCATCTAGACTTGGACTCAATCAACCTCCGCCGGTCTACACTGGCCAACTAAAGGTCTGGCCTCCCTCAAAATGCTCTTCAGCACTCGGGGCTGCACTGAAGTGGATCAGAACTGGACCCCCAGACTCAGCGTTGAACCCGAGAGACCCTAGCCGGCCCACGAAGACTTCCAAGCGGGGACGTGAAGCCACTTATTACAGTGACTTTGTCACCAAGCGGATGCAGAGATGCTGCATGGAACCCACTGAACTGGAGCAGAACCGGAGCAGAACCAGACCTCCAGACCCATCGGTGAATCTTGAGAGCTGGTAGCCCGCCCACGTGGACCTCCAAGCGGGGACGCATGCCAAAGGTCTGGCAGTCCATCCAGAGCCCACAGCCACGCTTTTCATCTCTTTCAACCGGCTGACGAGGACATCTGAGCAAGGCTGGTACGTAAAATTTAGAAGCTACTGTAAATATAAGTATGTTGTTCAAATTAGTAGGTTTAAGAGTTTAGAAAATTGATTGTGGGCTTTGTTGCTGCAGGGTACATCTGCAGAAACAGAACAGAGTCAAACCAGAACGAGTCGGACCAGAACGAGAGCCGCTCCTGTTCTGCAGGGCTGGTGAGTAAAATTTAGTAGCTACATATACAGTACTGTACGTATGTTGTTAAAATGACATAGGTTTAAGAATTTAGAACAATGCAAGAGTGTGGGAAGGGTTTATAAAGCCTTAATATATATATAAATACTAAAATAAATATAACGTTGCTTCTTCGCGGATTTTCACTTATTGTGGGGGGTTTGGAACCGAACCCCCCACAATAATCGAGGGACTACTGTACAACATATACTATTTTGTACATGTACGAGTTGTTAAAGAATAGATTAGTAATATATTGGTTATTTTTTGAGTTTAGGTGCAAAACAAAGCAATTTGTCGTATCTCATAAAGACTTACTGGAGTTAGTTTTCACTGGTCTAGAAAAAATGTTAATTCTAATTTTAAAGAGGCAGCACTTTGGAGTCACTTGCCATTCACAGATATGGATGAGTTCCTCAAAGATGTGACGAAATTCTGATTCAAAGTACAGCGTTTGTTTATTTACTTTTTTGTTTAAATTGGTTAATAATATGATGCGCATCCATTAGCATGAAGTGTGTTGAGAAAAACTAAACTTTAGTGAAAAAAAACTGAAACTGATCAAAGACTTGAAACTGGTGAAAGCTGAAATGGTTGTAATGAGAGAAAGTGATGCTACCGTATTTTTTGTACTATAAGGCGCACTTAAAACTCTTTAATTCTCTCAAGAATCGACAGTGAGCCTTATAATCAGGTGCGCCTTATGTATTAATTCTGGTTGTGCTTACTGACCTCGAACTGATTGTATGTGGTTATTGTGAATGAGCTGAATACATTTTGACTTATCTGACTGTTTTGTTTCGCTTAATGCACCCTATGTATGAAAACAGACCCGTTCATTGATATTGCGCCTTATAGTCCAAAAAATACGGAAATTCAAACACGTTAAAAATGTCAACTTTTCTGTTATCATATGGAATATTAACACGTGTAGCTGATGCGAGTGGGAAGCGTCTTGTTTCTTAGAATATTTAGTTGAACTGGTGAATCACACAGACTGCTGTTGCATCGTTCCGAGGACAGTCCCAATGACTTACAAATGTGTTTAAAAATGGCCTCTGAGAGCGGCTCGTCTGCTGGATGGAAGGATATCTCCGCACAGAAATGGACTCAGAGTGAGCAGGACTGATAAGGAGCGACGTCCCTACCTCATTAGTGTTCCACCGGTGTCTCTCCTTTGGCAGCGACGTGCATTTTGGTAGACATTCAAGCAGCTTCTTGGGCAGGTATATTTTCAAATGTCCGTGTTCATCTAGAACAAGAGCAAGACAGAGAAGAATATTAAGCGCAGGCCTCATAACTTATTGACTCGCTCGTCTTAGCTCTTTATCAGTCTATCAGTCTCTCTGCAGTAAAACGCTGACTGTAAAATAACCATCCCCAACTGAATTAGAAAATTAATTTAAGAACAGAGTGATGCATACGTTTTATTTTGTGGTCGGCTAAATTATTTTACTGTGTAATGCATTCTGTCAGGGGAGTCCACCAGAAATTTTTCACTGTCAACTTGGAAAGGCTGTGTCTATTCATTATTTAGACACAATAAACACCCTTGAGTGATTTTATAGTGTATGGAGATTTAGTATGGGAGTTCTGTGTGCTGCCCCAAACAATGTGGCGTATTATTGAGGGAAATAATTGCAATTATCAGGCCCAGTGCTTACATCATAATGTATGTGTTTCAAGCTACAATTTACATTTTGCAATCAGCTCATGAGAAGTGGAAATCAGTAATATTTACAGACAACTCCTTGCAGTGATTCATTCAAGTGTTCATTTTATATAGTATTGCTTTTTTTTTCTGCTCAAATGCAGATTGCTTGAGGGAGAACACACATTTGTTTGGGAGAAAAAGAACATGTCAAATATGAGAGCACAAAATGTTTTTTTTTTTTAACT
Source organism: Nematolebias whitei (assembly GCF_014905685.2). Classification (NCBI taxonomy): domain Eukaryota; kingdom Metazoa; phylum Chordata; class Actinopteri; order Cyprinodontiformes; family Rivulidae; genus Nematolebias; species Nematolebias whitei. Next base: position 23,160,980 of record NC_056508.1, on the reverse strand, counting down.
TTGCTTCTCTAATTAACACATGAGATATAATTTAAGTTCTTATAATTACTAAACCTTAATTAAACAAACTTTTGTTACACCGTTACAGTTCATTCAAATACAAAAAAAACCCAACAAGATATATTAAAATGAGCTGGGAAATGCTTTTAAAGTTTAGAAGAATACTATAATAGTAAAAAATGAAGTAATCACAGATTGCATTGAGGCACAAAGGAAGCTGCTTCACTGAATAAGTACTTTAGCATCGAGAAGAAGCAACCAATTCATTTTTGTTTGCAGCCAATAAGATTTGTTTTATTCCTGTCCTTTTCTTTATCTCAGACTATAAGCTTCCAATCATTCTTTTTAATTTATTTATTTATCTGTATTACCATTATCACATTTCTAATGCAAAGAAAAAAAAGGCTATAACACTACAAATCTTAGATGTGGAGTTTGTTAATCCACATAATGCTCTAGAATGGGAAAACAAATCTATTGTTCAGTTTTAAACGTGTGCAAATGGGATGTAAAAAAATGATACTGAGGATAATGTGAAGTTCTGCATTAATCTGTAATGCAACAAAGCTTTAAAGGAAATTACGACAAGAAAATAAACACTGTTAACTGAGCTGCCTTCGTTCGCATTCATATAAGTGCAGGTTAGGAGAAAATGAGTAAGAGAAATGAGAAACAACAAATGTCAACATTTGTGTTGGATATGGATTTCTTGGGATATCCGGGTTGTGTTTAGGGAAAATAAACCAAAAGTTTGTTCAAAGTAAAAACATCACCATGAGGCCAAGACAAATAGTCTAGCTGTGCTATGATGGTATGCCGCTGTCCATCTATACGGCACGACTGCACAGGAACTCATTACAGGAAATTTGTACAGCTGTTCCACGAGGATGAAGCTGGCATGAAGCGTCTGAGCGGCACATGTAAGGTGGAACATAATTGCCCCCAGATGAGTGCAAGAGTAGCTCAGCAGAATCCACTATCTCGGTTTATTCTTGTAATTCTACATGTAGACTCAGTTTTATATGAGTTGCACACGCAATCATTTGCTTTGCCCAATTAAGAATCACATATAGCATCTGCTTAGAGGTGCCGCCAGAGCGATTTTACTGTCAAAACGCTGAAGCTGAAGCAAGAGGAACCAAAAAAGAAAAAAAAAAAATAATAGTTGCTTTTAGTTTTTAAGGCTTAGTGTACAAGTTAGGAACTTATGACAAGAATATGACCAAAGAATAAATGAATAAAATAAACATGGATCCTCACTTGGACCAAAACTGAGTGGACTTTAAACTTCCCAATGTTTATTCATGTTTTATAACTGGATATGGGAACTTGCAGCGACCCTAGAGACTGTTTCCACAAATACACACTTCTTCCTGGTAGAGAAAAAAGTAAGACACCACTACCACCTTAAAAGTAGTACTTCAGATGTTTTGTAGAGGGGTTCTCTGGAAAGATTTAGAAGAAATAATCTCTTACTCTTACATGCCTTTATTAACTCTTTGAAAAATCTAACTGAGAGAAACTGAGCCTAATTCAGACTGGCTCGACAAGCTAGCACATAGAACGAGCAGACTAAAGTGGATTGCTGCAATTTCTAATCTCAATTCTATTCTAAACTATTTCATAGTGGTTCATGCCCTTTAATAAACTAATGTCATACCACACAGTTATTTATATAGGATTTTATGGTTGTTACAAACACAAATAGCAACAACAGCACCTAGCTTTACTACTTCTGGTGCAGCCTGGGACACGTCCAACAGAAATATTCCGTCAGAATAACTATATAATATGTACGCGAAAATTATGTAAATGCATTAAACACCTAAAATATTTCACATTGGAGTAAAATAAAAGCACAAATCTACTTTGGATTTGCATCAATTGGACTAGTAATTAGTTTGTGGGACCAATCAGAATTGAACTTTATTTCTCAAAGCTGACATGGATCAAAGACATATTTACAACAGGCACGATATTAGTCGCTCATGACATTTCCAGAGAGATCCACTTCTAATATCTAATGTATCATTTTTAAGTACTGCCCGACCGATATATCAGTAGGGCCAATATTTTAGGATGATAAAAGCCTTTGAGGACATATCAGTATCTGTGAAAATTATTCCGTTAATGCGCAAATATAAACATTTCTAATTTTCACCCCTAAAATGCTGGGAGCAGTTGTAATTGCACAGTGTATCCAGCAGAGGGCGCATGAAGACTACTTTCAATTCATGGCCTTAAGTTTCACTTTTGACATTCATCACAGCTGAAGCAGGGAGCAAATATGTAGAGGATTTTGCTGAACAGAGCATGGTAAGTTTATCTTAACTGATCTGTAAAATAATAAAAAAATCAACAATAATAAATTTCTTTCAATCCTCCAACCCGTTTGTCATTAGCTACGTGCATCTCAAGCTAACGTTAGTGTTCAGTTGCAACAGCTTCACGACAGTAGCCCCGTTGTCAGTAGTTATAGCAACCAGTCCTGTCTGATTGAGCTTCCAGTTTGTGAGAACATCCAGTGCTAGTAACGTTATCTTTGTCGTCCTCAATGAAATGCATTGTTTGTCTGAAATCTTCACTTAACACTGCTGTGGTCAGTACTAATTGGGCCGTCACCATGCGTGTCTGACTGTGTAAACATTGAACAGGGAAGGGTGATTCTTTGGGGGTTTTTTATATTTTTGTAACACACAACTTTATGGTGAATAGTAAAGGATAGAAAATGTGAATGCACATTAGGAAGATTGTTTTTATGACCAGTGCACCACTTGTAAACCTAGTGTGGGACTAGGTATAGCGTGGATCTGATTTGCTTAGCTTCATGGTTGCTAACAGCTGCACTAAATAAACAAGCCCCACTATACTATCTGTTTATTTAGATTCTTGGGGGTGGAAAAAGATTTTAAAAATTTCATTCATTACATTGGTTATCGGCGGCCACCTTCCCTTCCCAATATAGGTATCAGCGATAGCCAAATTTTCCATATCAGTTGAGCTCTTGTTTAAAGGCCACAAGGGCTTGGATTTTCACTGATCTGTTGGTAGCAGCAGCACAGTTGTGTAAAATGATGGCAGTACATGTAAACTAATGTTCTTTTTGAACTACTTCTGCTCATAGATGGTCTTTCACTTGAGTATGGAGATTTCCATCAGTCATTATTTCTGGCTCTGGGTCGGTAGAGGGTGTTGGCCAACTTTGATTAACATGCACTCTGGAGATTTGCAACGAACAGAAGTCTGTCTCTGAACAGATTATTCAGGACTCAGCGCTTCCCTCTGGCTTCCACTGACACAGTTGACACGAGACTAAATTCCATATTTCTAAAAGTGAGTTTAGATGAGAATCTGTTCGAAGGTATGACCAAAGTCTCTTCCACCAGGCTGAGATTTCTGAGAAAGAAACAGAGCAGAGAAATTTTCCACTTGGTTGAAATCAGTCTTAACTTCTAATTCTACTGGTCTTTGCAAAGTTTTGTGTGAATTTTGTGTGAAGAGCTGGCTACAAAGTTTTCTCTCTTCACTAACATGTCAGAGTTGATGGTACTCAGCACACAAAGTATTCTGTTTCAATTTTTCATTTCCAGGATCATTAACATCTAAACACACCATCTACCACTGTAAAATACAAACATCACCTCCTGTCAGCTGCAGAAAAGCAGACAACGCTCTTCATCTTAATTTCAATTAAAACAAGTCGTTCTCCGAACTGGATGAGTTTTAAGGAAGCGTCAATAAAAGAACATGAAAACAGGAATTTACCAAACTTACAGAAACATGGATGTTTGTAATTTTACTTTTGAAATAACGTTAAAAGGTATATGTCTGATTCCTATATATTGATATAATTTAGACTACTGGAGGATAAATTGACCTCATTTCATCAAACGAATACAAATGAATAGTTTGTATTTGTAATTATTTCTATCTTAATGGGGTTTTTTTTGTCTTTCCTTCCAGTGAAGGATCTGATCTTCTGCTCGCCTCCATTCTGGACCTGCCATTGTGTATCTGTTCCTCCTTCCTGTCCTCTCAAACCCAGCCGGTCGAAGCAGATGGCAGCTTGTCCTGAGCCTGGTTCTGCTGGAGGTTTCTTCCTCATGAGGGAGCTTTTACTTTCCACTGTTGCCTTTGTGCTTGCTCAGGATGGGAGACTACGATGAAATGAAGACTCAACGCAATCTGCTGGCTACCCTACCTCAGATAAATAATGTTACTAATTGATTTTTTTATGTGTGTGAATGTTTTTGTTCAGTGCCCTGAGATGACTTCTGTTGTAACTTGGTGCTATATAAATAAACTGAACTGAATTTAAATGAATTTAGGGGAGCATGGACAATCCCAGACAGTTGCTAAACCCTCGTCTCACTCGTCTCCCAGAGCTGCATTTCTGTTTCCCCATCCACACTGAAAACAAAACCAATTCCTCACATACTGTATGTGTGAGTCTGTGCACAGTTTCCTAAACTAAATCAATGGTTTGATACAACCTAAATTTTTATTTTTACCCATGACGCCTGCTCTGAGGAGTAGTGGGTTGAACTGTTGCGTCACAGCACAAAAGTCTATGGTTTGAATCTCAGCAGACTCTTCAGGGTTTGCTTTGCATGTTCCAGCTACCCCAGCTTCCTCCCATGGTCTGAAAATAGTGTTAGGTTTGTGATTCCAAATCGACCTTAAATGTGTGTGTGAGTGTGTGTGTGTGTGTGGGGGGGGGGGGGGGGGTAGCGGCGTGTTCCTCAGTTGAATGTGTTGCGTGGGTCAAATAATCAAAACCTAAACCTGCAAAGCTTACAAGGTTTAACTACGACCCTGTAGGTTTGAAGCTGTAAAAAAAACATAAAAATAAAAAGATCAAAATGTTTCACTGGTAATTTTTAATGTTTATTTACCATATTTTCCACCATGTTGAATTTTGATCTGGGTACTTCGATGCCTCTGGTTGCATTTTTAATTTCACAAAGTGCAAACTGTTGTCAGTGAGTGACGGCTCTGGACTGCAGGTGGGTCAGTTCAGCACCTGAACTCTTCAGTACCTGTACTCTACACTGTTATACAACCACATCAATATATGTGTTGAATTTTAAACTGTGCAGAGATACTGCAGAACGTTTGCTGCCTTTATTAAAACCAGAATGTGTGGCATCCGTAATTTCCAAAAACTTTCTCATTGTGATCTTGAGCAAGTCAAACTGATGCAGCAGTATTTCTAGATGTAATCTGTGTTTTTTTACGCTCATAGTAGAGATTTAATTGCATGGACAAACAGTGCTCATGGGATTTCAGAGCTTTTAGCTTTGATTTCATGTGTTTTAACAACCTGAGAGCCAAACAATCACAATCATCCATGACCGGTTTTCGAGCTGACGCTCTGTGGTGATGCTTTTTTCCAGTTCCCCAGAATAATTCAATTATGTTATGTACTTTAAATTGCAGCTTTAATAAAAGAATCAATCAATTTTAACAATGCCTACGTACAAATGCTGGGATGACTGCCTGCAGAGTGTTTCCCACAGTGAACCCCTCCTCATCTTTACTTCAGAAACATTCAGCCTCCCTGAGATGCTATTTTTATCCCCACTGATGTTACTGACCTGTTTCCAGCTAACCTGATTGTGAAATACCCCACCAGGTGATTTCTTTTTAAGAATTCCACATATTTCTAGGTTTTTTTGTTTTGTTGTTGTTGTTGACCTCTGGATGAATGTTTTGGAACACATTTCTGTTTGTTCAAGTTGACCAGATTTGATATAATGTCTTTGTGAAATCTCAGTTTAGTATAAGTTATTACTGGTAATAGTGTGCTTATTATGGCAACTAACACAGTGTCACAAAGCGTTAGCAAAACTACTTTAATGATTATATTAATTCCTCGACATAGTTGCTAGTTGCCCAGTCTAGATCATTTTTATCGCCAGCTGCCAAAAGGGAGAGAATGATTATTTTTTACCCATATCTTCAAGTGTGTATTTGTTTGTCTGTTAGCTACATATTTTATGAACCCATGAAATGATTTTAATGAAACTGTCAGAAAGTAATCATTGGCTGCAACTCTACAACTGATTAACTTTTAACACATAAACCACTGTAACTCAGTAAATCATACTGATACTAACCTAAAATTTGCTGCGGTAGTAGTTGAGACCGATCCCCAACAAACATTTTGAGCACTGACCGATTGTGCAAGAGCTTTTTATAACTTTGCCGTTAACTTCTTTTTTAGTCAACATTTTTCTGTTAGCAAAATATCTCATATACCACAAATTTTATTGAAACTTGCAGAAAGTATTCACTGGATATATCTAGACAACTTGTTAACTTTTTGAGTGAAGGCAATTCAAGATGGCTGCCACAGCTCATCAAATTTTGACACCCTAAAACTGTCTGCAACTCAGTCAGTTTCATAGATCCATCCATCCAACCATTATCTTCTGCTTATTCCAAAGCCAGGTCGCAGGGGCAGCAGCTTGAGCAGGGAGGTCCAGACATCTCTTTTCACATCCACCTCTTCCAACTCTTGTGGGAGGATTCCAAAGCGTTCCCAGGCCGACTGAGAGATGTAGTCTCTCCAGCGTGTCCTGGGTCTACCCAAGGATTTCCTCCCATTCGGACATGTCCGAAGCACCTCCCTAGGGAGGCGCCCAGGGAGCATCCTCACCAGATGCCTGACCCATCTCAACTGGCTCCTCTGGATGTGGAGGAGCAGCGGTTCTACTCTGAGTTTCTCCTGAATAAGTGAACTTCTCACCCTATCTCTAAGGGAGAGTCCAGCTACCCTGTGGAGGAAACTCATTTCAACCGACTGTATCTGCAATCTCATTCTTTCTGTCACTGCCTCAAGTTCATGACCATAGGTGAAGGTAGGAACGTAAACTTGCTGATAAACAGAGAGCTTTACCTTACAGCTCAGCTCCCTTTTCACCACAACAGACAGCTTGCACTGAGTCTGCAATACTGCAGACGACACCAACCCATCTGTCAATCTCATGCTCCATTCTTCTCTCACTCATGATCAAAACCCAAAGATACTTGAACTCCTTCACTTGAGGCAGAACCTCACCCTTGACCTGAAGCCAGCTATCCACCCTTTTCCAACTGAGGACCATTGCCTCAGATTTGGAGGTGCTAATTTTCATTCCAGCCACTTTACACTGAGCTGCAAACTGCTCCAGTGATAGCTAAAGTTCATGGCACAATGACCCCAACACATTATCCACAAATAGCAGAGATGGAATACTGAGGCCACCAAACTGGTCCCCTCTGCCCCCTGGCTGCAACGAGAAATTTGGTCCATGTAAAATATGAACAGAATTGGTGACAACAGACAGCCCTGGCAGAGTCCATCTTCCACCCTAAAGGGGTCCAACTTACTGTCAGTAATGTAAACAAAACTATTGCACCACTTGTATAGGGACCGCACAGCCCGTAGCAATGGGTCCCCAATCCCATATTTGCGGCACCCCCCCCACAGTGTAACCCAAGAAACATGGTCGTACGTCTTCTCCAAGTCCACAAATCACGTATACTGAATGGGCAAACTCCCATGAGCCCTCGAGGACCATAGTGAGGATAAAGCGCTTGTCGAGTGTTCCACAGCCAGGATGGAACCTGCATTGTTCTTCCTGGATCTGAGCTTCGACCAGCAATCTGACTCACTTCTCCAGTACCACTGAACAGACCTTACCAGGAAGGCTAAGTAGAGTGATGCTCCTATAATTGAAACACATCCTCCAGTCCCTGTTTTAAGAAGGGAACCACCATCCCAGTCTGCCAATCCAGTGGCACTGTCCCAATGTCCATGCAATGTTGGAAAGGTGTGTCAACCAAGATAACCCTACAACATCCAGAGCCTTAAAGAAATCAGGGTGGATCTCATCCACCCCCAGGGCCCTGCCACCGCTGAGGTTATTAACTACTTTGGTGACCTCAGGCATAGTTATGGACAAACCAATCCTGAAGTCCCCTGTCTTAGCTTCCTCCACGGAAGGGAGGAAATGAGTCCTCGTGACTCATTGAGACTAACCTGTATAAATAAAGGTTAAATGAAAAGACGCGCCGGGGAGATTGAGAAGGTCCAAGAAGCATTCATTCCATCTACTGATGACATAATCGGTTGAGGTCAACAGCACCCCACCTTCACTGAACAGTGTTAGTAAAGCGTTACTTTCCTAGCCTCAGCCGGCAGATGGTTTGCCATAATCTCCTTGGAGCATATTGATTCTCTATCCAAGGCCTCACCAAACTTCTCACACATCTGAGCTTTTGCCTCAGCAACAGTGGCCCTCTTGGCTTGCCGGTACTCCTCAGCTGCCTCCAGAGTCCCACCAGCCAACAAGATCCCATAGGACTCCTTCTTTAGACTCCTTCTTCAGCTTGCCAGCCTCCCTAACCTGGGGTGTTCAACAACAAATTTCAGGTTGGCCACCGTAAGAAGTACCAACAACTTTGCGGCCACAGCTCAAGGCAGCCACATCAACAAATGAGGTACGGAACATCGCTCACTTGGACTCAATTTCCCCTGCCTCAGCTTGGATGCAGTTAAAGCTCTTCAGAAGGTGTGAGTTGAAGATCTTTCTGATGGGTTCTTCCGCCAGCTGCTCCCAGCAAACTCTCACTACATGTTTGGGTTTACTGGGTCTGTCTGGCATTTTCCCCCATCATCTGATCCAATTGATCACCACCTGGTACTGAGTAGGTGGTAGTGAGCTCAGTTCCACTCTTCATTCGAATGTTCAAAACAAATGGCAGAAAATCAGAAGACACAACTAGAAAATATATTCGATCTACGACCTAGAATGTCCTGGTGACAAGTGGACACCCTTATGTTCAAACATGGTGTTTGTGATGGACAAACTCATGTTGCTCGTTCAAGCTGAGTCCGACTGGGCCCTATGGGTAAAGACCCAGTCACCAGGCACTCAACAATTAGCCCCTTCCCCAGGTCTGGCTCGAGAGTGGGCCCCCGGTAACACACATCTGGGCAAGGGACACTGATCCTTGCTGTTTTCTGTCTAAATGAGTCTTTGGACTTGCACTTTGTCTGGCCTGTCACGTAGGACCAATCTGTCTTGGGAGACCCTACCAGGGACAATTACAATTGCCCACAAAAGCATAGTTCCTGAGACCATCCAGGCACACAAAGTATTCCACTACTATAAGGTGACAATTTAAGGAGGAGTTTCATAGATATGGAGCTAAAAATGTGGTAGAAGATTAGCTTTATTTACAACACATACTCAAAACGTGGCACAACACAGATCTTTAAATTATAGATCTAAACATTCACATGCTGAATTTAAAAAGTCACAACGGTGTTAAACTTAACAGCAGCCAGTTGTTTGCACTTTTAACACAAACAATCAACATATTTCTGCACACTAAAAATTGTTTTGCTTTTTTGTCACTGTATTTTATATAAAATGCGTAAGGTACATACACCGTGAGTGTATTTAGTGGCAGCAAATTGCATTTGGTGTGAAACACATACTGCAGCTTTAAACTGCTGACTGCCAGTATTTAATAGTCTGTGCAATGTTCCTGAATAGCCGAATCAGTCAGCTGACCTCAATCCAACTGAGCATGTGTTTGACTTGCTGAGGACCAGACTGAGGGCAAAAAGCCTTCAAAACAAGCAAGGAATGAGTGTGGGTTCAGGTCAGGCCTGGCAGAGCATCATCAGGGCCCACGCTGTGCGGATCGTAGATGGTCACTGCAGCAACCGAAGATCGTTCACGACAAACGTCTAATGATTCAGTTTGGGAAATATGGAGTGAAATGTTTGAGTTTTAACATTTTACATTCTCAAACAACTTGTGTTGGTCGTGTCTAGCTTTAAAATGGATGAAGATGATTTTAGCTAATACCAGATGTCTCGTTGTGCTTTTTTCTGTTTAATAAATCACAAGTTTTTTAGATGTGACACTTCAAATGCTGAGGGGTTCGTCATCTCTAATCTAGAAGTCCTTGTCTAATTAAAAAGGATGCCTGTTTCTACACAAAAGCATTTCTCTCAAAGCCTTTAAACACACACACAAAAAAAGCTCTTGACATAACTGAGGTCTTCTCTTTAAAACGATGCACCTCACAGCTGTTTTGTTCTTTCAGATTCTATTTATTCACTTTAATAATATCTGAGGTGCTGTTCGTCTTCGATTTCTTCCACTGGGCATTTCCACTCATGTGAGGAAGGAACTTCCAACAAAGAATTGCTTATTAATTAAAGATCTGCCCACTGTGGAGTGGGAATTCACAACTACTGCAATTTGTGCATCAGCCAAAAACAACCCCAGGGAGAAAACCTTGGAAGCCTAATTTGGAATAAGTTTAATACAGCTTAGTGCTTCCAAATCAAATCAAATGATTAGATTAGTGCAAAAACAACAAATTACCCAGAAATGTTTTGCTTTGAAAGTTTTTTTTCTTAACCAGAAGCTGATCAGGCACTGAGAAGAAATCTGTGTTTCCTACGTGAGCAACTCTTTAAGGTTTAATATAATTTTGGAGTTTAAACAGCAGACCTAATGGCTGCTTGTAACCAGTAGTGGAAAACACAGAAAAGTGTTATTTGGTAGTAAAACACTAAAGTGCAAGACGGGCTGATACGAGGCCTTGATACATGAGAGGATGTGCTGAGCTGAGCTGGCACACTGCAGCCAATTACACTCAGGTCCTGATGAGCAAGCTCACATACAAAACGCTAAACAGGGAGGGGAATGCTTTCCAGTACAAAGGTTTGCAGCTTTTATGTTCCAGTCACAGGCCATGTGTGCGCAGAACAGTGGCTGCTGCTCCATAATTTACATCGCCCTGGCTATAAAGAGATATATTTCTCTGCTGATGTTGGGATTATCACTGATCCTGGCTGCTAAGCAAACACTTGGGCTGAATTTAAGGGTGTTTGTCATGCTCGCTTGCTCCGGCCCCACCCTAGAGATGAGAGCGAGGGTCATGAGACTGGAAAGGCTGACAAAAACAAATCTTTAATCAATATCTAAACCCTGAACGCAAAACCCTCTCTCTTCTGTCTCTGTCTGGCAGCGCTCGGGGAGTGACAGTTTTTCTTTTTAATCTGTGCCCGCTTTGTGGAGAAATTGCAAGCTAATGTTTTGGCTATAGATCACTCAAGAAATCGCCGCCGGCGGGGCATATCTAAGGCAACGGTTTGAATGCAAACACAACAGCTAATATGGCTTATAAATGTGAGGAGCAACTGTAACTGCAGCTCTACCTGAATCACCTCAGAGGTGAATTATTGGGCAACAAATACATCTGTACGGGCGAAAGCTGTGTTGACAAATATAATTTAATTTAGGATTTTATCATCTTTGTTCAATTTTATTCCTCTATTAGGCCATGACACTTTAATAGCAAATGCCACAATAATCTAATAATAAAAAAATCTGCTTTGTTTATGGGAGATTATCACAAGAATATAAACATGAATATTCTACTACTATATACTACTAAATATTACTACTAAATCTACTAATTTTTTACTACTGTACACAATATGAACCATGATGATTGATTAAAGTTAAAGTTATATTCTCAATTATGTCTTATTAAATTATATTTGTCTTATTATTAGTCATTATATTCTCAACTATAAGCATTGATGACTTCATGAGATTCTTTATAAATAAAATTATTTCAATTAGGGAAATTTTTTTAAGCCAACCTTCCTACTATCACGTCTGGTTTTGTGTCAGATGAGACAACTTTCAAAATGTGACTACAACCTGATTATGTTTTGACTGTTTTTGTCCTGTTCAGCTGTCCGAACTGTCAAAAATAATAGCTTCATCCAAACCATCCACATATCTGCTAGATCCCATCCCAACCAGACTGTTTAAAGAGGTATGTTATACTGCTACAGAATTAGACTGCTGGAGGACAAATTGGCCTCCTTTCCTTAAATGAATAATTTTCATTTGATACTATTTCTATCTTAACGTGATTCTCTATCTGCCATTGTGTATCTGTTCCTCCTTCCTGTTCCTCTCAAACCCAACTGGTTGAAGCAGATGGCCACTTGTCCTGAGCCTCATTCTGCTAAAGGTTTCTTCTTCATGAGGAAGTTTTTCCTTTCCACTGTTGCCTTCATGCTTGCTCAAGATGAGAGTTCTGTGATGGAGTTAAATTCAAAGCAGTCTGCTCCTCAGATAGTGAGACTTGGCGATATATAAATAAACTGAATTGAATTGAATTACATCTATACCTGCTGTATTTGCATGTTTATTAATTGTCAGCTGCCAAAAAGGAAAATAATAGTTTTGTTCATGTCCCTATGTGTATCTGTCTGTTAGTAAAATATCTCATGAACCACAGGACAGATTTTATTTCTGGAAAATAATCAATGTATGTATGTCAGCAACTGTTTAACTTTTGGAGCCGACCTAATTCAAGATGGCTGCCATGGACAACTGAACTTAGCCACACAAAAATGGCTACAACGCTGTCTATTTTACAGATACCGAGTTAAAGTATAATGTGGTAGTGAATCATTCCCTAAGCAAACTCTGAAAGTGATATTGCATTAAATTTGGCATTATGTGATTTTCCAGGCTTCATCAAAACAAACTATAGCTCTGTCATTTCTCATAATAAGAATATTTTAGTCCAAAAACTCAGTGGGCAATATGCATTCCTTCAGTGAATGCTATGCCTTTCTTCAGAAAAGTGAATGAGTGTGTGCTTCACCTCAGTTCTCATGTAAAAATGAGACACGTAGCAGGACATAAATGACTTTACAAAATAATAAAATTATAACAACATGCTCACATGCAGTTTCTACAGCACAGACAAAGATACATACAAAGAAAAATAATCCATGCAATGAAAAAAAAAAAAAAAAAAAAAGGACAGGTTTGGCAATTTACAGTGAGAGTATATTTTTGTTTGATAAAGTTCAGATCTCAAGAAAACGAGATGTGAAACCAGTCCAAAGTCAGCCTGGACTGAAAGCTAAGAACATGAGAAAACAAGTAGGCAGGAAGTAAAAAAAACAGGAAAGCAGAGATTTCTGAGACAAAACCAAGCAAGTGTGGTCAGCTGCTGGCATGCTGCGATCAAAAACAATAAATCTGAACGTGAGGCGTGAATGGATGGAGAGGAATCCTGCGGGAGGATCTGCTGATGGTTTTTTGCTTCACAGTTGGATAGTTTCCTGTGATTTGCTTAAATCTACAAAATTCTTCCCACAAAATACGGAGGCATAAAACGATTCGGCCAAATTTTCAGTAACAACTAATTACAAACGCAGACTAAAGATGAATATTTTACAAAAAAAAGGCATCAGTTTTAAGAAGACATGCTTGTCTGCTACAAGTAAGACGACTTTTATAACCGCTCGGTGTTTTTGAGTTTGTTTTTGAAGGTTTTTCACGCTTTCTCCTTGTAAAGAAGTGCCATCTTGCCTGCGCTGCCCTTTTGAGGTCTGCTCATTGATTTTCAATTACGTTTAGGTTGGGGCATGAGGAAGGCCATGGCAACACCTTCACCTTAAGGTGCTTCAATATGTGAATGGTGATGTTTGTTTTACAATTATAGCACTGTTGTAGAAAGCATCCTTTTCTTAGAAGTTAGAAAATGTGGTTGTTTAACCACCATTTTCTCCTTTATGTGTCTGAACCTTTACTTTTATCCACAAGACTGATTTCTAAACTGCAGCAGGCTTGATAAAATGTTCCTCTGCAAAGCTTTAAGACTCGAACTTGGTAAGGTGTAACTTTTATTTCCTGATTATCACTTACCACTGAAGGCGTTATAATGTTTTTTACTTGTGTCTGAGTGTGTGTTTGTTAGTCTGTGCGGGGCTATCCAAATCACGGTCCAGGGGCCAAATCAGGCCCACGGGTGAGCTCAGTTCGGCCCACCAAGGGGTTCATTTTTAAATAAAACTAGATTTTAAACCATAAAACAAACTTATTTAATGAGAATAACTGCTGGACGTCCGGCCTCTGAGCTCTTGGCTTTCAGTAACTGTGGGCCCCTGGGCAGTTTTGTTAAATAGCCCTGCTATAGTGTTAGCCAAATATCTTGTGGACTCCCGAACAGATTTTAATGAAACTCAGAAAGTAATCACTTGATGTACGTCCACAGCAGATTTACTTTTGGATTCAGTCCCGACCAACTTGGAGGGTGCAACCAACTGAAATTGTCCAGTAACGGCTATAGTTCAATCGATTTAACAAATATTGAGTTAAAATTTAGCATAACGGTAGCTGAGAGTCATCCACAACGCATGCTATGAGTGTAAGAGCAAGCACCATGTTGTGTTTAAGGTTCAGTCAAAACAGCTACAACGCTGTCATTTCTCAACAAACCAGGATCTTAGAGCAGCCGAAGCTGTTCAGCTTTAGCAACCTTTTGAACGTTTACACTGTCTTCTTCATGCAAGCTTTATTTATACAGGTTAGTCTCACTGAGTCACAAGGATCTTCTCCTGGCTGAGCTTTAAAACAACACAATTTACACAATTCCTGATTTATTTTACACTATTGACAATAGCTATGTTTACATGTGCAAAATTCTTTGATCGGACTGAAATGTATTTGGATAAAATACAAATGTATAGCTTACATGAGCACAATCCGTTCACGACGAGCGTTTACATGCATAGAATAGAAGTACTGACATGTGCAGAGTGGTAAACTCTCCTTAAAAAAAAACACAGAAGAAGTTCCACTTCTGTGATGAACGTAAACAAACCTGAGCGCCCAAAATGGACCCGCGCCAGGTTGTAATGATGGTGGAGACGTTACTGCACTCCCTGACTGAGCTACAGGTGATACAGATCATTTTGAGCTCTTTCTAAGTTCCTAGTAGAAATGTTGTGTCGTTCATGAACCAGTTTTGCTTCCCCGACACATTAGCATCTAGCCAGGTGGAAATACGTGAGATAGACACAGGTCGCACATGCGCAGTCAGGTCAGTTTTCCACGATCGGAATAAAATGATCAGATTAAGTGTTTACATGTACACTGTTCAGATTATGAATCAGCATAAACCACCCCTCTCATTCAGATTACAAATTCATTCGGATCGAGCTGAATCAGCAAAGAATAATCCGAACAGGGTGTTTACATGACGCATTTTTATTCTGAATGGCCATTTAATCTGATGACTTGTGTCCATGTAAACATAGCTAGTGATGCTGAGAGTCCATTCTTCTCCATATATCCTGCTCCCCACGTTCCATAAGAACATAGAGGGGAGGATGTAGACCAGGGCTATTCAACTAAATTACTCAGGGGGGCACAGTTACTGAAAGCCAAGAGCTCAGGGGCTGGACATCCAGCAGTTATTGTCATTAAGTTTGTTTAACAGTTTAAAATCTAGTTTTATTTAAAAATGAACCCATTGGTGGGCCGAACTGAGCTCACCCGTGGGCCTGATTTGGTCCCTGGACCGCCAGTTGAGTAGCCCTGATGTAGACCTACCGGGAAACCATTTATGTTAATGGTCTGGCTTGTATCATGCTGGTGTGTTAAAAGCAAACACAAACAAAAGGAACACTTTGTGGCCCCCGGCGATAGCGTCTAGAATGAGTGTTTGACCTGCAGTGTGCACACAAGCTGCTGTAAGAGACGCCGAGTGCTTTTATTTCCTTCCATACTGATGACGGTAGTAGCAACATGCTGGATGGAAATCCACGAGAATCTTGCTGGACACGGTTTCCTATTTGTTCTACAACTGGACGAGACGTGCGCAGGTTTGCAGCTGTTGCTGTTTCACAGCCGTAACATTTACACTTCATCGGAGGAAACAGACGACAGCTTTTGTTTCGACATCACAGAGTAACGCAGCGTAATAGGAGAGACTGTCAAAAAGTCAGACTGCTAAACAAAATAAAATTCCTCAGGCTTATTACTGGAAGTTCAGCAAACATGCACACATGGTTAACTGCCTGCAACAAACTGAAAATGACTCTTTATGTGTTCTCGGCCCTCGCCGAGCTCACCCATCCATAAAAATCCCATCTCAAGGAGAGCAGAGGTGAGGTCTCGCTTTCCTCTCCTGCTCTTGTTCTTTTTTTTTTTTTACTTTCTCCATCTTCCTTACAAATGCACACACAAAAGAGCCCTTTTTTCTGTATCATAACTACTCCTTCAATTACTCAGACGATTACTCAGATCAATGGTTTGCCTGCCTGTATTCAAGAGTGTCCCCCCGGTAGGCAGAAAAAACAACATTTAAAAAAAAAGCCTCCTGGCTGAATGCATTAAACAGAGTGTGTGACACGGGGACAGGATAGTGTAATACCACGCAATAATACGAGGGAGGGATGCAAGACTGGCAAAACGTATTGTCAGTCAGAGCTGTCACACATGAAGGGGTAACACCAAAGTCTATCAACGACGTATCTGTTACAGCGTGCAACCCCGCTTCATAGATCTGCACAAGCAGTCCCCTGCCATTAAGTCTCTCAAAAAACGCTCTCTGGTAGAAAAAAAATAACAATAATAGCCAACAACCGGGTGCAGCGGAGCTCTTCCAGTGGCAGACGTAAGGAGCCTAACAAGGGGTTGAGGGTGATTTCATGCTCTCTATTTAAAAAATGACAATACATGAGCGCACTTAATTACGCAGTCTAGTCTAGATCAACAGTCTTTCCACAGCGGTGAAGAGACTGGTGGATTCATTAAGAGCAAAAGCTCTTTTTTTTGTGTGAGGGAAACAAGCTGCTTTACAGAGGAACCGTGTCTCATGCTGGAAAAAAAGAAATAAAAGACCGAAACTGAAAATCAGACGAAAGCGAGAGAGAGAAAAAAAAAAAAAATCATCAGAAAAAAGTCAAGGCTTTGGCCTATATTTCTGATTTGTTTTGATGGAATGTAGCGTCTGCGCGGAGGACTCTAAGTGCAGTGAAGCGAGTCGTAAAAAGCTCTGTGATGCTGCTTCACCCTCGTTCTTTGCCCCTTGCTCTGCAATCGTCTTGCATGTAATGAAAGACAAATATTAATTCAGTTCGAATGTGAAGGAACGTTCATTTACGAGAGAAGCAAGAAGATTTTGCTCACGCACAGTAACCAAATGATCTGTGACGGGTGTTTTAGGAGCCGTATTCCCTTTTAGAAGCCCTCCTCTGCATTTTTACCCACTTTTCTTCAAGAATAATCTGACTTCTGTAAACATAGTAATATTTTCTGGTTCTCTTGTTATCTTGAGGTGATTCCCACCCAACCGTCAATTGCAGCTTTTGAGAGAAGCAGACAAAAGGCAAAGACAGGGCCATAATTGATGGCTCAAAGCTCAAGCTTTCTCTCCGAGGGTCTGCTCAGGTCCTGATCCCCTGGCCTCAACCTGAAACAATCACTCTTAGTTAACGACAACACTTCAGCTATCGACAGCGTGATCCTGTAAAGCAGACACTTCAATCAACAGGAGCAGCCGCAGGAGGTGTTGTGTTGGAAGTGAATAAAACAAGGAATGGGAAGGCGGCGGGGTCATGGGGACGGATGAAATCAAGAGGTAAACAAATGAATTGATGAATGAATAATAGATTGGCCAGCTAGTGGCGACTTGCAGCAGCGATGCAGTATTAATAACTGACTCTTACTGTTCGTCTCTGTGTCATCACTGATACTCTTAGGTGGACCGTGGCCAGCATAACACACTGCTGATCTGTACATTCGATCCGGATTACGAACTTTCTTCAGTCCTTCAGGAAGCAAAGAGAAAAGTAGAGAAAATCGAGCAACAAGAAAACATGCTACCACCCTGTGACAACTGAGAACAGTCCCCATGCAAGCAGAAAACTAGACAGTAGATTGAATTACGTACACAAGAGCTGTTGGGCAAGATATCACGAGAATAACAGCAGCTGGAAAACTTTGGGAGAAATTTTGAAAGGGTGCCAGTACTGCTCAGAATTCGATTTTGTAAAGATCTAAAGTAGGAAAAATGTAGGGATGCACGATATTATCGGCATGGTGTCGGTATCGCCCGATATTAGTTATAAATGTGAATTGATGAATGAATAATAGATTGGCCAGCTAGTGGCTAGTGGCGATGAATAGGCCTGTCACAATAAACAACAAATCAATTAATCGCATGATAAATGAAAATGATCGACCTCATTTTCTTTTATCGACTTTATCGTTTCTTTGTCTCGCTCTCTCTTTCTACTGAAGACACTGGATGACAAAAGGCTCTGGTGCTCTTCACTGACCCCTCCCTTTCTCTTTTCTCTTTAAAATCCATTTTAATCGTCCAAAATCGCATATTTGGATCGTTAAAAGCAGCTAATCTGAGAAGCTAAGCTACGAGCTAAGCTAACAGGCAGACCTCGGGAAAAAAAACTCCATTTTGTCGAAGCTCCAAAATTCACGGTTGAAACCCGTGCCTTCGTGTAAAAAGTTGTGTTTCTCTGTAAAAAGAAGCTGAGAACTTGTTTACTGATTTTTTATTAAAAGCTTTGTGTGAAATATGTTATGCTAAAGAGCTCAAACCACACTGAGCGTCTTCCAATTTGAGAACCGAAGAGAGACAGCCCATGTCACGTCAAGGGGCCTCCCTCCCATTTTTCTTAAAGAGACACACTGCTCGTTCCCTCACTGTCCATCCTTCGGTTCAAACAGTCTTATACTGCCATTCGGTGGTCTAAAAAAGGTACTACACGCAAACCAAATATAACATTTCTTCTTAAATTTGACAATAATTACTAATTATTGTCAAATTTCAAACAATATTATCATTTATCGCAATCATTTCTGAGAATTAATCGCCCAGCAAAATTTGTTATCGTGACAGGCCTAGTGATAAAGGTAAATATCGGACATTCCATCATAATAACTCACCGATATAAAAGGCTTCTCTTTAAAGTTCACGTTTAATTTAAGAAACTGTCAAGTATATCTATTAATGCACTACTACTTGTGCACTTTTCACTTGTCGCTTGTGAACCAATTGAGTTTAGATTTGTGAAAATTTACAAATTTACACTGTTCAAGTGTTGTCATTGTGTTAGAGAGAGTAAATGTCATGCATAAATTTGACATTAAACATAATCCAAGTTGAAGTGTTGCATCATTTTCAACCCCTTTTTGGCATCTGCATTTGGTAGCAGGCCAAATTGACAAAGACCATGCAGAATAATTTGTGTTAAATCCACAGGAAAAAAAAAAAGTTATGCAGTCTCTGTAAGTAGATCTAGGGGGAAAAAATATTGGTATTGGTATCGGTTATCAGACAAATAAGATTTAATATATTGGCATATCGGCCAAAAATAATCCAATATCATGAATCCCTATGAAAAATGCTTACATTTTGGTTTAAAAACTATACAAGAAGTATCAACAGAAGCAAGATGATTAAGAAAAAATGGTAAAGCTGCTGCTGGTGACACAATAGGGTCACCGTGGTAACCACAAACCTGTGTCTGTCACTCCCTGACTGCCTATTTACGTGTAATGACAAGCAGACAAAAACACACTAAAAATTATGATTAACAGCTGCTTTGCAAAAGCTATAAGTTGGATTTTACAAATTCCTAAATTGTGAGCAACACAAGACGCTGATGGTTACGTGAGTTGTTATGTTTCTACAGGGTTTTATGAGGCAAACA
The DNA here is from genome assembly GCF_014905685.2 of Nematolebias whitei. Lineage (NCBI taxonomy): Eukaryota > Metazoa > Chordata > Actinopteri > Cyprinodontiformes > Rivulidae > Nematolebias > Nematolebias whitei. The sequence continues at coordinate 23,141,410 of NC_056508.1, read as the reverse complement.
AAACAAATTAAATACACTGACAGGGTTTGAGGGTTTTTCAGCAGTGAGAGACACGCTGAGTGAAAGAAGTGCCTACATTCTGATGGATCATTAGTAAATGGGCCCAAAAAGCTGTTTGAGTGAAAACAGTTTATTCGCAAAAGTTTAAACATTTTAAAAGTTTAACCGTGTGATATTCTGAAATCTAAATTGAAATTCACAACAAATATTAATAAGAATAAGTTAAAGCTATAAAAATGCCAGGTCAGTCTGGCAAAATCCAATTTTCTATAACCTGTTTAAATGTTGAATAAAGTTTCTACTGTGAAGTGTCTGAGCTGTAGAGGATCACAGAAATGTCCAATCTATTTAGCCAAAATTCCAATGAAAGTAATTTGTATTTTTTTTTAATCAGTTTTAAAATTAATTTTCAGCAATTTCAATGTATGTCTTCTTTCATCTTCTTCTTCTCTCGGCTTTTCCTTCTTCAGGGGTCGCCACAGCGAGTCATCCTCCTCCATCTCACTCTGTCCTCTGCATCCTCGTCCTCATATTTCCCCCCATATTTTCAACATGTCTACCTATTTATAGCACACTATACTAGTGAGTGAGCATGAACTATTGAGCATGCATCAGGATATACAAGCGATTGATCCGTACAGTTTGACATATAATAGTAGCATTCACACTATTGTGATCCATTTTTTCTTCCGTATGTTTATCAGCATAAGGGTGCTATGACTTTTGGTATTAGTGCAACTTTAGCTTTTTGAAATATTTAGCCTTTTATGACACTTTTTTTTCCTAACAGAAAATGAATTCAGCTTATTTTAGATCTTTCAAATCTTTAGATCTGTTTACATTTTACTGCTCCTTTCACATTTTGTTCTGGTTCAGCATCTTTCAGCCTCCTTGTGAGAATTTATACTTTTTTAAGCTACTTTCAGCTAATTTCAGCTGATTTTTATGGCGTTTTGTGCTCCTTTCAGATTATTTTGGTTAACTACAATGTTTTGTGCTTCTTTTAACTTCTTTCTGCTGATTTTAGCTTGTTATGCTCCTTTCAACTTATTTCTGCAAGTGTCACCATTTTCTGCTATTTCAGCTACCATTTAGCTGTTTTTATGCTAATTTTAGCTTTTTTGGTTAATTCCACATTTTTTGCACTAATTTCAACATTTCTTAGCCTAGTTCAGCAAAAATGTGCTCTCTCCACTTCCCTTTGGTAATTTAAGCTTCTTTTTGAAAAATTTTAGCTACTTTTCAGCTGTTTTTTGCTAATTTCAGCTTTTTTCACATAATATCCACTTTTTCATGCTCATTTCTGCTTTTTTCAGTCTAATTGGGTAAATGTGTTCTTTCTGCTTTCTTCTGCTAATTTAAGCTTGTTCTACCTTTTCATGTAGTTGTTTTTTTTAGCATTTTAGCATTTTCCAGCTAATTTCAGCTGTTTTCAGATAAATTCAAGGTATTTTTTGGTAATTTCTGCCACTTTAATCCTAATTAATTTATTTCTGTTGATTTCTGCTCCTTTCAGCTTTTTTCTGCTATTTCAGGACCTTTTTAGCTGTTTTGTGCTAAAATTAGCTTTTTCAACTAATACCCACTTATTTTAGCTCATTTCCGCTCTTCCCACTTCCTCCTAGGAGTTTAAGCTTCTTTCCACCTTTTCAGCTACTTTTCAGCCTTTTTTTGTGCTAATTTCAGCTTCTTCTTTTTTTTTTTTTAGCAAATTTTCTATTTTTTGTGCTCATTTCTCCTTATTTAAATCTAATTCAGCAAATATGTGTTCTTTCTGCCTTCTTCTGCTAACTTAGGCTTATTATTCAATTTCAGCTACATTTCACCAGCTATATTTCAGCACATTTTAGCTAATTTCATCTGTTTTTCAGCAAGTTCTTTAGCAATAAGCATTCACACTGCATTTTCGCAGGAAATGCAACTTATCTAGTTTGCTTTTTTATTTTGAAGTCGTGCACCAGAATACAGGGCGAAACTTTTTAATGGAACAGCAATAAAGATGATCCAGTGACGATGCCTTGGCGTCCTTAATGAAAACAGCTGACAGGAGTTAAAGTTAAATTCTCCAGCAACTGAATAATATTATCCCTGCGAGGAAAAATAATCAGTAACGAGGGTCACTGTAGCTGCGACCCCGGTTGATGCAGGTCAGTAGCATTTCTTATTGTTCAAGTGTTAACCTGAACGATTCGGTCCGATCAATCAGAGGAACGCAGTCTGTAAAGGTCTATTACGTGCAGGCAGCATCCATCCATACCGCACTGATCCAATTAAAGGGCCGAGCAATAACGCAGCACCTGATACGTCACGAAGCCGAGGGAGCGAGACGTCCGACGTCGTGAGATTAAAATTCATCCCTCGTTACGGAACAGCAGGAAAATATTTACACCTTTTTCTGCACCGGCGTTTTGCTTGTAAGCTGATGACTGACTGTGTGCTTACTTGATGTTTTGCTGCCGCTTCACCCAGAACTTTGAGTGAAATGATAACATCAAGAAACTTGTTGTTTTTTTTTCAGCTGCACTCGCTTGAATGTAAAAGAGATGAATTACGTTCTGTGGAGATCCGAGGCCTGCGTCACGTTTTAAAGAGGCACCCTCTGATGACTGTTTCTGTTGTCACTGGAGTCCCGATGTACGCAGTCGAGCACCTCCATGATTAGGATAGCATCTGCCTTTTAAGAAACGCAAGAATGCTGCAAAGTTTCTCGAGCTCGCAGAAAAAGGAAAACCCAGCTTCAGAGGATTAATGAAAAGCCCAGGCTTGTCTTTACAAATCCTCTTGTTTCATTTCTCACATATGACTCATGTAGTGAAATATTTGTATAAGGCTCTGCTCTGCTAGACTTTTAGGACTGCAGGCAGTAGTTTCATCCCGAGCGGTGTCATTGTCGGACATATCAAGCCTGTCCTCTCAGTGCCCTCCTGGCCCTTTAAAGTCACACACACACACACACACATACAGTTTTTAGGAAGTGTGACGAGGGAGTAAAAACAACCCCCCACCCCCAAGGGCCAAGAGGCTTGGGAGAAATACTCTTCTGAACACTGTGAAGTAAAGTCTGGGTCGTGGCCTCCTCACGTATAAGACCTGCTAACCCAACGCTCCACAAGGACAAACGGTAGGAAACGATGTCCTGCTCTCTGTGGCCGCTTAACGAACAGGTGCATGTTGTGCAAAATAAACTGGATCGTTGAAAACCCACCAAGACCAGCCACAACCTGACTGGAAAACTAGACGTAGGAGCAAAGATGCACGAGAGCATAAAAGTCTTGAGTTTGCACTGGACTTTGGCATTTACATAAAGGTATGAAGCCCAGTCTTCATCTCAGTGCTCCCTCCTCCTTCTTTTTTCCACTGACCGGCCTCACAGGAACACTGAAAATAACTTGACCTGCTCAGCAATGGGACTTTCAAGTCAGGGTTTTCAATGAGAGGAGCTGCGTGCACGGGAGAGGCCTGACTGTTCTCCACTACAACCTCATCTGTGTGGAGGAATACATTTAGGACGGTACGCCACAGTGAAGTCATTACTATCACCAAACCAGATGTCTTCTTCTGTCTTTCCTTTCTGTTTTGGTCATAGCCCAGACAGACAGAGCTCTGGTGTAAATGTGCTTCTTTAGCTCAATAGCACCCCCTGGTGGGGCTCGCTTTAGTGGTTGGCACACTGACATCCAAACCAACTAAAATCCCAGGGTTTTATCTTTTTTTTTTCCTCACATGGACAGGGACAATTGAAAAGACGACATGGAAAAAAAAGGGGGCTTTGCGTTTAAGGTTACTGACACCAACGTCTGAAAGAAGTGTCTAATTTTGGAAGAGCGCAACAGAGCACGAGGAACGGCTGGAGAACATCTGGAGCCAAAGATTTACTGTTTTCTCTCACGCCTCGATTTGAGCAGTGTCACAGACGAAGATCCCTGTTCGGCTTCGCTCTTTAACTAATAACGTGAATCAAACACGAATCCAACTAAAGCAAAGACACCGGCGCCTCAGTTTATGCTCCAGCACAAAGTTGGACAAACCTGATTGCACCAAACAGATGTGAAATGCAGCTTAACACGTAGATTTTTAGGGCTATCTTGCAAAGAAAATCTATTTGTAACATATGCATACAGTGCAATCAGCTAAAACCCGTAAATAGCATCAACTGTAAGAAAGCATGCCCTGCTTCTGAAAATGATCTCTTGTAGTTTCTTGCATTTGCATGCAGGCGTTATTTAATTACTCACCCAAGATTTCCATGGGCCCTTTCAGAGACAGAGAGCGGATCTCTCATGCATGTGAGCTGCAATACAATATTCCACTAAAGAGGAAATAATTAAGTCGGGCGCCTTTGCTTTTTGGTATTAAATCAGCTGAGAGGAGAGGAGGGGGTCATCACTCTGTGCTGGAGTAAGGCTGCTCTCCATCCTCCCTGCTTCCTCTGGTGTGATGGTATTTCATGCCTCTGTTTCACACCAAATATAGGCCAAGAACTCCTGGAACCCATCTCAGTCCCTCACTTTAAAAAAAAAAAAAAAGCACATCCCTTAAGATCAGACACGCTGTCTCAGAAAATCTGTCGCTCCGAGGAGGAACTGAACGAGCCGCTCCAGGATGGTGATCATGAAAAAAAAGCAGACGTGTCTTAATGATTATTTCAAAACAAGCTGGGGATCAACTAACACAGCCCGGGTTAGAACGAGGGAGAAGTTAGTCCATGTTAGTCGCACGCTATTAACTTAGCCTGGTTGTTAACTTGAACCGCCTGTTTGTTTTTTTAGGAGAATCCAGAGCTCAATAAACGCCACTTTTACCACGCGGACTATTTGTCCTCGCGGCGTGTTTTTAAACGTGCTGGGAATAGCTCGAATGCGGGCTAATATTAGCTGGCTAATGATGTCTCCACGTTCCAGCTGCCTGTATTCGGAGGGAGAAAACAGCGGAGACGTTTGTTTGTTTTTTGGTTTGTTTGTTGTTTTTTTTTAACTGTACGTGTCTCCACTTTCCCCCCCTCGCGCTCGCGCCGTCTCCGCGCGGAGTTGCCTCAGCGCTAAAGATTAAAAAAAAAAAATAAAAAAAACGCCGCCGCGGTTTAGCTTTAGTAGTTAAATTAATCCCATTATATTTCTCTTACCTTCCGGCTTGTTTTCGGCAGCCATTTCCCCTTCACGCGCAACATCCTCCTCCTCCTCACGACCGTGGGTACCACGCGCGTGCACGGCGAGGACAGCACGAGGAGGGACGCGAGCGGAGAGCGGCGGCGGTCCGACAGAAGCGAACTTACCATTGGCTGTGAGGCGGTGACTGATGGACGACACGGCTCCTTCAGCAGCGCTGGCTTGTTGTTGGTGTTAAAGCAGACCAGAGGCAAAGATGCTCTGACGTAAAGAAAGACACGAGCAGGTGAATGAAATAAAAGAAGCTTTTCTTATTTATTATGTTTTTTCTTTTTCCATCTAACTTCTGTATAATTTGTGTTTTGGTTAGCCACTCACAGCAAAACAAGATGGCTGCGGTGGCTTTTGTAACTTTTGTACTTTTTAAAAAACATTTAACTTTATTTCCAAATGTTTCCCCCAAATAGAAATACACTGAGATCCTTTTAGCTTAATATTCAAAAGCAGAGCTCTGAAACCCGCTCCAGCGAAATTGCTCTATTTTGCTATGTCTGGCTTTTAGCTAGCCTTTTGTTGTTTTAGCTTCTGGTGACCCCTTTGATACTTTTTGCTAACATTTTGCTACATTTCACTTTTAGCTAACCTATTTATTTGTTTACCTACTGTTTTTTTGTTTGTTTGTTTTTTTGCTACTTTAGCTTTCATCTCTAGCATTTAGCTAGCTAGTTGTAATTAGTGGCATGTAGCGTTTAGCTTTTGTTACTACTTTTAGCTAGCCTTTTGGTACTTTCCTCAGTTGTTTTGCTACATTTAGCTAAGCTTATTTTTGCTATTTTTAAGTTGCATTTTGCAACTTTTAGCTTCATGCAAGCATTTTACTACATTAACCCATCATTTTGCTACATTCAGATTTTAGCTAGCATTTTGTTACTTTTACCCTTTGCTAGCCTTTTTGTAGTGTTTCTATTGCTAGCTTTCATATCTCTGTTTTTTCTTTTATCGTTTAGCTAGCCTTTTGATACTTTTAGCTATGCATTTGCTATCATTTTGCTAAATTTAGCTTTTAGCTAGCCTCCTGTGGTTTTAGCTTCTAGGTAGCCCTTTAATACGTTTTGCTATTATTTTGCTACATTTTACGTTTAGCTAGCCTATTTATTTGGGCTCACTTTGCTACTTTAGCTTTCATCTCTAGCATTTAGCTAGCCTTTTGTAATTAGTGACATGTAGCTTTTAGCCTTTTTTACTACTTTTAGCTAGCCTTTTGGTACTTTCTGCAGTTATTTTGCTACATTTAGCTTAGCTTATAGCTAACATTTTCCAACTTGTAGCTTCATATGAGTGTTTATACATTTACCCATCATTTTGCTGCATTAAAATTTTAACTAGCATTTTGTTACATTTAGCGTTTGCTAGTCTTTTTGTATTTTAGCTTTTAGCTAGTGTTTTTCTATTGTTAGCTACTTTTACAATTTAGCTAGCTTTTTGGTACTTTTAGCGTATAGCATGCATTTGCTATCATTTTGCTAAATTTAGCTTTTAGCTAGCCTTTTCCTATTTTTATTGTTCAGCCAATGTTTTCCTACTTAGTACTTTTACTAGCATTTTGCTACTTTTGTTTTTTAGCTAATGTCTTACTTCACTTAGCTATAAAATCTCAGTTTCATCTTCTTTAGTAAATTTCAGCAGTCATTCAGCGCTCAGCATCCCCACTCCATTTTCACAGAAAATGTGATTTTTCTAGTCATTTTGAAAAATGTTTTTTTTTTTTTTTTTTATATCAAAGTAAGTTTGATCATGTGAATTAATGGAGATTTAACCCATCAGTGTAGAGACAACACAAACATGAGATTTAGTATCATATAAGTTCAGTTTATGCTTACCATTTTACTTTAATGGTCATTTTACTGGATCTATTTAGGATGTCCAAGAAATCACAAGTTCATAATATTAATTTTGGTCTTATAATTGTTTTATAGAGTCTGTCACCAAAGGAGTGGATTGTTTGTCATTCTTCAAAATGAGTTAACTTTACGGCACCATAATGTTAGATATTTCCAAGTGTGGGTCCCACCTCTTGTGATTTTAGCACTGGCTGTACCACTCTCAACACAATAACTGTAGATTTTGTATTAGTAGCCTATTTGTACAAGTTACGTTTTGTTTAAAAAACTAATTAGGGATTAGTTATGTATTTATTCAGTGTAAAAAAGATATGGTATATAGGGCAACAGCTGCATGGCTGTTTATGAACTTTTTTAAAGTGCTGGTTCTGTATAAATAAACCTGAACTGAACTGATTCTGTTATTAATGTTTAAAGCTAAGTATTTCAATCCCGTGTGCCTAACAGTAATATGTATACTTAAAATACGTAGTGATGCAATGAAAATGTGGAATCTAAAGCTTGTCTTTTCATCACCAGCCACAGAGAAATGTTCTGCTGACCGTCACTACTGAGCTGTTGTGTGAGGATGTGGTGCTGAAAGAACAGCTCCCCTGCTAACAGAAGGGTCCAGTCAGACAAAACATGGTGTCCCCGTGAAGACAGTGAAACTAATAAAATGCACAATATATTTACATTGGTTTGTTGTTATCATCTTATTGCTTCTAGCTCAATATAACAAAGTCAAGTTCTCTATGTTAAAGCCTAAATGTGTGATTTTTAAATGTAAGCTTTTTATACCACCCTATTGCACTTTATCTTCTAAAAATCCACCACAATTTATTAAAGAAGCATCAACTTTTTTTTGTTTTCACAATCTCTTTAGAATAAACGAATAACAGAAACTTGATATTTAAAAAAAAAAAAAGAAGTAATTTCCAGCTTCCACAGGAGAAACGACTGTGCTGCAGTGGCGCACCCCGGCCACAAGGGGGTAACAGAGCGCGCAGATGAACCTTTTTGTTGCGTTTTATGGCACGAAGAAGAGATGACCGGGCGAAACCATGGCGTGCGCCTTGGACGAGGATGAGATCTGCAATGATGATTACTATTCGCTTCTAAATGTCCGAAGAGAGGTACAGCATGTCGTTTTAATGTAAAGAGATACCTGTGACGTTACATGTGTCGACTTTTCCGCGTTCGTTCTCGGGTTGATATTAGCAGCTGCTTGTATAATTAGATGTAACTTTTAACAGTGACCCTCGACATTGAATGTGAAGTGTCACTTTTTTTAAAACCAACAAGATGCACTGCAAACTAGCGTTACAGTTTTATCGTGGTCGTGTATGGGCTGAAGATATAAGGTCTGGTGTTGCTGTTGTTATTTTCTGTTTAATTACGAAGGTGCTTGTGGTTGTTATGGGATGTGCTAACTTAACTAGCTAGTGCTACATCTCGAGCTGTAACCTGCAAGTAATGAGCTTATACTGTAAATCTGAGTTTTTACCGGTGGGCTCGGCTGGTTTTCTTTCTTCATCGTTTTTATTTTTTTTAATTCACGGCATCGAGTATTGGGTTGACAAGATATGCCTTTACCAAACTAATTTAGGTTGTGGCGCGTGGTGGCAGTGTGTTTATGCTACAGAGTTCAGACTTTGTGCTTATCTTCAAGTGGGGGACTGATGTTATTTTTAAGGCTTATGTATCAAAAGAGTCCCAAACAAAGATGTGCAGGACAATTCTGCTTTAAGAAATTATAATTAACATTTTATTTATATAATATGATTTTCATTCGCTGATATGAGTAGACATTGCAACTGGACAAGAACAGGGTTTCCAGAGAAAACCTGGAAAATGACTTTCACATTTTCCAGATGGGAACCATAAAATCAGAACATTTAAACCCTGTTCTGCTGATTATAAGATGATCTTCCAGAGATTTTGACAGGTGCAGGTATTAATGCTCATATTCTAGTATTCATGAATCCATGTTTTGCTTCTACAGTGTACAGAGTACATTTATTCTTGGATATCATGGCTTTTTAGATTGTGATGTTATAATTATTAAGTATGTACATATGTTACAGTATACGTACTGTCATCTCGGAATGACACGAACTGAAATATCTTCTGGAATTTCAGGATTTACTCTGTAAAGTATCAGGGAAAACTCAGGGGATTTTGTTTTTATAAAAATGCTGGAAAGCCTGAATAAAAATTTGATCAAATCATTGAGATTTTTTTTTTTTATCTTTATTGTAAATAATGAACATATATGCATATCTGAGGAAGATATGACTGTGCGAGAGTATCTGTATATGTATTTTTTGCCTTCTCGTGTATGTCTCAAAGCATATTAACCCAGCAGAGTTCTCCAAACACTAATAAACTCCCTGTCAGAGAGCAGCTTACTGTTTTTGCTGTTTAGTGAAATATCACAAACCTAGTCTTGTCTGCTTCATTCGTGGATGTAATCTGGGTTAAAATGCCTCGTTGCTTTTTACAGTGTGGACAGCAAAGCTCCTGATGTGTGCGCTGCTTCATATTTCTGTCTTTTTAGCCTGACGGTACTGATTTACTCTACGATCTTTAAAACATCATCCCTTTGTCCGCAAACTGAGCTCACTGCTTTGCTCTTGGAATCCGTAAACCAACACTTAGAAGTTCATGGCTCGTCAAAAACTCTACATCGTCTCGGTCTTTGTTTTTGTTTGGCTTTACTGTGTTGTGTGTGCACACAGGAAGCTGATGAAGTCAAGATCCTAGAGTTTGCCTTTAAAATAAAAGCACTGCAAAAGCCAGTTTCAGTATAAAAGCAGAATGATTTAGGTTTGGTTTCTGATTTTCTTTGACCCCCCCCCCCCCAA